>NC_053171.1:43250066-43555787 GCF_016835505.1 Polypterus senegalus | reverse complement strand
TAAAACAGAAGGAAAAAGTAAGCAATTGTTTTAAAGATTAACATTAAAATGACTTAATCATTGCACATTTAATAGGCTTATAGTTTATTACTTGGCTGTAATGTTGATTCCAAATCAACACTTTGATGTTGCTTCAGAAGCATCAGCAACATTGCCAAATCACAGTGTGTAGAGTCATATTTAACATACAAAAAAAAAATTCACAGACTTACAAACTTCTTTGAAAAACATAACACAAAACATTTTATTGGTCCTCGGTCTTATCTCAGAAATTGAATAACAAGTTTAAATAAACAATGAGGTCAGTAATTCTTATAAATTAGCTTCCAGTGAAGAGAATGACTGTAGCCCTAGACTGGCTACACTCATTGGCTAGCCCTGTCTAGTTATAGAATGTCTTCACTCCACCTCCAAGAGTTCCCTAGTTACTTGAGTAACTGGATATGCAGGGAAGATATATAGCAAACAGGTTGGCAATGAGCAACAATCAATAGGAAATAACATAAGTTGAGCCAAATAATGGGTAGGTAGCAGATCAACCAAAGGCTGAAGCTACTGTAGATGCCAAACAAATGAAGTAAAGCAAGGACCTGTGATGAGTATGCCATGTTTTGCCAATGAACTCCTTTCAAACTAAAATTGAGGAAAGTGAGAAAAAGCTTTGCTATGTTCTCTTTCCATTAAATGTGCTAACATGAGCATGCATTTTTGAAAAAATGGTTCCCAGGCAGCAAGCCTGAGGCAATCCACTTGCATAAATCACAGCACTGCTTGACACTGATGCCCTGTTCTTCACAGCTCGCAAACCACTGCCTAATTTCCTGAACCACCCTCTAACCTATTATTTTCAAATCATTACTCTAGAGTACAGACTGGGGTGACTCTGGTAGTGTGTAAAGCAAGTTTTGTTAATTTGTTTTTACAATTTCAACTGGTCATTTGATCTTGTCTGACAAAGCCAAGGATTAGAGTAAATTAAAGTTTAACCTGGAGATTTCACTCAAAGATCACTAAATATGTATCTTTTAAAGTGTACTGCAATCAGTGTTGTGAAAAGCAATTATGTACACATTAATTGATACATACTGACAGATCCAATCAGCAATTCGCAGGCAGGCAGGCAGGCAGGCAGGTAGGCAGGTAGGCAGGTAGGCAGGTAGGTAGGTAGGTAGGTAGGTAGGTAGGTAGGTAGGTAGGTAGGTAGGTAGGTAGGTAGGTAGATAGATAGATAGATCCCAGACATGAACTTCTCTTCTTTAGAGACTTGAGCCAATGCAGCTTCCTTTTTTAGCCTTAGTGGATGTATTGTTTTTTATTTTGAATACTGAAAGATAACATGATTTAATTAAGTAATAAATCCAGTGTTGGCTCATCCAAAATCTTTAAGTGATTGGATGGAAATACTTCCCTTGGAAGCTAACCATTTGCAATGTTCTTTTTCATTAAATAAACTGCATTTTGAAAGGCAGTTCTCATAAAGCGAATATTACAGATTTTTTAAAATGGGATTTGCACCTAGGTCAATCTCAAGGGCCACACAATGACTTGATGTAAGGTCAAGCTTCAAATACTTAAGAGACCCTTAAAGAGGCAGACAGAATAAAGCCTATGGGAGAACAGAGGCATATAAAATCATTTGCTTTTGGAAGCTATTCAGCATTTTGAGACCTTGCTTTGTGCTTTCTCACAAGGAGAACACTAATGAGCAGGGAAGCTGAAACCATGCAGTCATATTTATTCAGACTCTGGGTGGCCTCTATATCTTAGTTTTTAAAAAGCGCTCATGAATTATATTTGTGTTCTATCCTTAATCTAGAAAAGCCATTTTTAGAAGGCCCTGATTAACAGAGAACAAGACAGGGAGTGACTTACTCCAAAAGCCTGACTGTTCTTGGTTAGAGATGCTGGCTGCTAATCTTCAACTGCCAGCTTTCTTTGTGGCATTGAATCGGCACTGAACTCAACATTACTTTCAAGGGTTTGTAAAGGACTGCCTATGCATGAGAAGGGAGACCCCCTACTGGTAAAGCTCCAACCCCCAAAAACATATAGCATGCCTGACAATCGTGGCCTGACATGCAAGAGATGAGCTTCAAAGTCATGACCTCTCGATGCCAAGGGTCAGCACACAACTGAACCCTAGGGCAGCTTATCCGTTTTTTGAAATACTGGCCACCTGTCCATCAGACTTGTCAGTGCAACCTCCCCCACAAATGTAGTTCCAATCAGTACTGAAAATCTAAAAAATACTCTGAATCTTTTTAGTGTGTCTGTGATAGATAGATAGATAGATAGATAGATAGATAGATAGATAGATAGATAGATAGATAGATAGATAGATAGATAATTGACCACCCACTTTAGCACACCGCATGCCTTAATTACTGCTCAATTCCTTTTATAAACAGCATTATTCTAGCATGTCCTTTTAAGTAAGCTATCATCTTTGT
Source organism: Polypterus senegalus (assembly GCF_016835505.1). Taxonomy (NCBI): domain Eukaryota; kingdom Metazoa; phylum Chordata; class Cladistia; order Polypteriformes; family Polypteridae; genus Polypterus; species Polypterus senegalus. The sequence goes on along the minus strand of NC_053171.1, from coordinate 43,553,337 downwards.
AATCAAACTTTCATGGGAAGCGCACTCAGATCACCTTTGTGAGCATCTTGCTCATTCGACTCTAATGTATTCATCACCTCTCATCACATCTGTCTTAGCAAATCCCATTTCCTGTCCTATTCATGGGGCTCAGTAGCCTGGTGCTTCAATGATTGCTGCCACACTTTTCCCATGGCCTCGTCGACTCTGATCCTCTCCAAGTTCCCGGCTCCCTTTGTCTCTCATCTGTTGTCCCCTGCTGCAAACTGCTGTCAGTCGCTCGCTTCCTTCTAATCTCTCCCTATGCCTTTGATATTACCACTAATCCAGTAGCCTGTCAACTGGAGCACTGGCCCACGTCTAGGCCAGCTGCTCTCATCTGAGCTGTGAGAAATACACAGGAGTTGACTGTGCTAAACTCATCACACAAGTCAACAAATTAATAATGCCTTCATCCATAAATCTCCAAGGTTACATTTAGAATAATCAGCTGTGTGAAAAATTAGTTCTTTCCAGGCAATATATACAGTATTAGTTGTGTGAAAAAGTATATATATTCAGTTTTTGTGTAGAACAGACAGACAGACATAGTACAGCTTTCAATAAAGGTGATATTTTGGAACAAGCAAATGAAGCACCAAGCAACAACAGAGATTAAAACTGACAGCACAGCACTGAATTTAATAAACATGTCTACTGATATCAAACTTTTGTTTATTTTATTTCTTGAAAGACTAAGCCAATTAACTAACTATATACATTGTTTTATATGGCTAGGCACATGCACACTGTTTTCTATAACAGGAAGCAGACACATGGTTTTCTATAATTCTATAAATAAATGCTTAGTACTGTTAAGAGGCACAATTTGTCTTTCTGACTTGAGTAGAAGCACTAAAACATCAAAAACAATGTAAATGTATATTGTCAGACTCATTAAGGATTAAACTGAGTAGTTACACACTTTCTGTGCTATAATTTAGCATATCTGGACTATAGATTTTCTTCTAAGATGACGCATATGTAAAGGCACAATGAAATTTACTGTATAATGATGCACATGCAACGTGTCTTCTATAATAGGGCAACTGCACATTGTCTAAGACTTAAATTATATACTTCTTTTAAAAAGTATACTAAATGTGCCTCATTTCTGATGCTTACACATAATGTTTGGAACTGCATTCTACAGTATAATGGAGCACTAGTAAAATGCCTTTAATAATGATGCACGGGTAATTAACTATTCTTTTTTAATGATGAACATGCACACTGCTTCATACAAAGAATAACTGAGTTTTACAATGTTGAACACTTAATTGAAATATTGGAGCTGCGTCCATGTGGTTTGTGGGTCTTCTGTCAGTGTCTATTTTCCTCCTACATACTAAACACACGCACCTTAGGTTGACTATCAACTCCAGATGGACACAGTGTAAATGTGTGGGTGAGTGTATGAATGAGGAATCTTAATGGACAACAAAACGTATCCGGGGTTGGATTATGGACAAATGAAGTATAATCTCCTATTCTCTGGTAAACTGTAATTTCACAATGCGGCTTAAATAAATAGAATGGATGGAATCCACTTTCAAAACATGATGCTAGTATAAACTCTAGTCTACTACATACTTAAATTTGAATAGACAAGTTTGAAAAATTTAATGAATGATTTTTGTAATAAAGTTTATTAAACTGTATAAATATGAAATATGTATAAAATATACATATTTCTTCAAAAATGAAGACTATGCAACTTGTCTTTCATAATAAGGCATGCATACTCACACACCTGTTCATCCATTTTCTAACTCGTTTAATACATTTTCAGGTTATGGGACCCATCAACATTTGGCACAGAGAAAGAAGCAAATCTGGAAAGGTTATCAGTTCACTTTAGGAACACTTAGGCACAAACCCACACTAACTTGAACAGGGCCAATTTACCCTCTCATAAATGATGAACATTTTCAGACTGCACACAGAATTCAAATCACGCACTTTGATGCAATGGCAATGGCAATGCCACTTGTCACTCTGTAGTTAATTAGGCACTCTGCTCACTGAATTCTAAAATTATTTAATCTAAAATATCTTCCATAATATGCCACGTTTAAACAGAGTGTTATAAGGATGGGTGCACATAAAACAGACCTATACAGTATAATTAATCAAGTGGACACTTCTATAATGAGCAGCATGCAAACTGTATTCTATAAATAAGTACATGAATTGCATTTTTTAAGTAAACATTTGGGCAATTTCTCTTCAGCTTATGAGTGTTTCCTCATTGGCTTCTAGAATGAAACCCACAGATACTGATTTCTTTTTTTTTGTTCTTTATTTCGCCTTATACAATTTCTCGTATTACGAATTTGTTAGTTTTCGCATACCCCTTGGGGTCAGAGTGCAGGGTCGGCCATTGTACAGCACCCTTGAAGCAACTGAAGGTTAAGGGCCTTGCTCAAAGGCCCAGCAGAGTAGGATCTCTTTTGGCAGTGATGGGGATTCGAACAGGCAACCTTTGGGATACCAGCGCAGATCCTTAGCCTCGGAGCCACCACTCTGCCCCACATAAAAATATCCAGGTATAATTTGAAATGCAAAATATTGAACTACATTTTAGTAAAATTTCATAACGATGTACAAGCACTTACAGTATATGTCTATGATAAGTATTAAGTACAAGTAGTTTGGCAGCATTTACTTTTTCAGTTATAGGGCATTTATGAGCTGTTAATGCCCATCTAGCAGTCACAGAGAATTTCTGGGGTGAGTTTTGTGGTGACAGCTCACCTTCCAGTTATGGCACATTTTCGAGTGGTGAATGCTCAGTTTCGGTTAAAAAGAATTTCTAGTTTTACGTTTTGGAAGGAAAGACAACCAGTGAACCTGAGACACTGTCGTGGGTGTCTAAGGCTCATTGATGCATCGGGGGAGTAAAGGCTAGCCTATCTGGTCTGATCCCACAGAAGAGTTACTGTAATACAAACTGCTGGAAAGTGTAATGTTGGCCATGAAAGAGCTGTCAAAGCACAATGTGCATTGCCGCTTGCTGATTATGAGGCTGCCTAGTCAGATAGCCCAAGCTGGCCACTGTCCATCAACAAAAGAACATACAATGGGCAATGGCCCCAAAGGGTACATACGTGCCTCAATGAACACGTAAGTGTCAGAACTGAGCCATGGAGCAATAGCAGAAGGTGACCTGGTCTGATCAGTCACATTTCCTTTTAAATCATGTGGCTGGCCAGTTGTGTGTGTGTGTCATTTACATGGGGAAAGAGATGGCAGCAGAATGCACTATGGGAAGAAGGCAAGCTGGTGGAGGCAGCGTGATGCTCTGAACAATGTTCTGCTGGGAAACCTTGGGTCCTAGCATTTATGTGCATATTATTCTAATATGTACTATCTAAAGATCCAAAGACTGCTACAGACCATGTACGCCCCTTCATGGAAACGGTACTACTTGATGGCAGTGGCCCCTTTCAGTAGGATAACGTGCCCTGCGACACTGCAAAAATTGTTCAGGAATGTTTTGAAAAATATGACATAGAGTTCAAGAAGATGATTTGGCCTCCATATTCCCCAGATCTCAATGTGACTGAACATCTGTGAGATGTGCTGGAATTGCAACTATCAATGGAGGCCTCAACTTGCAACTTACAGGTCTCAATGATCTGCTGCTAATGTCTTGGTTCCAAAAACCCCAGCAAACCTTAAGAGGTCTTGTGGAGTCCATGCCTCGAAGAGTCAGAGCTGTTTTGGCGGCATAATTGGGAAAATCACAAAATTAGGCAGATGGTTTCGATGTTGTGGCTGATTAGTGTAATTTGAAGCATGTTACAAATAAAAAGAAATGATCTAAATTGAAAATATATAAAGGAATACCCCACCAAAAAATGAAACTTTTTTATCTGATTATTTGTTACTCTATGTTGTTTGTAGTAATAGCTGAGAAATGTTTTTAATCTCTTGTTTTTATGGAGAATGGAGATAACAAAGCTTCTGAAACAATAGGCTTCTATGCAGACCAAAGCTAAACAAACAATATTAAAACATCCATATGTCAGATATCCAAGTCATATGCTCACAACATCCCAAGAACATGTATTTTGTCAAAAAATATTATAAAAATAAATAACTTCTGGAAAATCCTTTAACGATTATTTGAGCAGTATGCTCACAGAATGATTTTTTGAAATGAAGACCCACCACAACTCATGAGCTACCAATGTACTTCACATCATATTAGCATTGCATAACATGGTCTGACAGAGGTGAATAAATGAGACAGAAAAGGAAATTATCATGTAGAAGGTGTGCATCGTATTTTTGCATATTCAAGGTGCTTCAACAAGCAAAATGTCAATTCAATGCTGCAGTTTTTACAAGCTTCCATTGAAAAATCCAGAAATATAATGTTGTGGCTCAATAACCAACAAATGATAAAAGATGTGCGTCTTCAATTCGAAAGTTCAATCCATTTTGAATGCATTCCTCAGCCGTTCACAAGAGGATTTCCTTGAAGTTGTTTATTTAACAATATTTTCACCAAAACACATGTGTTTGGAATGCTATGAGCATACAACAAGATATTTGACATATGGACTATGAGACTTAAATAAATTGAAAAATTTTATTGATGTTTTCAAGTTTTTTTCAGTTTAATCAATGTTGGTTCCCGTAGAAGCCTGTAGTGTCAGGAACTTTCTTCTGTTTTCCATAAAAACATCACAGTAAAAAATTTGGATGCGAGCGTTCCTCTAGAGTGCCCCTTCTCTTGCACAATTTGGATCAAAAACTAATCAGCACATTGACATGTCATAATAGGATTAAGGTTTGAGTTTGGTATTTTTCCGTCCAGCCATTTCAGCTGTAGACCATGCTCAAGAAATTGTGACACACAACCATCATTGAGATACCAATGTTTTCAGTACCAAGATAGGTAAAACATCAAGAACCGTTGAAAACCAGAGATCAAAATATTTGGCAAATTTAAAGCTTTCGGTCCTACCCCATTGACATTAGGTTATGGTGGGGGAGGAAGTAAAGCAAAAATTTTCTGGGAAATTACTACTAACAACAACACGGGTAAGTAACAGATAAGAAAAAAAATTTGGTATCATTTTTAGGTTGAGTAATCCTTTAAGCAAATAATACATCTGTAATAAACAACATAGTGTTTTGATATTTAATTATACAGTAAGTAAAAGTGCCTTCTCTGTTATAAACAGGCACTTGCAAAACAGCATATTCTTTTTTTCTGTATGGGATGCATATTTACAGTCTTAGGCAGATATCTGTACTGAAGAATGTTTAAATTGTTTTAAATAATATAGCATACATACACTGGCCTTTGTTATACAGAACAATATATCACAGGGTGACTGGACACAGACTTCATATAAGTGTTCCTCAACCTTTACTGTCTTCAAACCTAGTTTTACTTGTTTAAATTTACTGACAACCTAAGAATTGATTCTCCTTAATGAAATAAGCACAAGTGTAAAGGTGGGGGATGGTACCCCTTGGTGAATAGCACACGAATGGAAGAGCAGTTTCCCCTTTTGTGAAACGTCTTTGAAACGACCCACTAGCGCAACCGAACACTGCAACAGACTGAGACTCAAAAGTGGGTCCCAACCCAGTGGTTGAGAAACACTGCTTTATATGTCACTTATCACTATTAAGTAATTACTTTTCAAGACCTAATCGCTAATCTTTTTTTGTGTAAGAGTTATAGTTTTTATCTTGTAGGTAATCTTAAACTAAATAAAGGTCAAGAAATTTGCAGACACTAGCATGCTAGAATTAAGTTCCCTGTGTTGTCATCTTCTTTCTCCACTAAGGATATATACAGAGTATATATATATATATATATATATATATATATATATATATATATATATATATATATATATATATAAAGAAAAAATTCAGTTAGCTGCAGGCAGGCAGTCAGCAGAGCGGAGGAATCGGGATAAGGAGGTAAATGTATGGCAAGAATTCAGCTCTTTGACACAATCTGGTTAATAGAGGGGTATGGAGTTCTGCTTAATGAATGAGCAATAGCTTTAAATTATTTTTTCAAAAGAAACACACTTAAAATTCAAAAGCCTCTAACCATAAGGCCATAATCATTTTATACCAATATATGCTACATCAACAGCACCCTGATAGAACAGTGAAAAGCTCTAATTAAACAGGACTCTATGGTACTCTAAAAAGAATAATACTACTACTTAAAAATAGGGTATTCCACAGAACCCAAAGGTAAAAGAGCCTGTGCACATTGGCTTTTATTTGATTAGTTAAACTTATATGTCTGATGCATAATCTTAGCGTACTTTGCTTTAAAAAATAGGTAAAATATTTACACCACACTCTACTGACTGCCAATGAAGGATAAAACAGGCAGGTTAAAAGAAACTGTGTGCTTGCAAGAAAAGCAAAAAACAGCCTTTATGTGCTGATTAATGACACATTCCTTTGTCAATAGCAAAAGAAACCACAAACAATTACATTTGCATTCACAAAAAACGTCCACCCATAAGGCATCTATCGAGAGCTAAGCAGCAAAGCAACTGTCTCATTCACATTTCCGGCTACACATGCCAAGTACACATTGTTAGGATTGTTTACTTTATAATGACTTTCAACACAACATTTTTGTCCTTTTTATAAATTTTTGTTTTATTTTGGTCATTGCCTGTCATGCCTTTCAAGGTGTGGTGCAACCTTATGCCCCATGCTTACCAGGTGAAGCTTTAGTCACTGAGGCACCCTCAAGGATAATGGAATTATGCATAGAGTGGAGAGAATGTTTTTTATACCGAACGCAGCTTTTTGTCTGTTATTTTATTGAAACCACTTACTTCAGTGTCCTGGATAAGACAGTTTAAGGAATACATCTGGGTGAAGGGTCTTGCTACTGACTATCAGTGGTTGCTCGTACCACATGACCCTGTGAAGTGAAGTGGAGCACCTAGGATCTGGGCTATCTTGTAATTGTGTCATTCAGTAGGTCCCCACGAGTAAAGCATTGGTTTAGTGAATAAAAGAAAAGATAGGAATGCTGAATGTAAATAAATAAATAAATAGGTGTAGCTGCATTTCATTAATAAAGCCTAAAACCATAGATTAACTAATGTATGACTTCAAAAGACAAATTTATCATTTCTACCATAGTGGAAAACCCCTTAAAACTAGTTACACTGCATCTGCCTTTACACACAACAAACTGTATGTTGTAGCCACCAGGGGCTGCACCAGCTCCCCAAACCCAACACAAAACAGACACAAGGCACAAGTCCTAGCACAAAACAGGGTTTATTTATGTGGGAAACTCTTCCCAAGCATTTCCCTCTAATGCAGTACAATACACAAGCACAAATAAGCACAATGAAACAGCACACTTTCTTCTTTCTTCTTCTCTCTTTCTTTCTCTCTCTCTCTCTCTATTTCCCAGTCCACCTCCACTCTTCCTGGCAAGTTTCATCCTTCTCCACCACGACTCTGGCTCCTGGAGAAGTGGCAGCAGGTTCCTTTTATCCTGCACCTGGGAGTATTTCCAGTGGCCCTTTAGTATGGTCCAGAAGCCATTCTGGATGAGCCAGAAGCCCAACAAATTAGGGTTCCACAGTCCCTGCAGCACCCCCTGGTGGCACCCATGGAACACAACTCCCATGGAAACTGCTTCAACCCGGAGGGCTGCCATCTAGCACTCCAGGGAAGGTGATGCCCCATGCAAGTTCTCTCCCCCAGTAATTCCAGCTTATGGGCGTTCCAGCAGGGTAAGTGTCTCTGGCCATCTGCCACAATGTTTATCCACCAAACCGATGTTTCAGTCCTGGAAACACACTGAATGACATATTTTCAATATAGTCCAATGCGAAGACTCTCTACTTCACACCTTGGTCTCTTGTGGCTGAGGTGTCTGCAGCCAAATTCTATTAAAATCTGGAGCAAGAGGAGTTGAGCAAAAACAATATTGTTGTTCAAGATGTGAGTCCATCACAGCGTGTACAGAAATACAACTACATAGACCTGCCAGGTCAATTTAGAGACAACATAAGCTCCAAAATGGCAACACCCAGGATATAACAAATATGGTGGCAAAAATGAAGCAAATGTTTTTTTTTAAATATTAAATACATTTCAGAAACAAATTGCTGCAGATTTGAATTTTGCATAATTCAGAACACCCCCCCCCACCCGAGAAAAAATACAGAAAAATGTGCATTCAAGGAAAGATAAATCAAAACATAAAATAGGATTATAATTACATAACTGTGTTGCTCTAGGCCCAACAGACTTTCTAATTTCAAATTTTACAAAATTGTTCAGTTTTGGTATTAAAATTATATTTTAAAATATACACTTTAAGAAAATGTATCAATAAAATTTATAGTAACAGATTTTGAAATTACTGTTAAAGGTTGAATACTTTTGAGGGGTAAACTGAATATATGCATCTATCAATCATTTCTTTAATATCTTATTTGCTGTGTTTCATTTGAATTTAACGGAGAGCTACTGCAGATGATATCACAGGCAATGAAAGTAGCCAGCATCAAGAAAAACAGGATATGAGCCATCTCTATAGGGTTGACCAGGTATTGCAGTGCATGTGCAAATATTCAAAACATACAAGCCCACTATCAGACATTCCTGGCTTTGTATGGGTTTAAATTAAATCCTATATAAAAGTCCCAAAGAGGCATCTTATACCATATAAAACTGTATTTATTTATTCTGTTTAGTTATTAGTAAACACAATGAGTTAAAGACCTTGAAAGAAGCTTATATGTATAGTTATGTTAACCTGAAGTTGATATAAAGTTTATTAATAATGCACTGATTGTAATTAATCTCTGGAAGGTTATTCATGCCAATATTAAATGTAATCAAAAGTGTAAAATACACTGAAATGCAAAGCATAATTGTGCAATGCATTTAATTTTTTTTTACCATTTTTTGTGTCATGATTAATTGGAAATCAATCAAATGGATTAATTTCTGTTCAGAACTGTAGACAATTGAACACACTGCATTTCTTCTCACTGCCACACAGACTATTTACTGAAATCAAGTGACCAAGTTGAAGTTATTTGTTCACAAACATGGTATATATGGTTTTACCACACCAAATTGTATTCTGAAGTAAAGCATTTTCTATATATTTAAAAAATGTCATTTTATAATAAAAGTCATGGGCACGGAGCCTGACCTGAAAACAAACCCCTTAACAAAGCTCTATTTTACAATGAGTGTGTAATCTCAAGACATGAATCAACATTTAATAACTTCCTTGGCTTTAAAAATACATGTTTTAAGTAAGTTTTTAGGCTTTTGTTTTCCAGATAGGCTCCTTTTTCCATGGTTTCCACTATAAAATGCAAGGATAGGTTCTGTATTTTTTTTTTTTCATTTATAAAAAAACTCTTAAATTTGGAACAGGTTTTCATATGTCAAATGAATATGTACCATGTTTGAAAAAAATAAAACTTATTCTTTAAAATAAGTAAATAAGTAACAAGCACCAAGACAGGAAAGATATAGAGACACCATGAAGGATAAGCAGATTGAACCCTTAGACAAACACATGTATTCATTGTTTTAATAAAAACAGGCAAATCACTTTAACCTACTCTGGGTAAGCACACTTTCCTAGTGTTAGTGGCCAAGGGAAATGACCCCAAAACTACATATACTCACATAAACACCATGGACAGGTTGCAACTCACCTCTTGGCCAACTCATTGCAACCTTTTCCCCAGCACGTAAATTTTCAGTACAGTACTTCTGTGTTCTTGAATGCTTCACTGTAAGTAGTATCTCTTCACTACCACCGGATACACACCTTCTTTTGTCACTACTTTTTATCTATCCCAGCTTTTTTCCACCTTTCCTGGGAATGTTCTCACCTCCTACAGCTGGAGGTTCCAGACTGCCTGGTAATCACAGTGTAGCTAAACCACCCACATACTGCAAGGCACATAGCCCTCATACAGTGCTCTCTAAAAAAACTGTGGAACAAATTGGATGCTTCTGGAGACTGTCAGTCAGATAGCTGGCTTCACTTCGGCTGTAAGTACCCAAGTGCTTTACATTAAACACTTCAAGGAGCTGGGCCCACCCGATTAATGAGTACTCTTATCTGCTAGTCACTACAGTATTTTCTCTTACTTTGTACTGCATTACAGTAGACCCCTACAAAGTCGCAGTTCAGAGTTCGTAGCCTCAGTCATTCACTGATTTTTCCTTCGAACCTATCTAATAATTGTTAGCGGAAACCGCAAATATTCTCCGCAGTTTTTATGGCTTTTTTCGTGGCAACACTGTACTGTAGAGAGAACAGGAAGCAATTGTAGAGGAAAACGCAGCTTGGGATGGTGAAAGTAACCAATAAAATTTGAAACTGCAACTCCCAGCAGTCCATGCAGTGGCTCCGATTGATTTTCTGCTGAGGGTGCTGGGGCTGTTGGGGTCAAAGGATGTCAGCACGGCTTTTAAAAAGGGGGCCGGTGACCAAAAGCAAAAAAAAAGTTTAAAGAAAGGAGCGCTCCTGAACCCTTCCACCTGTCTTCACCATTTCAGGAACTAGTGGCAGGACTATCTTTACATTCCCATTCAACGTGCGGATCTCTGGACTATCTATTTTCATTATTACATTTCATCCATTGCCATGTTTTTCATGATTTACTGTGTGCGTTTTCTTTGTGCTTTGTTGTATTTAATGTGCAATCGCCGTAAGGGAAACAGGGGTGGTATCGTTGTTTCAATTTATTTCATTTGTTTTCATTACATTGTTTATTTGCTGTTTGATTACCGGATTGCTTTGTTTATGTCTCCGTTTGTGAGTGAGTGTGTGTGGGGTTGGGCCAAGGCTGCATGCATCCCTGGAATCTCCACCATAATAATAAATATATCGCCGTCTTCTCAATGGTGTAAATCTTAGCAGCACTGGACCGCTACAGCAGTATTCATTTCTCCTTGCTGCTGATTGACTGTGATGCATCTCCAGCTGAGTGTTCTTGTGTTTTCCGTTTTGTTCCTCTGAACATTAAACCACCACAACCGGCTACAGTCGTTTCCCAGTGCCATTTGCCAGCACGCAGGTGCTGATCAGTCAGTGCTGTTTATTCGTTAAGCGGCCAGCTCATGACCACTGCAAGCTCCTTGTGAGGAGGGGAGCTGAACACACCCCTAGAAGACATGGACGCTCCTCAAAAAACGCCTCTTAAAAAATGCTGATGGACTACCTTCACATTGCTCCCTTACTTGCGGCTGCTCTGTCGCGTGATATGCTTCACGTGCGATGCTACGCTTACTTAAAAACCTGAACAGCACCTGTCCTTTTTGGCTGATTGCTTTGTTTCTCTCTCCTCCCCCAGACATCCTCTGCTCCCATTGTGCTCCCCTATCATGTTTGTCTATTCTTTAATCGAGAACTAACTGCATACTGAGCTCATTTTACTTCTGAAAGAGACATGTTTGTTTGAAGTGATTAAATAAAGTTCCTGTCTCTACAATCTCCTGTGTTTCTGTGCAATTCTGTGACCCAAGCATGACACCCTGCAGCACTGCAGCCTCACTGTCCCTGGGATTGAGCCGCTGTACTAGACTAGCCTGCAAGCATCAGCGCTTACCTCTGTGTGCTTGCGTGCAGCCAATTCAAACCCAGTTGGGTCAGTGATTTACTACATTTCATCCATGCTGTCAGTTGCACCTTGTACATATTGTTCCAGTAGTTTTTTAAATAGTTTTTGAAGGTCATTAGCAGTGAATAAAATGATCCGTGTTGCAGTAATTGTGATGCTCTTTGCATGAAAAAAATGTGTTCCTTTAAAATGTCACTTTTTCTTTGTGAATTGTGATGTTTACTTAAAAAGTGCAGCAAAAATGTATCAGGCATCCAGGTATGCATTAACCCCCAAGTATGTGGCAATTTAAGGGTTGAAGACCCAAGATACTGCCGAAATGCCCTGCACATTCTAAGGCTTCTGGCAATGTAAACGCGCTTGCATGAATTACAGTACATATAGCGGTAACATCGGCATTTTATATTCTAGCACTGTGGGAGATATACAGTAGCAGTACTGTACTGTACAGTATACAGGTTTACCTTTACATTCTTTATTTTTAGGTAATGTATTAAGCCAAGTTTGAAATTCATTTAAAGAGTTTTGGGGGCACATTTAGGGTTTAAACTACATTTTTTTTTTAACCACATCCAAAATGTCTGTTTTTTCACAATTCGCGGAAGTTCTACAAACGTAACCCCCTCGAATTTTGGGGGTGTACTGTATTAGCAAAAAGACTAGCTCTTGATAAGTTGAGACTACCGACTACACTAGCAGGTGGGCCAGTGGAGGACCTACTGCTGGCCTCATTTGCTACTGGACCCTTGTCATTACCTCAGTATTGTTCAAGACTATCTGTGACATGCCTAAGTAAGTAAGTCAATGACATTCCTCCTTGCCATTTTACACACTGAATTTCCTCCACTCTCTATGATCTTTAACATCCTTTGGTTTGAGATACATTCTTTCCATATCATCTAACATCATATCAAACACTTCGCATCCCTGTTGTCTCCTCCCCTCTACCTTTATCGTGGTGCATCTATTCAACTAGTCATCCTCAGACTTTTGTCCCACATGCCAAAACCATCTTAATCTGTTTCTCTTTACCACACCAGTTACCAAAACTAAATTAAGTCTTTCTCGTAATTCAATATTCAGTTACAACAGATAACTAGCCACACCTTGAAAATTTAACTGGACTGAAAATTAGGAGCAAACAACACCTGACTCCTTGATCAAATATTAAACTTATTCAGCAAAACCAGAATAACTCATTTTACTGTTTCAGTTTAGTCATCCCATATGCTAAAGAAAATGACTGTAGAGATGAACAAGCCAGAAATATAGATATAACTGGCTAGGAATCATGGAGGCATAACTACTGTTCAACCTTGTCCCACCATTTGTTGCTGATTAGCCATTTGACTTGATTTAATTCTGTCACAATTAATATGTTGTTGTAGAAAGAAAAGCAATGTCCTCCAAAAGGGACTAAGTTAAATGTAATTAGTTAGCTTTGTTTTTGGGAATGGCACATTTAATGCTTGATCTAACGAAAATTAATTAAATTACAAATAACGTTCATATTGCACTTCAGAGGATGCACAAACCAGTGTGTTTCTTCATGCCGGTCCGAAGCCCGGATAAATGGGGAGGGTTACATCAGCAACGGCATCCAGTGTAAAATTTTGCCAAATCAATATGCGGACAACAACACAAATTTCCATACCGGATCAGTCGAGCCCAGGGTTAACAACGACCACCACCAGTACTGTTAGCCAACAGGGTGTTGGTGGAAATTGGGCTACTGTTGGCCGAAGAAGAAGAAGAAGAAGAAGAAGAAGGAGAAGAAGTGGGGGGAGATGTGTCTAGAGGCAGGAGGAAGGTAAAGAGAGTGGAACTAAGGGTAGGAACTTTGAATGTTGGCAGTATGACTGGTAAGGGGAGAGAGTTAGCTGATATGATGGAGAGAAGGAAGGTTGATATATTGTGCGTGCAAGAGACTAAATAGAAGGACAGTAAGGCCAGGTGAATCAGAGATGGATTTAAATTGTTCTATCATGGTGTAGATAGGATGAGAAATGGAGTAGGGGTTAGTCTGAATGAACAGTATGTCAAGCGTGTTTTGGAGGTAAAATGAGTGTCAGACAGAGTAATGATTATGAAGCTGGAAATTGGAGGTGTGATAATGAATGTTGTTAGTGCATATGCCCCGCAAGTTGGGCATGCAATGGATGAGAAAGAAGATTTTTGGAGTGAGTTAGATGAAGTGATGAACATGCCCAAGGAACAGAAAGTGGTGATTGGAGTGGATTTCAATGGACATGTTGGTGAAGGTAACAGAGGAGACAAGGAGGTGATGGGTAGGTATGGTGTCAAGGAGAGGAATGAAGAAGGTCAGAGGATAGTGGATTTTGCCAAAAGGATGTGGTGAATACATATTTTAAGAAGAGGGATGTATATAGGGTTACGTACTAGAGTGGAGGAAGATGCACACAGGTAGATTACATCCTATGCAGAAAAGTCAAGCAGAAGGAGATTGAAGACTGCAAAGTGGTGACAGGGGCAAGTGTAGTTAAACAGGATAGGATGGTGGTCTGTAGGATGATGTTGGAGATCAAGAAGAGGCAGAGAGTGAGGGCAGAGCCAAGGATCAAATGGTGGAGGTTGAAAAAGGAAGACTGCAAGGTTGAGTTTAGGGAGAAGGTGAGACAGGCACTGGGTGGTAGTGAAGAATTACCACACAGTTGGGAAACTACAGCAGATGTAGTTAGGGTGACAACAAGAAGGATGCCTGACATGACAAATGGACACAGGAAGGAGGAAAATTTATCCTAATGGTGGAATGGGGAAGTACAGGAGAGTACACAGAGGAAGAGGATGGCAAAGAAGAAGTGAGATAATCAAAGAGATGCAGAAAGTAGACAAGAGTACAAGGAGATAAGGCACAAGGTGAAGAGAGAGGTGGCGAAGGCTAAAGAAAAGGGTTATGATGAGTTGTATGAGAGGTTGGACACTAAGGAGGAAGAAAAGGACCTGTACCGATTGGCTAGACAGAGGGACTGAGCTGGGAAAGATGTGCAGCAGGTTAGGGTAATAAAGGATAAAGATGGAAACGTACTCACAAACGAGGACAGTGTGTTGAGCAGATGGAAAGAGTAATTTGAGAAGGTGATGAATGAAGAGTGAGAAGAGGTTGGATGATGTGGAGATACTGAATCAGGAAATGCAACGGATTAGCAGGAAGGAAGTAAGGACAGCTATGAAGAGGATGAAGAATGAAAAAGCCGTTGGTCCAGATGACATACATGTGGAAGCATGGAGGTGTTCAGGAGAGATGGCAGTGGAGTTTTTAACCAGATTGTTTAATGGAATCTTGGAAAGTGAGAGGATGCCTGAGGAGTGGAGAAGAAGTGTACTGGTGCGGATATTTAAGAATAAGGGGGATGTGCAGGACTGTAGTAACTACAGAGAGATAAAATTGGTAAGCCACAGCATGAAGTTATGGGAAGGAGTAGTGGAAGCTAGGTTAAGAAGTGAGGTGATGATTAGTGAGCAGCATTATGGTTTCATGCCAAGAAAGAGCACCACAGATACCATGTTTGTTCTAAAGTTGTTGATGGAGAAGTATAGAGAAGGCCAGAAGGAGCTGCACTGCACCTTTGTGAACCTGGAGAAAGCATATAACAGGGTGCCTCAAGAGGAGCTGTGGTATTGTATGAGGAAGTCGGGAGTGGCAGAGAAGTATGTAAGAGTTGTACAGGATATGTACGAGGGAAGTGTGACCATGGTGAGGTCTGCAGTAGGAGTGACGGATGCATTCAAGGTGGAGGTGGGATTACATTAGGGAACAGCTATGAGCCCTTTCTTATTTGCAATGGTGATGGACAGGTTGACAGCCAAGATTAGACAGGAGTCCCTGTGGACTATGATGCTTGCTGATGACATTGTGATCAGTAGCAATAGTAGGGAGCAGGTTGAGGAGACCCTGGAGAGGTGCAGATATGCTCTAGAGAGGAGAGGATTGAAGGTCAGTAGGAACAAGACAGTATACATGTGTGTAAAGGAGAGGGAGATCAGTGGAATGGTGAGGATGCAAGAAGTAGAATTGGTGAAGGTGGATGAGTTTAAATACTTGGGATCAACAGTACAGAGTAATAAGGATTGTGGAAGAGAGGTGAAAAAGAGAGTGTGGGCATGGTGGAATGGGTGGAGAAGAGTGTCAAGAGTAATTTGTGACAGACGGATATCAGCAAGAGTGAAAGGGAAGGTCTACAGGAAAGTAGTGAGACCAGCCATGTTATATGGATTGGAGTCGGCGGCACTGACCAGAATGCAGGAGACAGAGCTGGAGGGAGTAGAGTTAAAGATGCCAAGATTTGCATTGGGTGTGACAAGGATGGATAATAGGATTAGAAATGAGTACATTAGAGGATCAGCTCAAGTTGGACGGTTGGGAGACAAAGTCAGAGAGGCGAGATTGCACTGGTTTGGACATGTGCAGAGGAGAGATGATGAGTATATTGGGAGAAGGATGCTAAGGATAGAGCTGCCAGGCAAGAGAAAATGAGGAAAGCCTATGAGAAGGTTTATGGATGTAGTGAGAGAGGACATGCAGGTGATGGGTGTGACAGAAGAAGATACAGAAGAGAGTAAGATATGGAAGAAGATGATCCATTGTGGCAACCCCTAACAGGAGCAGCTGAAAGAAGAGGAAGAAGCTCATATTGCACTTCAAATTGTGTGTTGCATGAAAAAGTAATGGATTATTTGATTAATTTCCTAAATCAACATATTTCTTGAATATTTACTAAATACACAACATGGACATGCATTCCTTTTAGTGTTTGTTATACCTGTAGATCAGACTGCATTTAAGTTTGTCACTGATAATCACAAATATCACTTCTAATTCAAAAAATGGCACATGTATTAACAGTGACAAAAAATGATAAAATACATAGGAAACAGAGTACATATTCAGCTTGAAGTGACCGGTCATAACTAGACTCCCTCACTGTTCTACATAAAACAATTATTCAGCATGCTAACAACTTAGATTCCAGTGAAGTGAGTAAGGCCTTGTTCACACAGGCGTTAAAATCGAGCGTTTTTTTTGCGTTCGTAGCGTCCGGTGAGCGCGGATCAAGCGCCGAGTGTTTTCTACGTAGGAGTCAATGAGAGTGTTCACACGGGCTTTGGTGACGTGCGTTTGTCCGGCAGCGCGTTTATACGGCATCAAAAAAACGTTGCATGCAGCTTTTTCTTGGCGTTCAAAAACCAACAGACGCAAGGAAACAGCTTCTAGTTCGTTTTCTGCGCATTTATTTTACGCTTCGGAGGACCGGATATTTTTATGTTTTCATATACAACATATATATTTTCATATTGCTTATTTTATTTTATTGTCTCATGTAATTTGTAAACCATGAACCTATTAATTTATGTTCTAATATAATATTTGATAACGATTATGTGGGGGGGGGCAATCCAGTGCATAACACCGGTGTAAGCGCACACTCGACTACTGTTTCCTTACCTCAAAATGACAAGTAGTCTCTCTTTGGGGCTAACACCAAGTCGCATATTGGTTGATCGGCGTGCAATGTGGCATTGCACCAGCTGCAGCAGACAATCAAAAGTGGAAACCGACATCCGACAGTAATTAAAAAGTTGCGCGGAAATTTTCGCATTTCTTCATAAAGCACAAAAAAACTTCCTTTAACCCGACGTTGTGCAGTCAGAGAATGAACCCAGTAGCGGCGGCGAGTTTTTCTCTCCCTACGCCGCCAGATTACGAGTATTGTTAAAACAAGAAGATTAATATCTAACATAGCAAAATGGTCCATATTGAAAGGAGGCACCTCAAATAAAACGACAAGGGCTTTCATATCCAGTTCCCGACACTGCCTCCACAGGTTAACACACAAACTACAATTTGGGCTGCAGGCTGGCGTTAGACAGAGACAAACGAACGCCGGTGTAGAAGTCAATCGATCGCCACCACAAAATGCAACATAAACGTCTAGGACGTTCAGAGCAAGTTCGTTTATCCAAAAACTTAACGCCCATGTGAACAAGGCCTAAAGTAACTAAACTCACTAAAGGGCATGGAAAATTTTAAGAAGTTTTAAAGTCATTCTCCCTCATACTGTTATTAAATGTCACAAAGAAATTGTACCATTTATTAACATTTAAAATCAAATGTTCAGTTATAGCAAGAAAGGCAAAAAACACTGCATAAAATTCAATACCACTCAAATGTAGCTTTAAAAGCTGCTAAAACTAAAAATTTTACTTACACCTTTCTTGTGCAATGCTAGTGCAACAATGATTGCACCTTCATATTATTAGTTTTGCGCAGTGATTATTTATTTTGCTTCCCTAAACCGTGTATGAACATCACAATTGTTTGTTGTAAAATATTTTTTTTTTTATTTGAATTAAACAAACACTGTAATTTCAACAATGTTTATGCAGGACATGCTTCGTTGTAAAAGTTTCAACTTTTTCAATCAGCTCTACTCGCAAATTTAAAAGGTGTCTATATAAATCGATTCTATCACTTAGAGATTGCAAGTACATCCCAAAACACAAAAGGACAACAGTAAACCAGATAAAGCACAGGATGTAGTTTAGAAAGATTCTGGAAAACTGCTTTTTCATGTTCAGGCTGTGGAATAGCATGTACATTTTATAAGAAATTAAACAACAATAACGTGGAGGATGTTTAAATGTCTTGTGATTAATATCTTGTTTTCTTCAGGGCTACCAGATGCATAACATTTTTTTGAGTCAAAATTACATTTGAGATACCCACAATATCTACAATATACATGAGATTAGTCAAAATATAAATCACATACTTTACCTGTATATATATTTTTTCCAACTCTGCTTAATCCAGTTCAGGGCCACAGGGGATCAGTGCCTATCTTGGCCTCACTGGGCATGTAAGGTGGGAAACAACCCTGGATTGGGCAAATGTAAATCACAGGTCACACTCACATACACTTCAACACTTACAACGGGGCAAATTTGCATTTTGTAGTTAGATTCACCTGCACATGCAAGAACGCAACTTTTGGGATATAAGAGAAAAATCAAAGTATTCGAAAGGAGAAAGGAGAACTTGCAGATTCCACACAGCCAGTCACTAGTGTACCTTACATTGTTGAATGGTTGGATGCACTGGTTCTCACCCATACCCTAATCTTTGAAATCTAGCTCCTAGTGTAGCACACTGGGACACTACTTCAGCAGGCAGGCTAAACGATGTGACAGGTGAAGTTTAATGACATCACAATAACTCCCCAGATGTAGTCACTGGCCAGGGCCAAAAAGCTTTACATATGCAAGTCAATACCCACATGTTCATGACCAATAGCGATCCCCTTTTATTTTATGGATGTTGATGTCAACTGTTGGTAAGTCTGTCTTGTGGGTGTCCTGGGAGGGTCAATGGCTACAGGAGTAAACAATGACACAAAATGTGAAGTGAAGCCATCTTAGTTATCTGTTGCCAGACTCATCATGGCCATCTATCACATTTTCTGCAACTTCTGCAACCAATCCAGCTACAAACACAGAGCAGGGTCTTGTCATTTGGGCACCACCCATGACTACTGTATGTCCCAGAGAGGCCACCCCAGTCTCACAAAAAGCAAGAATACAACAGGGAAAAGTTATCAGTAATAAGTCTAGACTTGACTGGTATAAAGAAGGATGCAACGGGTTATCTTCATCAGTGGAAGTAGTCATTGCATCCCACTGTCCGCTACTACCTGCCTGAAGACAATTAGCACTAGGATAGTAAAGTGCAGATCCCCACAGTCTTCCTGCATCATGGGGTCCCTAGAACTAAGAGTTCCAATACTTGAAAGGCAGACCATCAATCATGTACCATGAAAACAAGATAAGAAATCAAAACAGTCCAACTGTTCATATTGCAAGTTGGAATTCCAGAAGTATGCTACCTGGCCTGAACAATGATCTCCAGGCAGTGAATAACACCCACAAGACAGATGCTATTGACTGTGAATTGAATCGACAAAGTTGACATAGCAGCTTTAAAAGAAACCAGACTGCCAGATAGTGGTTTACTGAGGGTACAATAGTTCACCTTCTTCTGAAAATGAAAGGACAGTGAGGAAACACACACAGAATAGGCTTTGAAGTATGGAGCACATTGCTTTGCAGTATTAAACCCCCAGCTAATTGATCAGATAGAATCTTAAAGCCCTGTCTTTAAGCAGCCCTGGTTCTTGTGCGACTTCTGTACACCAATGCCCCATTTCTGCTGACAAGTTCTATGAATCACTGGAAACTACCATCAGTAGCACTCCCATGTCAGAATTGTCCTACATCCTGGATGGCTTCAACACAAGAGTAACAGTGAAAAGCATCACTAACAGCAGATGATACCGAAGTGCCAAAATTGATACAAACCACTCTCTTTCTATTTCCACCAAGAAATGTTTTTCACATTTAAGCAAAACTGACTGCCTCAAATCAATGGCAGCATGACCGCTTACCCAGATAAGAACCATGGGTTCATGGATCTCTTCGTGAAAATGCTCCAAAGCAATTCAGGAAAAGATTCACACTGAAAAACAGTGCACCCTGTGTAACACAGTCTACAATGCTGCAGTCACTATAAAAAGGAACGCAAGAACACAAACTGGTTCAAAGTATACATCACAGGGACAGAATCAGTTATTGAAGTTAAGCATTCTGCACTGATGAACTACAAGTGTTACCCAAGGCAGACAAATATGCAAGACAAATTTGAAACCACTGAAAGCAGCACAAAGAAGGGTCTGGCAAACTGACTAGCAGCATGCAAATGATTACAAGTGCTCTCTCTGTAACACAATTCAGCTGTCTGCAAACCAAGGTCATGCAAGGGACCTGTTCACTAGAGTCAAGCAAAACACTGGCATCTCAAACACTTGCTAATGATGCTACCTTAGTGATTCATACCAATGGCCACCTACAGTATCTGACCAAAGGACTTTCCCATGCCTGGAATGAATCTGGGCTGTCACACAACACCAAGAAGACAAATGTTATGGCCTAGAGTATGGATGTTGTTGGGTATGAGGTGGTAAAAGGGGTTGACAGCTTCAACTACCTTGGCTTTATAGTCACAAGCAAATTATCATTAGATGCTCAAATTGGCAAGCACATTGCCAAAGCCTCTGCTATTCTATCTAGACATGATTCTATCAACACGATGTGAGACAATAAGCAGATGTCAAAAAAACAATAAAATGAAATTTTATCAGACCTATGCCCTTAGTACACTCCTGTACAATACAGAACCTTTGTACCATGTAGTCAAAACAGGAGTGGCAACTACAGAACTCCCACGTCCACTGTTTGCAAGGCATCATAAAGATTTAATAATAGGATAGAATTACCACCAGAGCAGTCCTGCAGAGAACTAACTCCTCAGCTTGAATCTCATCTTCTGTTAACCATTCATACATTGGATTGGACATGTCTACAAGATGGAAGATGGCATTCTTCTATATGAAGAATGTTTAAAAGGATTTTGGCTGTGCGGTATCTGCTGCTTCATTTCAAAGGCATGTGCACACAGGACTTAAAACTAATCAGTATAGACACACACTAATGAAAGACTACCGAGATGACCAAGAGACCTATAGGAACTCAGTTAAGGAGGACATTAAGGACAGAGATGTGAGGAAGAACATTCAAGTGACTAAAAAGAAACAAGGACAGCAAGGTTCACTGTTCTCCACTTGTCCAGCTTCACTAGATGAAATACTGGTAGGGACTGCTATCCCAGACTAGGCCTCCTGAGTCACTTCAGAAGATGTTTACCGAAGGAATGACAATCAAGGTATGACCAATGCCTTGCAAGACTAACAGATACCAGTATGCAGTATAACATTTAAGGGACTTTTTTATCTGTAATTACATTTGGAAAAATTTGAAAATTAGATATTGTTAATTGTCAATAGTTAAAATAAGAATCACATATGATGCGCTTAGTAACACTGCAACTGAACCAGATGGGGGTGCTACCCATTGATGTACTGGCATCCTATTCTATTATTCTTTCTTGCTTGCGTTCATTAATTGCTAAGATAAATTCCAGATGACCTATGACCCTGCCCTGGAAAAGCATGTTAAAAAATTGGTGGATGTGGAAGCTACAGCTATATATTTACTGATTAAAGTAAACTTCTTTTAGTAATAATGGTCACCTCCACTAATTTTCTAGTGATAACTGTTGTAATTGTAATATTATTTGCTTTTATTTACTTTAACTGACATTCTATTTTTCCTAACATTAGGAAATAAAAAGTTTAGTGTGTAGCCTTACTCTTTTTAAATCTTTACTTGATTTCCTGATATCATGGTTCATAATGAATTGTGATCAAATTACATATTTAAACCACTTATAAAGTTACAGTTACATTGGCTGTCTTTGATGACAACAAACATAGATTATTTAAAGACTAGTCAAGTCTAGAGTACATAGATGGATTCAGGGAATTTCTCATCTTTACAGTTTGCAGTTGACAATGCCTATCCTGTTCTGTAAATAAGAACCTTTTGTAAAAGAGCATTTTCCAATAAAAAGGTCATGGCTGTCCAATTATAGAACAGCATCGAAAATTAAACCTAATGTGAAAAGGCAATTACTTGAGACCATGAGAATACTTGGAAACATTTTAGATTTGTTGATCTTTAATGCTGACAATACTTACTCATCTATCCTTCATTTTTCAACAGCAATACCAGTTTTTTTCTGAGAATAAACACAAATTGTGGAATAGATTAGTGATATGTTCAGTCCATCACTATGCAGCCAGCACTGAAATATGAAGTGTAAAGCTTCACCCTTAGTATTTTTTACTTCTAGGTTTGAACGGCACAATTAAAGACATCTATTAGATACATGTTAAATAGACAAAATGGACATTTAGGTACATGAGAAAGTCAAAAGACTGACATTAGTATGCCATACAAGACTGCAATACTACTATAAAAAGCTTTTTATAGACGGTGTCTATCAACAAACAAATTCAATTAATCAACTTGTTCAAAGAACATAAGGTACAACACAACTAGCCAGTTCGAAACCCTTAGGCCTTGTTCACACGGGCGTGAAGTTTTTGGATAAACGAACTTGCTCTGAACGTCCTATACGTTTATGTTGCATTTTGTGGTGGCGATCGATTGACTTCTACACCGGCGTTCGTTTGTCTCTGTCTAACGCCAGCCTGCAGCACAAATTGTAGTTTGTGTGTTAACCTGTGGAGGCAGTGTCGGGAACTGGATATGAAAGCCCTTGTCGTTTTATTTGAGGTGCCTCCTTTCAATATGGACCATTTTGCTATGTTAGATATTAATCTTCTTGTTTTAAAAATACTCGTAATACGGCGACGTAGGGAGAGAAAATATCGCCGCCGCTACTGGGTTCATCCTCTGACTGCACAACGTCAGGTTAAAGGAAGTTTTTGTGCTTTATGAAGAAACGCGAAAATTTCCGCGCAAGTTTTTTAATTACTGTCGGATGTCGGTTTCCACTTTTGATTGTCTGCTACAGCTGGTGCAATGCCACATTGCATGCCGATCAACCAATATGCGACTTGGTGTTAGCCCCGAAGAGAGACTACTTGTCACTTTGAGGTAAGGAAACAGTAGTCGAGTGTGCGCTTACGGTGTTATGCACTGAAATGCCCCCCGCTCCTCCGAAGCGTAAAATAAACACGCAGAAAACGAACTAGAAGCAGTTTCCTTGCGTTCGTTGGGTTTTGAACGCCATGAAAAGCTGCATGCAAGCGTTTTTGATGCCGTATAAGCGCGCGAGCGGACAAGCGCGACGTCACCAAAGCCCGTGTGAACACTCTCATTGACTCCTACGTGTAGAAAACACTCAGCGCTTGATCGCGCTCACCGGACGCCTTCTGACGCAAAAAACGCTCGATTTTAACGCCTGTGTGAACAAGGCCTTAGATAGCCAGTAAGTGTTCATTTAAATTTACTCCCCCAGTATATACAGTATTTTTTACCACATAGAAAACTACAAATAGCAATTTTGGTTTTTAAAAAAACAATGGCTTAAAAATTACTTTAATTTATCGTTCTTTAGTTTAACTAGAAAATATGAATAGTATATAATGGAATATCAGTTTAGTCTAGTGGCTAAGAATTAGTTCTCCAAAGCACAAGGATAAAGTTTCAGCTGCAACAATTGAGTTCCTGGGTAACATTAACAAAGTAAACACACTTCAAGGGGTCATGGGAAGAATTGTGGAATTTTGCTTACTTGCAAGATGTGATAAAAAGTAGTTTACAGTGTGCATATACAAGTGTTTACATGCCAATTTTAACATCTAATCAATATTACTATATAAAAATTATTTTTACTGACATTGTAACTAATAATTATCTCAATACTTGATTCAACCATGGTAACCATTGTTACAGTGCTTAACACTGCTGTCAGACAGCTTTAGAGCCCTGTGTTCAAAGGTTGGCCTAATAAATAACTGAGGGAACTTTTCATGTCCTCGCACTGTTTATAATAACATGGTTATCAATGGGTACCCTTTTTTCTCCATCATCCAAAAGATGCGCAAGTTTAGGGTAAAAGGTGATCTTAAATTACCTTAGCCTTGTTTGGCCATGTGTGTGAGTGTACCCCACTGAAGGATGAACAAATTATCAGATTTATAGTAGTTCACTAAAACCAAGTGAAAAATTAAAAAAGAAATATCAAAACAGCTAAAAATTCAACACGACCTTCATCAAATAACTGAAATTTGTGTTAGGTTATACAACTGGAACGTTTAGAATCTTAAGTCAACTATACAAGGGGAAAAAACAACGCAATCATAAATAAAGTCACCACTGTAGTAAAAAAAAAATCTAGCAAAGCAAGATATACTGGTAATGCATGTACTTAAGAAGAGAATGCATATAATATGCCAATCAAGAATAAACATGAAAAGAAAGTAAAATTCAATCCAGACTGGAGGATTTCAAATAATGCTACCTAATATTAGTGATATCTCTTGTCTAGTCACATTGTTTCGTATAAATTGACTCTTTAACTCATTTCCTTTTGGATGATGTATTTCCTCAAAACAATTTGACAATTTGGGGTGTTACAAATCAATATTAAATGTTGCTTAAACAAAACACGTGACCCAACTCTAAGTTTGCCATCTTATGAATTCTAAACTGTTTGTGTCTTTTACTTCATTGTGAAATGTATAATGATGCTTCCTATGTTTAGGCTTTTAGTGGAAATAAGATCAGTTTTTTTGTTATTTCAGCTCATAATTAATAATGTGGGCAACACAGTGACAAAATTTCTAGTACCGATGCCTCCCAGCCTTCCATTGTCCCAAGTCCAAATCCCACTGCAAGAACTGTCTGTGGTGAGTTTGCATTTTTTTCCTATATTTTCATTTCACATCCTAAAAACAGGTACAACTAACTAGCACCTCTAAATCAATCCTGAGTAAAGGTGTTAATAGGCACTGGGTTAGTTTCTGTCTTTTGCTCAGTTTTGCCAGGATATAGTATATGGATAGAACATAATGTGCAAGACAGGAACCAACACAGGAAAGAGTGTTAGTCCATGTCAGAACACGCACTCACTCATACAGAGCCAATTTATAGTCGCCAATCAATCTATCAGTCATATCACTGGGACTTTGAAGAAAACCCTGAGCACCTAAAAGAAAACAGGGTTGTGATTTATCACCTTGTGCTTCTGTGGCCTTCATCCAGGTATTCACATCTTCCGTATCTCAAAGACATGTATTTTATGGCAAAAACCAACTCTGAACTAGCTTGATGTGGGAAAATGTGAGTATTGCATGCACAAGTAAGTATTGTAAGAGACTTGCCCCCCCAACCAAATCTGCTTCCTGTAGCTGAAAAAGGCTCTAGTCCTTTATAACTGTGCAATGTAAAAATCAAGATCAGGAAAGCAATAGATGGATAAATGTAAATGCGTAACAGTACATTTTAAGTTTAATTCTTTTTAACTTTTTACCAAGAAATTTTAGAATGTTTTGGATTGGAGCAGAATAAGTTGAAGAGATTTGCTCAAAGATACACTAAGTGTTAAGGATGGGAACTGAAAAGCCTTCTTCTGAATTACTGCTTTTCTCTCATTATTCCATTACCCACATTGTCTGCCTTTATAAAAAACAAACGTAAGGAGTGAGCATCTTTTGTCGCACTTAATATTTGTAATCCCTTTGTAGGGATAGTTATAGATGTTGCTTAACTATGAAAATCAATGGCACACATGACAAATGTATTACATTTACAAATTTGTGAATATTCTTGCAGGCTCAATTTTTCACTAGTAACTAGACTACACCAGTTATTTGAACAGATGGCAAATATGTAACATCCCAAGGCCCCAAAATTCTATTATTTGGCAAGCAGCCTTCAATCAAACAAATTTAAGGACAAAAAACTTACAATCATTTTATTAAGTGAAAATGATTAGACAAATTAAACTCAGCATTACAGATGAAGTTAGCAACAGAGCTCATGAAAATTAAGCTCATGAAAAATAAACACAAAAAAACAATCAAAGAAGCATTTACTACAACAGCCTTTGAGAGACATTAAACAATTGAGAAAACTAGGAACACAGCATTATAACACCTGTAAGTACTATTTCTTTCTTTTCCATCGAGATAAATATATGTTAAATAACTGCAATTTACAGAATGATTTTATTTTTTTCATTCCTTTTTAGCCTTAATATTTAATTTTTATTTTTCAATAGTCATAAAATCCTTCTCCTTCCTATGACTGTATGTCCAAGTAAATAAAGAAAAAAATGTTAAATCTGTTAAAATGGCATGTAGAAATGGTAGCTCTTCTGGAGCCTTTTCGTAAATGGTATCAGGATTTTTTTTTAACTATTATGTCACTGGCTTTAGTCGGCATTTCAAATGAAGTACCTTGACTGAGGTTTGCAGCCTATTGTGGAAAAACACTGAATTTCCCAAATCCCTCTAGAAAGTTGCATGGCATTTGGCATTACTTACAAAAAGAAAAGAAATACTCATATTGGTATTTAGTTGTAATCTTCATAGAAGTAACTTTAAAGATACTAAAGATGTTAACTGCTGCAGCTGCTTTCTTTCAGAGCCTCTTAATTTGGTTGCTCTCATTATGTTTTGTTAAAAGGGCATTTAGAAATGGAAATAGCAGGCTTATCAGAATGGGAAGTTAGAAAATCTGCTGGAGGGAGGGGAACCCAAAAAGCCTATGAGAACACCAGAAAACAACGATGATATTATACTAATACATGAATGCACATTTTACTTTGTAATATTTTCTGCTTCTCTAGACAGTCTTTTAATTGAATGTTCACACATGTTTTGATAGGCTGGATCCTAACACAAAGAAAGTGGTTTCAAAGAATATAACAGGCCATACTAGTTAATGTCAGTTATTTGTTATTTGTCAATTTTGGTTAAGCATTTCCATGTCCTCCTGACTATACTGCCAAGTATAGTAACAAAACCATCATATATTCTATGATGCCATCGTACATTATGAACAATATTAAAAACAGACAGCACATTGGTGCAGTGGTTAGTGCTGCTGTCTCATGGCTCCCAGGATCCAAATTAACCGTAAGCCTGGTCATTGCCGGGAAAAAAATATTGCCAGAATTCCCACATATTTTTTTTTTTCCCTAAATGTACTCAGGTTTCTTGGTAAATCCCAAATATATGCATGTTAGATTAGCTGAGCAACACTAAATTGCCAAATAAGAGTAAGGGCAAGGGGGCATGTGGCCTGTTACCGACTAGTGCGAATGCATTGTTTGTTTCATGCCTCGTGCTTGATACTGCCACCACAGGCCTTGACCCTGCTGCAACTCTGCAAAGGACAAAGTGGGTACAAAGATTGCAAAGGCAGAAGAACCTTAATGATGAGATTACAAATCAAAATGGGTTGGCAAGCAAAATGGTGTTATAATAACAATCTGACCCAAAAGGTCACCAACAAAAAACAACTCTTTTGGAGTTCCACCTCTAACAGTTATCATGGTGAAAATGATTAGCTGCTTCAGATTCTTTGGGTTGGAGATCTTCAGCATTCTGACTTATGTCTACAAAAACAAAGGAGCATGCTGGACTGAATGGTCTCTACCAGTTTGTCAAACTTCTTTTGTTCTTACATAAAACTAATGTCAAATTAAAAATAACACAAATGCACTTCCATTTTTCAAGGAAATGAAGGATGATTAAACAGATACTCTTGAATTTGAAAGGTTTCTCAGACTAGTGTCATTAATGTGTGGAACTGTGAGAATACAGAAGACAAAGAAGGTTGTGACAGCTGTGAAAAACACATCGGCTCTAACTTACCATTAAGCAATGAAATGTACACCTGGGACATAACATAAGATCCAATTCTTCATGCACAGAAACTGTTCTCACCTCTAGAGTTTGGCAGATGGTACCGCAGCATCAAACATCAGACCAGTAGGTTCAAAACCAGTTCTTACCCTCAAGCAATTTTTGTTTCATAAATGGCAAAAAAGCTGGCTGTTAAACCGAATGTTATACTTCATCACCAAAACTGGCAAGTGTAGTGCTTCTACACTCCCTAATACATAATTGTGTACAGTATATTGCTTTCTATAGCATACTGAGTACAGAATAATCATAGCATGGTAGTGTTTACATAAATAACCTTTTATCAATTGTTGCTCTTTTGGAAAAATACTTAGAGAACTTCACTGAATAAGAAGGTCGGGTTGACTGATAAAATTAGAAAATTAAATAACTGAAATGCCCCAATTGCCTCATTTACACTGGCAGATTAATATGCTGTGAGGATTCTTTTCTCCCTGCAAATGTTCTAGAAGTACTGATTAACACGTAATGAAATCAGTTATTTGACAGTTTTAAAACTGAATTATTTAACTTGCTCGACTGAGCCACAAATGATACAAAGGGGATTTGAAAACCTTTTTATACAGGGAACGATGGCACTTTCTGTATTGAAAAATAGCAAGAGGTCTTTATAATGAAAATGATAAGGTCTTTAAAAACAGACGATTTCTAAATTACGGCACGGTCTTTCCTTTAATTTACCAGGCTGTAATTTTTAAAAGGCAATAAAAAACAAATCCGTTATCTTTCAGCCGTTTGGTCACCTCCCAGCGAAGGTCTCTCTCTCTCTCTCTCTCTCGTATAGTTCTCTTCAGCTATGCCCCCGACACTATATTCTGGCGGAGCCAATATTAATATTACAGTATTCATAAATTATGAAGACTGTTGATGCTCTTGAACTGTGGGAGGGCATTCAACGTCGTACGTGTGCTCACGCCACTCGTGCTTACACTCCTTTCAAAACGAATTCATGATGCCATTGGACACCCTACCCGTTCTGTTACGGACAGCGACTTCACACAAATAATGTCAGTCCTAAAATGAATTTTAAAAAAATCTATCATAATAGCAGATGAAATAGCGGTAACCATGGGGACAGGCAGCCGCGCGCAGTAGGTGGCGAAATAGCGCCGTTTCAAGTGAGTCTGATCCACTCACCTGGCTGTAGTGAACCCTGAAAGGTTTCAAGTAATTGGAGCTGCTGCAGGAAACCACCTGGATATTACTAATCTGCTCCATAGTACCTAAAGATGATCGGACACCTGACAACTCCAGTCAAGCAGCGAGCAGGAAGAAAGGAAAGCTAGACGAAGGACGGGTCGTTAGAAGGGACAAAACGCACCAACGCGCGAAAGAACGCGTGGGCAGAGAGTAGCGGAGACGAGCGGCGCGAGGCAAGGCGTCAGGCGCAGACACCGACACCCCGCGGGCTCGCGCACTAGTAGACGCTGACGTCAGGCAGACTTGTTCTCATTTCAACAGGGAATAAAAAAGCGCGCCATGCTTGTTTCGACATTTCGCCATCTGTGGTGTTGCAGATTGATGAGTGAACCACTTTATGAACGAATCTGAGCGCACAAGAGTGAAGTGTGATAAGGGAACGTGGTCGCGTGGGCTTGAGGCTTAAAAAAACCAACTGTACAAGTTTGTTAGATTCCACATTAAAAAAATCAGGTTACTTACTTTTAACATGCTTAACCTCTTACAACCTACTTCACCTTTAGCTAACTCTTCTCGACCTGTTTATAAAGAATGACTTGGCAGCTCTTTCAGGCTTCATGGTTTCATTTAATACTGAAAGGCAAGATTCTCCTCTTCCTGACATAATGTGTTCAGTAAGTTTTTTATTTTTCTTTCACTCTCTGACCTCAAAGAGCAGCTTAGATTGAAAACTACTATTAGTGTATGAGTCTATGTAAACTCTATGTAAACCCTTAATTGGGTCATGTTCTTAGGATTTCTCTGCTGAGAAATGGAGGGTTGCAGGGAAGCTGGAGGCTATCCTGGCAAGTACAGGGTGCAATAACAGTTTGAGTATCCCTCTCTCCCACAACACTGTTTACAGTACATAAGGATGCAACATGGCATGACAGTAGTTAGTACTGCTCCCTCATGGTTCATGATTTCTAGGTTTAAACCTTGGCCAAGTCACTTTTTTGTGTGCAGTTTGCATGTTTTGCTAGTGTTTTGTTTGGGTATCATCTGATATCACCAAAGAAGCTCAGGTTAGGGCAGTTGGCAATTCTGGGTGATTGTAGATGCATCAGTGAATGTGCCGTGCAATGTATTGGCACCTGCCCAAGTTTGATTTCTGCCTTGCATACATTGCTGTTGGAATAGACTCTGTGCATCTACAGCTCTGTATTGGAATACTTGGTTTTGGAACAATAAGGTTCACCATCACAATGCACTTCACACAGCAAACTGCAATACAACACCTATTGGTTCTGAGTATATATGTTTTTGGTACACTGTATTAATCCCCAAGGGAAAATTGTCTTTTCACAGAATCTTTGGAGGTCAGAGAGCAGTGTCCAGTTCTCCTGGAGCAATTTTCAAGTTAAAGGCCTTGCTCAAGGGTCCAACACAATAGAATTTCTTCTGATAGTAACTGAATCGGCGACCTTCTAAATACCAGTGCAGAGCCACAACTCCACCCTAAAGATAGATAGATAGATAGATACTTTATTAATCCCACGGGGAAATTCACATAATCCAGCAGCAGTATACTGATACAAAGAAACAATATTAAATTAAATAGTAATAAAAATGAAAAAAAAATTTAAATAAAATTAATGTTCGCATTTACTCCCCCGGGTGGAATTGAAGAGTCGCATAGTGTGGGGGAGGAACGATCTCCTCAGTCTGTCAGTGGAGCAGGACAGTGACAAAAGTCTGTCACTGAAGCTACTCCTCTGCCTGGAGATGACACTGTTAAGTGGATGCAGTGGATTATTCATGATTGACAGGAGTTTGCTTAGTGCCCGTCGCTCTGCCACAGATGTTAAACTGTCCAACTTTAATACTACAATGGAGCCTGCCTTCTTAACAAGTTTGTCCAGGCGTGAGGCGTCTTTCATCTTTATGCTGCCACCCCAGCACACCACCGCGTAGAAGAGGGCACTCGCCACAACCGTCTGGTAGGACATCTGCAGCATCTTACTGCAGATGTTGAAGGATGCCAACCTTCTCAGAAAGTATAGT
This sequence comes from Polypterus senegalus, assembly GCF_016835505.1. Classification (NCBI taxonomy): domain Eukaryota; kingdom Metazoa; phylum Chordata; class Cladistia; order Polypteriformes; family Polypteridae; genus Polypterus; species Polypterus senegalus. The sequence goes on along the minus strand of NC_053171.1, from coordinate 43,522,136 downwards.
CTGCTTTGACCTTTCTTACATAGAGCATCAGTATTGGCAGTCCAGTCCAATTTGTCATCCAGCTGCACTACCAGATATTTAAAGGTCTGCACCCTCTGCACACAGTCCACCTCTGATGATCACAGGGTCCATGAGGGGCCTGGGCCTCCTAAAATCCACCACCAGCTCCTTGGTCTTGCTGGTGTTAAGGTGTAAATGGTTTGAGTCGCACCATTTAACAAAGTGAGAGCGCAGAGTTAAAACAAAGTACCTGGAGCTTTCTAATGCCAGGCAGCAGCGATGGGTCTTTGCCACCGGGCCACATGCGGCAATTAGAATGCACTGCAAAGATGAACAAAACTTTTCCCTAATGCAAGTGGTGCAATATTCTGAGATGCTGAGAAAGCAGGCTTCAAGCAAGTGACACATACAAATGAAACAGCAAAGTCTGGTATCTGTTTGGTTTCAGGGCTTTGAAATTGAATAGTAAATTCAGGAAGATTGTTCTGAATGAATAGGAAGTAAACGTTATTGTGTCATCCATGGTCTTGGTCTTAGGGAGCATTTTAAAATAGGCGGAGTCTGAAGTAGGATAAGTGAACAGCAATCACTGTGGCTGTTGGCTTTCGCTCTATGGCAGTATCTTATTTGGAGATCAATTATTGCATTATTAATTGAACTATGTGTTTATGGTTCTGGTTTACTTGGTGTTTAGTTTTATAAATATATATCAGTCAGAAATTTAAAAAGATATGACTGACAGTGTGGCCTAGTGGCTAAAGCAATGGACTATAACTCACAAGGCTACTGTGGTAATCCCTAGCACTCCTAGTGTGACCCATAGTGAGTCAATTAGCCTGCCAGTGGTCAAATTATAGACATCCACTATAACAATATTATGCAACAGTGATTTGTTGGTCAAGGTTGATAAAAGCATTTTTTGAACTTTATCTATGCTTCAATTACTTTAGTCCACTTAATCCAACTATAAATTCTTGGAGGATTACACCCTGTTTTGATAGCACTGGGTTTAATACAAGTGCAAGCCCTAGAAAGGGCAACAGGACACACTCCTGCCTACATATGTGGTGTGAAATTAGATAGCATGCTTGTTTTTGAAGTGTGGGAGGAAAAACAGAATATCACACGGGCACAGAAAGAGTGTGCAGACTCCACACAGACAGTAAATGGTCTGGGATCTGAATCTTGTCTACTGGATCTGTGATGTAGCAGCACTAACATCTGTACCACTGGTCAGTTAAACTAAGAAATGCAAATGCATTGCTATATGACGAACACAGAACACGTATGAATGTATTAAATCTTGTTTATTTTACTATTACCTTAGAGTGTTCCTTAATTAAGTTGAAATATCAGTTACTTCATCTTTTAATTTTCAGAGCTATAGAAGATACTATAATACCTAACCTGGAAATACTGAGCACAGCCAACCCTGGATTCAATACCAGTATTTCACAGGGCATACTCATACTTATTCTCTTATACTGTGTGGCAAATGGCCTGGACACAGACAGACGGACATCATTTCTTCACCCAACACACTTTTATTATATACAACTATTTACTCTATACGTTACGTACACCCCCAGTGCCTCCAGCACTGATCCCCCAAAGTCCAGGCCTCACGGTCCAATTGCCTTTCTCCTGGCCGCCTCCAGTCCTCTCTCCAGCTTTGTCCTTCTTCCACCCAACTTCCGCTGCTGAATGAAGGGAGGCGCCCCTTATATAGGAACCCAGATGGGCTCCAGCTGCTTCCCGGCATTACTCCGCAGACACGCCCCAGTGTGGCGGAAGTGCCAGCTGTGCACTCAGAAGCCCTCTGGGTGTCCCCTGTTTTCTTCCCCAGGTTTCTTCAGGCACTGGGGCGCCGCCTGGCGGTGGCCACGGGCCCCTACAGGGTTGGGCTTCCAAGCCCTCTACCTGTGGCCCCCAGTACAACCAGGGCGGTCGCCCCCGCGCGGTCTGGAGGAGGTACAAGCCCTCCTCCGGTCCTTCTGGGCGTCCCGGCTGGACTCCACCCCCAGCCGGATGCCACAACTGGATAACTTGGATTCATCAGTTAACTTAATGTGCCCATCTTTAGGATGGGAGAGAATAAAAACATTCAGAAGCAGGGACATCATAAAAACCAGAAATACAAGAGCTGAGCCAGACTCTTTTATCAGAAGCTGACATTGGATATAAGTGACACGTTTCAATTTAAAATAACCATTTAACCAAAACTGTACATCTTTGGGATGTGAGAGGAGAAAAAAAAATCTCCCTGGGGTCTCAAGTTAAGGATTACAGTGCTGTAAAACAGCTACATGTACCACCTACCACCAAGCTGCCCCAATAAGTACCTGAATATACTAAATATCTTTGCAGGTTAAAAAGCATAGTTAGAGAGACAGATGTTAAATAGCAAAATTATGACAATAAAAATTGACAAATTTTGCCACATTTCTTGCTAAGCTAAAACATTCTTAAATATTTCTGGACACTAAGAAAGAAATGCAATAAAATATTTCAAATAAAAGTGAAAATCAACCACTGCCTTAGAATCAGTAAATAATATAGTATTTCTAAATCTTATTAATCCAATTAACAGAGTGGTAAGCAGAGGTTCTCCTGGCAGCATTGGGCACAAGGTAGGAAACAGCTCCTGGCAGGGCATCTCACTGTCACACGTCCCACTTATGTACTTATGATGATTTGGTGTCAAACACCCTAACCAACATCTTTCTTCAGGTGTGGTAGAAAAACCCATTCAGGAATGGCATAAATATGTAAACTCCACACTTACACTGACCAGGATGACAATCCAAATCTTCTATCTGTGAGGTACTTTGTGCCACTTTGTCACCCATACCAATTAATAAATTAGTTGAAAATAAAAGTTTACCAACCCAGATAACCTATTCAGTATGCCATATCTACTTAATGAGAAAGGTTAGCTATAATACATTTATTTACTCTTCCCCTTCACATGGATCACAAGGTAGGATAGCATTATGGCCACAGTTGAGTCTGTTGACCCTGCTCATTAACCAAAAACAAACCATTAATGGGAAACTGCTGTTACAACATCTGAGTTCTCAGAAGCACTATATATAGTTTTATAATCCCAAAACCTTCCACTTTTGTTCTTGCTGTGCTTTGTTGCCTCCCTGTTGCACAATCTAGCAACTTCTGCTGCTGCTCCACTATATGATTCTTAGAAAGTCTCTTTACATTTCCAGGCCCATATAACCATTCTTACTTTTCTACTGTATGGAGGTACATAATTCATAGTGACATCTTCATGAATTTTAAGGTATTCTTGTATTCAATTCTTTTTTATTCTCTATGTCAAATTTTTCATCTCTTTCATTTGATATTTTTTATCACATAAGGATGGCTTTGCCTTTATCTCATTGGATTTAAGGCAGAGTCCTGTTACTATTACAGATGATATTTCTGACCATATCTAGCTGTATTTTATGTAATAATTAGATTTTTGCTTATCACGAGACAGGCAATCTGGAAATATGGCATTACTGCATGAAATATGAGTACAAATAAAGTGGATGGATTTACCCAATTAAATGTAATTACTAACCTTTAAAGCCACAAAATGAATCCCAGCACCTGACGCCAAAAACAGGACAAATTCAAAGCTTTGTCTCCCACTATTTTGCCAAATCGGAAGTGTACAAATAATTAACACTTTTTTCTTACTCCTTGCCAGCGTTTCTTCATAATTGGTCCTCTGTGTTTAAAGAAGTGCCTAATAAAAGGGTATGTTGTGAAGGCATGCTCCTTCACCTTTACAGAACATAATTATTGTATGAGTGGGATGATTTCTTGAGAAGGTTTACACAAAAAAAAAAATGACAAATAACTCTCTTTGTCTGAAAATGAAGTACAGGCAGGGACAACCTTCTTGCTATACTCTGTTTTGTTTTGATACTTTTTCTGTGAAATAAAGAGTGTCATGCTAATTAGTGTCTTACAGAGTGAGGTGGAAAACCTGCAATTTTTGGATAACACATTTACTTCCAAAAGTAACCATGCATGGATGAAATTGACAGGGCACTAGTGGTACAATAGTAATGAAATTCATGATGCATTGGACTACGAAGTATAAATCAAGGAATAAAGCATATATTTTCTAATGATTGTGAAGAAGGATGTTTTATTGACTAATTCATCAAACCAAGCTGATGTAAATACTGCAACATACCTCTTCCATAGTCATGATTATGAGATAATTCAGTAACATCTGACCTTTCTGTACTCTGGACCAGTGTTTTCAACCGCAGTGGTGCTCTGTGAGAGCTACTTAGGTTTGCCATGGTAATAATAGTGTAGCACACCTGGGTCTGAACCTGAGAGGGATAGGCTCCACAAGTGGTCCAGACCTGACTGAGGAGGACAGGACTACCTGGAGAAGCTGGCATAAAAGCCAGCTCCATTATTGCTATGTTGCAGATGTATCACCTAGAGGACTTAGGACACGTCTCCTGGCTGCTAGAGTCCATCTGCTTGGGTGTGTGGTCGCCAGCGAGCCTCACAGGTCTGGTGAATAGTAGGCATATGAGTTGTCACTGAGGCAGAGAGGGTCGAGGTTTGTGGTGTGAGATTATAATTGCACCTAGAACGTAATTAAATAACAAGAAAATGAAAATGGCTGTTAAGCTTTTGAATTGAAGACCCATCTCTCCCCACACATTCATTGGTCACTAGACCTGTGTTCAATTCAAGAGCATGGCCCTGTGTGAAAGGGCTTCTTGTATGGAGGACTACTAACAATATTTTAGCAAAAAGTACATGCATGTTGCATATAGTGATCATACAATTGAATGAGTTGATGTGTGGATTATGCCACACGAGTAACCTGACATGTTTTATTTATGCTTAATGCAGTTATCCTAGTCCACTGTCTTAATAGACACCTGATGAGCCCCACAGCAATTGCTAGTTATCAATAACATGTAGATGCTCATAGTGAGAAAATACAAAGACCTGCATTGTGATGCAGCAACTTAACATACAGCTTTATTGTGTTGTTTATTTTAACTAAACATTGGTACCGACGAATCATGGTTTATTTACAGCCTTTTTCCTTTAGACTAAGTAAATGACTTTATGTGTTATTATCTCTTCAGGGGCCTAAATCGTTTCTCTTCAGTTTAGTTTCTGTCTTAAATCTCCTCTAAATACATCTTATCTTACATATCCTAAATGCAATTTTAATCTTTGTTCTTATCACACACTCTCAAGTATTTTTTTTTTATTTTTAATATTCTTACTAGAGTTTAAACAATTTGTGCAAATAAAAGCAGATATTCTACAGTCTGGAAATGAAACCTTAGTTGTCTGATCAGTTTCAGGTTGCCCAGTGTTTGTTTGTGCACCTTTTGCTTTATGTTTTGTACTTGCTTGGTTCAACTGTTTATGTTAGGCTTTTCCTTTCCTCAGAGGCTCCACAAATCAGTTCACACCACATTGTATAGGTATTAGAATCCCACATACCTGGCATTCCCCTCACAGGAAACACATGCTTGAAATTCAAAGTTATACTAGCATAGGCATAATGCTACATGCCATATTGTTGCTAGAGTCTAACTTTCTTTAACTATGAACACAAAGGGCAGTAAATCCAAAAGGGGGATTTGATTAATGATCGTAGGGTGCCTGCTGATGTATTCTCCATTTATGGTTGACTATAATGGTGTGCTAAAAAGTCCTCTTTTTAGAGTTTGACAAATCTTTCTCATTATTATAGATAGGTCGTGCAGAAGCACATTGGTGTAGTCAAAGTTAAAGAATTAAGTTTGTCAATTTAATTTCAGAATAAATATTTCTCTGGAGAGGGCAAGCAACATTTCTCTTCTTTATTAATGTAGTTGAAATAGACTTTACAGAAGTTAAGCTTTTGAAAAAAACTAAAGCAAAAAGTTAGCACACCCAAGGCATTAAAAAATAAAGCATGAAATTAAATATCATAAAATTACATTTATGGTTGTAAATATTTTAAATGTAACACACAAGCATTAAAATCAGGCAGGTTAAAACTATCATTTTTTAACATAACATTTTAGGTAAACATTGGTAAAACTGTATGTATTTTAAAGAATATGAAATGAATGAGCATTTTCTAGAATATTAGAAATTATAGAAAGAAGAAAAGGACAATTTATGCTTGTTTTGTTTGCTAATATATGAACCGTCACCTTATCGTGGTGGAGGGTTTTGCGTGTCCCAATGATCCTAGGAGCTATGTTGTCCGGGGCTTTATGCCCCTGGTAGGGTCACCCAAGACAAACTGGTCCCAGGTGAGGGATGAGACAAAGAGCGGTTCAACAAACCTCCGATGAAGAGCAAAAACTTTGGACGACGTTTTCCCTTGCCCGGACGCGGGTCACCGGGGCCCCCCTCTGGAGCCAGGCCTGAAGGTGGGGCTCGATGGCGAGCGCCTGGTGGCCGGGCCTGCACCCATGGGGCTCGGCCAGGCACAGCCCGAAGAGGTAACGTGGGTCCTCCTCCCCATGGGCTCACCACCTATGGGAGGGGCCAAGGAGGTTGGTTGCAGTGTGAGTTGGGTGGTGGCCGAAGGCGGGGACCTTGGCGGTCTGATCCTTGGCTAAAGAAACTGGCTCTTGGGACATGGAATGTCACCTCTCTGAAGGGGAAAGAGCCTGAGCTAGTGCGCGAGGTCGAGAGGTTCCGGCTAGATATAGTCGGACTCACCTCGACGCACAGCTTGGACTCTGGAACCAATCTCCTTGAGAGGGGCTGGACTCTCTACCACTCTGGAGTTGCCCCCGGTGAGAGGCGCCGAGCAGGTGTGGGCATACTTATTGCCCCCCGACTTGGAGCCTGTGCATTGGGGTTTACCCCGGTGGACGAGAGGGTGGCCTCCCTCCGCCTTCGGGTGGGGAAGGGTCCTGACTGTTGTTTGTGCATATGCCCGAACAGCAGTTTGGAGTATCCACCCTTTTGGAGTCTCTGGAGGGGTTGCTAGAGGGCATACCTTCTGGGGATTCCCTCGTTTTGCTGGGAGACTTCAATGCTCACGTGGGCAATGACAGTGAGACCTGGAAGGGCGTGATTGGGAGGAATGGCCCCCCCGATCTGAACCCGAGCGGTGTTTTGTTATTGGACTTCTGTGCTCGTCATGGATTGTCCATAACGAACACCATGTTCAAGCATAAGGGTGTTCATATGTGCACTTGGCACCAGGACACCCTAGGCCTCAGGTCGATGATCGACTTTGTGGTCGTGTCGTCGGACTTGCGGCCATATGTCTTGGACACTCGGAGTTGGCTTCGATGGTGGGGGAAGATGCCGGTCAGACCTGGTAGGCCCAAACGTGTTGTGAGGGTCTGCTGGGAACGGCTGGCAGAGTCCCCTGTCAGAAGTAGCTTCAACTCCCACCTCCGGCAGAACTTCAACCACGTCCCGAGGGAGGTGGGGGACATTGAGTCCGAATGGGCCATGTTCCGTGCCTCTATTGTTGAGGCGGCTGACCGGAGCTGTGGCCGCAAGGTGGTCGGTGCCTGTCGTGGCGGCAATCCCTGAACCCGCTGGGGGACACCGCGGTGAGGGATGCCGTCAAGCTGAAGAAGGAGTCCTATAGGACTTTTTTGTCCTGTGGGTCTCTGGAGGCAGCTGATAGGTACCGGCAGGCCAAGCGAACGCGGCCGGTTGTTGCTGAGGCAAAACTCGGGCATGGGAGGAGTTTGGAGAGGCCATGGAGAACGACTTTCGGACGGCTTCGAGGAGATTCTGGTCCACCGTCCGGCGGCTCAGGAGGGGAAGCAGTGCAGTGTCAACACCGTATATAGTGGGGATGGTGCGCTGCTGACCTCACTCGAGGTTGTGGGTCGGTGGGAGGAGTACTTCGAAGACCTCCTCAATCCCACTAACATGCCTTCCAATGAGGAAGCAGAGCCTGGGGACTCTGAGGTGGGCTCTCCCATCTCTGGGACTGAAGTCACCGAGGTGGTCAAAAAACTCCTTGGTGGCAGGGACCCGGGGTGGATGAGATACCGAGTTCCTTAAGGCTCTGGATGTTGTAGGACTGTCTTGGTTGACACGCCTCTGCAACATCGCATGGACATCGGGGACAGTGCCTCTGGATTGGCAGACCGGGGTGGTGGTCCCCCTCTTTAAAAAGGGGGACCGGAGGGTGTGTTCCAACTATAGAGGGATCACACTCCTCAGCCTCCCTGGAAAAGTCTGGAGAGGAGGGTCCGTCGGATAGTCGAACCTCAGATTCAGGAGGAACAGTGTGGTTTCCGTCCTGGTCGCGGAACAGTGGACCAGCTCTTCACCCTTAGCAGAGTCCTGGAGGGTGCATGGGAGTTTGCCCGACCGGTCTACATGTGTTTTGTGGACTTGGAAAAGGCATTCGACCGTGTCCCTCGGGAATCCTGTGGGGTGCTCGGGAGTATGGGGTACCGGACCCCTGATAAGAGCTGTTCGGTCTCTGTACAACCGGTGTCAGAGCTTGGTCCGCATTGCCGCAGTAAGTCGAGCCCGCTTCCAGTGAGAGTTGGACTCCGCCAGGGCTGCCCTTTGTCACCATTCTGTTCATAACTTTTATGGACAGAATTTCTAAGCGCAGCCAGGGTGTTGAAGGGGTCGGTTTGGTGGACTCAGGATTGGGTCACTGCTTTTGCAGATGATGTTGTCCTGTTTGCTTCATCAGGCCGTGATCTTCAGCTCTCTGGATCGGTTCGCAGCTGAGTGTGAAGCGGCTGGGATGAGAATCAGCACCTCCAAATCCGAGAGCATGGTCCTCAGCCGGAAAAGGGTGGAGTGCCCTCTCAGGGTTGGGGGAGAGATCCTGCCCCAAGTGGAGGAGTTCAAGTATATCGGGGTCTTGTTCACGAGTGAGGGAAGAATGGAGCGTGAGATCGACAGGCGGATGGTGCGGCATCCGCAGTGATGCGGCTCTGCATCGGTCTGTCGTGGTGAAAAAGGAGCTGAGCCGTAAGGCAAAGCTCTCAATTTACCAGTCGATCTACGCTCCTACCCTCACCTATGGTCATGAGCTATGGGTAGTGACCGAAAGAACGAGATCGCGAATACAAGCGGCTGAAATGAGTTTCCTCCGCAGGGTGTCTGGGCTTTCCCTTAAAGATAGGGTGAGAAGCTCAGTCATCCGGGAGGGGCTCAGAGTAGAGCCGCTGCTCCTCCGCATCGAGAGGAGTCAGATGAGGTGGCTCGGGCATCTGATCAGGATGCCTCCTGGACGCCTCCCTGGTGAGGTGTTCCGGCACGCCCAACCGGGAGGAGGCCCGGGAAGACCCAGGACACGCTGGAGGGACTATGTCTCCGGCTGGCCTGGGAACGCCTTTGGGATTCTCCCGAAGAGCTGGAAGAAGTGGCCGGGAGAGGGAAGTCTGGGCCTCTCTGCTTAAGCTGCTGCCCCAGCGACCCGACCTCGGATAAGCGGAAGAGGATAGATGGATGGATGGATGGATATATGAATTTTCCAAACATCTCACCCAGGTTATTTTTTAAACAGGGTCTCTCCTTCTTCTTCTTCTTTCTGCTGTTTCCTTTAGATGTTGCCACTGCGGATCATATCTTCCTGTCTTCTGCATCTTGCTCTGTCACACCCACCAACTGCATGTCCTCTCTCAGCACATGTATAAACCTTCTCTTAGGCCTTCCTCTTTTCCTCTTCCCTGGCAGCTCTATCCTTAGCATCCTTCTCTAAATACACCCAGCTTCTCTACTCTGCGCATGTCTAAACCTGCACAATCTCACCTCTCTGACTTGGTCTCCCAACCGTCCAACTTGAGCCGACCCTCTAATGTACTAATTTCTAATCCTGTCCATCGTCGTCACACCCAATGCAAATCTTAACATCTTTAACATTCTTTAACATTCTCCTTTGGCTACCTATTGTTAAATGTTAATAGAAAATTGCTACTTATCCTTAAAATTACAATTATAAAATTATATTTCTATTGATTTTTTTATGCCTTTGTGCTGTAATTGCCAGGGGGCACATGGTACATTTGGAAATGCCATTTTTAATTGACCTTAAAAACTGGGCTTGCTGGAATGTAATCTGAAATCTCCTTTAGTAGAGTGGTCCTAATTTGGGTAACTGGAGTACTCTCCCAAGCAGAATTTAGCCTTCTTTAAGGACGAAAATAGCAATCTGACATTTATCTAGCACTCTATTATAAATCCCCAACATGGTATAACTGGAACAGCAGTCTCCTCTCCTACCTCCTTAGAATCGGGTGACTTGCACAGACTTTTGGCTTCTCTATGAAGAACACAAATCTAGAGGTACAATCATAGCTTCACACTTTTTTATTTGTATCCTGTGTGATCAGCTCCCGTAAATTGTATACTTTGAAAATTGTTGTCCTGTGCAAAATTATTAATATAGAGAAAGTAAATCACAATAGGAAAAAGCATTTGGTTTGTTTTTTAATGTTTGCTTGCACTTCCTAACAAAATGAGCTGAATGAAGCCTATGGATCTGCACTAATATTCCCTTTTGGGCAACACAATGGATTTCTTGGTAGACACAATTAGAAATTCTATTCTGTACACTTCTGATTAAGGTGTGGGCATTTAGAATTTTGAAGCATATCTTTGAAAATCAGGATTGGATTTTCTAGAAGTCATGTATTACTCAAGTTATGTTTTAACTATCTCGCACTGTTAATGCATATACAAATGGTTAGCCTTTTTCTTATGTAAAAAAAGTCTTCTCATCATATCAGACAGAAAAACTTCATTGTGCTGGAAATTTAAGACTCCTTTATTTCCTGAAAAGTTACACTTCCTTTTACCTTTCTGTTTAACCTCATCATGTCTTTATCATATATATCATCTAAGTTCAATTAACATTGTGATTTGTGTATCACCTAAACATAATTATTTAAGTACTTATATGTAAGCTAAGCATATGTGTTTGTAAAACAAAACCACATCAATGTAGTGATTATTTTTCACCTCTGGCTACAAGAGGACAGGTGGAAAATGGAAAAATAACAAAAAATTCTTCTCTGACACTACAGTTGACAGCTTTTTAGACAAGGTGCTGGAAGCAACACAATCATCTTTCAGTTGGAGCGTCTTTTCCCTCTCTCTCATCATCCCTCTCTACATGGAGCCTCTTCCTCCCACCTCAGGTTGTGAAACTCCAAACCAAAAGGGAAACATGGCTGTTATTGACAGAGAGTTGGGTGAAATGGAGATGGGAATGAGACTGCTGAGCCTAGTGATGCTGCATTTGTTGTAAAAAAAACTCACTTTTTCATCTCAAATTGTTATTTGTATTATTTCAGTCTATTTTGAGAAATTATATTTGCTCTCGTATTGCTTACCTGTACTGTTACAAAATCTGTTGCCAGTCATTAAAACAGGGTTTTGGTGTCATCAGTCATCCTCTATTTAAAATGGCAGCTCCCAGTATCCTTGCTTTGATATAAACTAAGACTCTGAACACATTGAACTTGCTTTGTTTTTTTGTTAGGGGACCTTTGCCCAGTAATGGTTTTGACCTCTAAGTCTTTCACTTAACATTTTGCTTGCTGGAAGATCTGCTGTTTTCACTTTAGACCCCTGCTTCGTTTTTTGACTACTCTCACTTTGCCCCTTAAACTTTTTGTTTATTTATGTCTTGATTCTTCTACTCTTTGCTGTCTTTGGTCTGCCAGTTTACATTTTTGGTATTGTCCTTCTTTGTCAGGGAATTAACAGACAAGAATTAATATTAATAGGAGAGAATTGATATTCTATTTAGGAATCTTCCCTTTTTGTGTTCTCCTAAAATAGTTGATTAATGGAAACAATCACATCAAAATGAGCGTGCTAAGAATTTTAGGTTCTAAAAATGGCACCTCTGACTACCCGTGCAGTACCATGTTCCATGTATCTACTTTAGTATCATGTTACAAGTATCAACAATGCTCTATGTAAAAAAATGTGTGAAGTGTACCTCTAACAAGCTTCCATCAATACCCATGTGTTCTTGTTGAAGAAATGATTCTAAAGTTTCCAAGACTTCTGTTTATCTGCTCCCACAGGAATGTTCTACCAAATAAACTCCATCAATATGACTTGTATAACCTCAGAGGAACACATGCACAGAGGAGAACAAATTTTTCTCACAACTCAGAGAAGAAGGTTAATTTTTGCAGTATGGTAAAGTGCAGGTGGGGAGCCAATCACGTCACCTTGTTTAATGCAATTATCCAAAAGAATGAAATGAAACAAGCACTCAGTGGCACAACAGAAAATAGTCTTCTTAGGTGCCTTCTTAGCCAACTAGGCTCTACTTTGTAAAGGGCTCATCTGAGCAGGTCAGTCCAATATGAGGATGCTTCTTCTTGAAGTGGGACACCCTCCTTTGGGAACCTCTTGGCTTTATAGTGTCCCGGTCTGAAGAGGCGGGGCATCTGGGATGCTGTGGGTGGAGTTCTAGAGAAGAGATGACACATTTAGCAGCCACACCTCCTCTTGTCCCGGGATGGTATGGAAAACCTTAGCAGAGTCTGGAAGGTGATCCTCTGACACCCATGCGTGACACCAGAAAGTGAAGGCAACTATCTAATAATTAATTCAGTCAAATTAAATGCACAGAAAAATATAGCTATTTTAAGTAAATAACAAATAAGACTCCAAAAGCTTGTTTAATATTGAAAGATAATTGGAAGGAAACTTTTAAATAACAGTGAATTCAACATGGGTGGAAAGGTAAGTGGCATTAGATAAGGTCACAGTTCTTCTTCAGGGTAGGTGACTGAAGAGCTGTTAAGAAAGCAGACAGATACAAATTCAATAGTGTCAGCTACAATTGTTCTTTGAATTTTTATTTATTTTATTTTAATATTTGAATTGATCCTTAGAATTCCAAGAGCAAAACTTAAAAGAAGTGGTGAAGCGGCCTTCTGCTGTTATGCACCTAAAATCTGAAATAGCCTGCCTATTTCAGGCTAATACAGTGGAGCACTTTAAAAAACTGCTGAGAACACATTATTTTAACATGGCCTTCTCAGAACCTCACTGTAATTTAATCCTGATACTCTGTATATCCAATTTATTATAATAACTACTCCTGGTGGCTCTAAAATCTGTACTAACCTACTCTCTCTTCTGTTTTTTTTTCCGGTGTCCTTTTGGTGGTGGCTTGCGCCACCACCATCTACTCAAAGCACCATGATGGATTAAAAGCCAGAAGTCTGCATGACCATCATCATCAAGAGCATCCATGAGAACCCTAAATTCAAAGAGGACTATTTCATTTATATTAGGTCGAATGCCCAGAGGGGACTGGGCCGTCTTGTGGCCTGGAACCCCTGCAGATTTTATTTTTTTCTCCAGCCATCTGGAGTTTTTTGTTTTGTTTTTTCTGTCCTCCCTGGACATCAGACCTTACTCTTTTTTTATGTTAACTAATGTTGTCTTATTTTAATTTCTTATTTTGTTTTTTATTTTTCTTGATTATGTAAAGCACTTTGAGCTACTTTTTTGTATGAAAATGTGCTATATAAATAAATGTTGTTGTTGTTGTTGTTTGTGATTTTCTTTGCTTAGTCTAGCTGGGAACGTGGGAATAATCATGCACTTGACAGCATAACCTGTGTAAATGTGATATGGATAGTCACCTGTTGTGGAACAAATCAGTTTTAATCAATAATAAATATGGTTTTAAAAATGGTATAAAATTAGGAAGTAGTGACTCTTGTGTGCAGCAAATATATTTGTTATTCAAACACTTATTATACTTTGATATATTTCAATACTTTACACTGAGAGTTAGCTTCCATATACACACAAATATAATAACACTAGCCCACTCGCAGCGTAGCATACACCGCATAATTATTTATTGATGTGTGAACACTTCCTGAAAGACACAGTTGTCCAAATGGGGAGGGTTTGAGGATACAACTATCAGTGAATGAAAAGATGGAACTCTGGAGAGAGCAACATACAATTGTCTGTGACTGAAAACAGGTTTTGGCAGATACAGGCATATCTTTTTGAAAGTTTGGCCCTGTGCCTTATTAATTGTCATTGCAAACGCCAATCTAACAGGAAAATGTCTGCGTGTAAAAGTAAAAGGCAAATTTGAATCTGATGGGGTCAGGGAAACCCGGGGAATGAAGACAGTTTGTGAGGTAGCAGATGTGATAATCTTACACTCCAGTACATTGCGGTGAATGTTGGTAACAGAAAGTCTAGTGCCATTACAGAGACGGATCTCCTCAACTATGTGCAAATCCATTCACCACAAACATTTGTCTGCAGCCACACTGATGTGACGTCACCTTCCCACTATGCTCTTACTGAAAAACATTTACAAACGCATTTCACACTGGAATTTCAATGCAACATTTGTTCAAAAAACTTAACGCTCCAGAAATATCTCAAAGCACATTTAAACACAAACTCCACTGAACAAACACATTCCACACAGGTCTTTCAATGCACTATTTGTTTGAATACGTTCCGACTGCAGAGATATCTCAACGCACATTTAAAATCACACTCCACTGAACGAATTATGCAATGTGAACATTGCCAGCAATTCTTCAAAACAACTCATGCTCTTAAGAATCATTTACAAACTCATTCCAATTCCTTTCAGTGTCAACTCGCAAACCCCATGTGCAATCATCGCATTCAGTTTTACGCTGCTTTTCAAGAAGATACCGCCATTCCCGTCCAAGAACATAACACTGATCTATCTACCACAGTATGTACTTCTTGCAATGCTCTTCATCGGCCATCAGAGGAGTTGGCGGGTGTGGCCCTGTCATGCTTATCCCATGGTATCCCATGGTCTTACAATTGGCGGGCGGTGCTCTGTGAGTTGGCAGGCGTGGCTCTCTGTCTTGCATGCGTCTTGCATGCCCTTAGTTAATGGCAGGCGGGGCTCTGTCGTGCGTTCCCCATGACGTGGGAGGAGGGTTAGAGTGGGCGGTCAGGCCTCTGTTGTGCGTACCCCATGGTCGGGTGACTTGGTCAATTATATATATAGAAAAGCAGCCGGAACTGAAAAGAACAATGAAAAGTCAATGTGGTTCAGAGGTGTATGTGGACTGTAGCACAGACAAAAGCGACTGAGGCTGTGTTTGCTGAGTTGTTGCATGCGGGTACATGAGCAAGCAGAGGGCTACAGTTGGTGGGCGGGGCTCTGTCGCGTGTATCCCATGATGCGGGAGGAGGGTTAGAGTTGGTGGGCGGGGCTCTTTTGAGCATATCCCATGGTCTTAGAGTTGGTGGGCAGGGCTCTGTGAGTTGGCGGGCCTGGCCCTGTCGTGCGTATCCCATGGTCTTACAGTTGGCTGGCGGGGCTCTGTGAATTGGCGGGTGTGGCTCTCTGTCTTGCTTGCGCTCTCTGTTTTGCGTGCCCTTAGTGAATTATATATATAGATTTTAGCTTGTACTGTGAATATGAGACACTACATAAGCTGCAGGTCAATTAAACATCTAAAAAGAAATTAGAAAACAAAATTATTGCTGCAAGCATAAAAAGTGCCAGAATCTATGGTTACATTGGGAAAAAGTGACATACAGTATATGGAGTAGTATTGTTTATTGGACAACATTTGTATATCTTTTAATAGTATTATTAAAGGCTTAACATCTTAGTGTATCTGAGTGTGGGGTTCTCCATCCATTTAGCCATTTCACCTTTTTCCAGATCAATCCCCCTGGGTGCAGCAGAGAACCCAGAAAGGAAACACAGTGGCAGACAAGACATGTCCATGCTGCAATACTGACAGAGACTCTTGTTTTGGCAATGACCATAATGACATGATCACTGTCTTTACATCTGCTTATATTGTCCAAGTTACAAACTTATCAAAATTCTTTTCTTTCTGTAATGTTCACATGTTTTGTTCTCCATCTCCTGTTTTAAGGTTTGTGCAGGTTTTTTGGCCTGCCATTGGGCTTGAGAAAAAATAAGGTACAGATCAAAGGTTTTAAAACACCTCAGTTTTTATGTAAATGCAAGCAGTTTAATGTCTTAATGTTTCATGCAATCAAGGCATAGAACAAATAAAAGGTCAGCCACAGGTCATTTTCATTGGCCAATGCAAATAAGGTGTTGCCTTTAATGAATGTTTAACACCCATTTCTTTCTTGTGTTGTTCTTTTTTTTTTTCTCATTTCAAGCACCTCTAAACCGACTTTCTAGCCTGCTTGCTGCTTTCTTCCTAAGGGTGCTTCCAACCTGGCAAAGTCCCAGGTGCGAGAGGTGATTTTTCTCTCGAATGCCCCTGCCAGGCTGGCCGCAGCTAAGCAGCATTGCATCTCAGTGTTTTCTTGATTATGACCATGTCTATGGTTATATTGTTGTCAGTTTAATATCTGATTGGCCTCCCTGCCTGGGGATGTCTGCTTTATACACTACCAGACAAAAGTTTCAGAATACCTTGGTTTTATGGAAATGCACACAGTTTAATGTCTTAATGTTTCAGTGGGCTGAGACATGATCCCAGCATTACAGAGCTTCTGGGAATAATTTTAACAAAAGATGTCTTACCAGTCCATTAACTAAGGAAGAGGTAGGTAGGCAGTTAGATAGGAATGTGTGCACATATGAAATACAGTGAATGTTTATAATATCTCTCATTGTACCCTGCATTGGATTATCACAAATTCATGAGCTGCCTTCTTCCATCTCTTCACCCTGACCTTTTAATTACATTTGCTTCTTTATTAGAGGTAACTTCCTTTTAAACTAATTTTCTCCCTTATATACCCTCTGCTTAAAACAGGTGTCTTCAGCAAGGGTTACGTGTCTTTTCTTCATAAAATAGTTAAGATTATTAGTGTATTTGAATTTTAGCCAACTGTGAAGATATGTTAGTTTAATCACTCTTCTCCCCCACCCAAACTTATTTGAATGGCTGGATCTTTGAACTTATTGCTTTGTTTCTATTCCTGGTGCAAGTTCTTTTCCATCTATCTTTCATTTATCAAGGTCTTATCTTGAAAGGTAAACCACTTTCTTGGGTCATGGCACTAGTTATCAACAAATGTAGTTAATACGCTACATTCTGATAAAAAATAATACATTTCTGTATTAAACACATACTCAAGAACTACTCCTTGTGGAGCAAGTGATTACCTTCTAATCGTTTTCATGAACATTGACTAATTTTAAATTGAGAGGTGGAAGGTTCTACACAGAGAGAATGCGCAGCACTTCAGCTCTGACATTGTTTATCAATTTCTTGATGAAAGCATGCTTATGTTAGTAATACATATTAAAAAACTAACGTATGCATCAGCACAAAATGTTGCTGTAGTAACCTGGAGAAGATATTCAAAATATACTGTGATTTAGAAGTTAATGATTTTGAATTTAATAATAATCATAATCAGAAAAACTTGTAATAAAGTTATTATAATAGATGATCTTGATAATTTTATAAAGTGCATGCAGAAGTTGAAGGCCAGCATAAGTGAGTGCATTTTGAAAATAGGAAACTGAGTAAAATTCACAGTGTTACTAGCTTCCTGTGAGGAAGTATAAAAATGTTATTATCCTTCAGCAATTTCAACAATTGCATTTCAAGAGCAGAACAAATAAACCACAACCAGCTTCTTAGGGTACTGCCAGAAGTCCGTAAAACTAAATCTACAGTGTACTGTATGTCCACTTTAGTCTTGGACCTGTCAGACATCCCTCAATTAAATTTGCTCCTTATGTGATCTCTGAAATACTTTTTTGAAAATCAGAACAGCATTGTACTTGAAGACAGTTTTGGGAGATGTACTATGTCTATTAAAGTATTCAACCCTTGCATATATGTTAGCAACGAGAAACTCATTTCTGCAGTTACAGAACATTTCAAGTAGATTTTGAACTCAAAGATTTTCAAGTTCAAATTCACATTTTTTGTTACATTACTAACAGTAGTACCTTCAATAGTCATTGAGCTGAATTAGAAAAGGATGTTGTTCTACATTCCAGGATAAACAGAGTATGGTCAAAAATAATCATAATGAACAAATGTCTCAGAGAGTAGCAAATATTAACATTAAATAGGTAATCAGTGCAAGAGGTTCTCTGAGAAGAAAGAATGTTCTCATGTGTATTGGTGCAGAAACATCTATGGTTCAGTTTATTTTATTACCCTTTAAAAAGTGTCAAATTGTCAAAGTCGCCTTAGATGGTGCAGTTGCAGTTGAAGTTAAGAACTCTAAAAGAAACTTATACAATGAAAATCTCTTCTAATTGATAGTTTGTGACTGCATAAATTGAGGACTAAAGAAATAATATTACCTACAAATTCTTTGTCATTACAATTAGGTATGTATACAGGCACCCAGAATTACTTTAATTTCATTCGTTTTTCTAATTACTTTAAAATAGTGCCCTTCAGAAATTACCTCAAAGACTACAAAACACATACCTTTATGAATCAGTTTTCCTTCTCCTCTAGATTTATTGTCATAAATGTAATGCCACACTCATCCTTTTTTCAGCTTTGGTTGATCTTTAATATTTAAATGCACCTCCTGATATCTGATGAAGCTAAGAAATCTGACTATACTGAGTTAAGATATGGTAATTTATTTTATTTTTTTCAATTCAGGATTGAGACTATTGACACAGTAAATGTTAATGATTATCACAGTCAATTCTGTTTTAGATTTTACACTTCAAATTTCTTAATAATATTGACATTAGTTATACTTTTTACTGTAACTGTGCCTCAAGATAAGTTGGGTAAAGCATGCCTTCCCCTCCCACTCCATTCTGTCTTGTTCCCAACAAAATGAGGCTAAGATCCCACATATAACGATGCCAGTCTTCCGATATTACTCAGCAGAACACACAACAGACAACCACATCTTTTTTTCAACAGTTTTAAATTGAAAGGCTACAAAAAAAGCAAGAATAATATTCATAACATATAAAAGAACAAGTACAGCTAAAATGGTAAAATATGCTAACAATTACATATTATTTATGCTACAGATACTCATGTGAAGGTAATGTAGGAGCCATATTAAAAGAATTCTTAAAAGAATGTTAGATTATTAGCTATTATATTATAATGTTTGCAGGACTAGTTAGCAGTAATCACTATTTTTATACAGTGAAATTATATTTTCAAATTCACTATAAGACATTACAACAGGATATTGCAAGAGTTGTATAATATCTGTCTATCTTACTGCCATAACAATAGTGAAATCAATGATAGTGGCATAGCATTAACATGGAAAAAAAAACTGTATAATAATATTTACTGACATTGCAGATAGATAATACTTGAGAGACACTGATTTTAATACAGATTCAATAGTGTATAAGGCGCTAACTAAAAGTGTTGTCCTAAAAAAAAATCTATTTTTCATGAAAAGAATGTCTACACTTTATTTGCATAAAGTTCATATTCCATGCATTCATTCTGTAAGATATTCCCATGCTTTACACAACTTCTGTGGATGTGTAACAGTCTAACTGGATATAGTATATAAGGACATATAAGGTGAAAGTATATTCCTGACATACTGTACATGGGTAGTTCCTGCCTCATGTCATTATAAAATACATTCTCATTTACACTTCTTTTTCCTTCCCTGTGATTACTAAGTGAGATGATTCTTCAAAGTATTTTCAACTTTTACAGGTGAGTTATACTTATTTGTCTGCAATCCCCAATCCACTTCCTAGATGCTCACAACTATAGCATATTTTTGCCTTGTAAAGTTGTATTTGTATGTTTTGATATATTTCTCTGTGATCTCAAGAATTTCAAATAGTCCATAGGAAGTAAGTAATAGATAAAGAGTCCCATCTTTTATCTTCAAGGTTTTCCAGGAATTATGGCAAAGAACGCTAACATGAACTTAGTCTGGCTTCCATTCTTCATTCTCTTTTTGAGCGCAAATATTAACTCAGGTTCTTTTTCTATCCTTGTTTTCAAAATTGTTAATTTATACTTTTATACAAATTTCCTTAATCTGTTCACTCAGTCCAATCATCAGTTCCATAACAACATCATCTATTAACTTTCTTTCTGAGGTAATTTCTGATTATGAAGGGCACTATATTAAAGTAATTGGAAAACTGAATGGAATTAAACTACTTTTTGGTACCATATATACACCTAACTTGAATGATAGGGAAAATGTTATTTCCTTAGTCCCCAATTTTTGCAGCATGACATTTGCTGCTCAGAACTCTTCCACTATGGCATCATGTTCATCAAGACCTGTTTCTGCATCTTCTGGATCTCTCCCTCTGTCCAGGATTGGTGACTTCCTGTGTCATCACTTTCTTGTATGATGGCTGAGAGTGAGTAGCAGAAGACTTTTCATCTTTAGAGATGTATATCCAATAGCTCCTTGTCAGGCAAAAGTATCTCAGGGATCAGAAAGCTCATTCTTAGAGACTGCATTGTTGTCTGTGATTAATTTGGCTACTTCTACTCCATGCTGTGCCACTTTTACCCACGTCAATTTTACTCCTACTCCTGTTCTAGACAATGATGATGATGAGGGAATGTAAGAACTGTGACAATGCAAATCTGGAATCTATGACTACCACTCCTTTCTCAAGTCATCATCACTACTTACAACCGTTTCAACCCTTTCTGCTCCCCCATTGTGCCTGTGATGATGTGGTTGTCATGGGAGACTTGATTGTGCACCACCTAAACTTTTAGTTACCTAACCATAAAACTTTTGTGTCAGATTTTCCTGGTGCACAAGTTAAAGATGTGGAATGAAGAGCCTCAACAATCCTTGAGAAGCCCAAGGGCAGAACTATTTGGACATTTATAATCCATGCCAACATCAATGACATTCAACATTGGATGCCAACTGAGAGAATTATCATGTCAGGTCCATTTTCCATGTTACATAGATCAGAAAAAAACCTACAGCCGACTTCTAGCTGTAAACAACTGGATGAGAGGCTTCTGCGAGAGGCAAAACATTTGATTCGTTTACAACTGGGATCCTTTCTGGGAGAGACCACTTCATCAACCCAAGATGTATTTTTATCCCCCAGAAGTGTGTGACAGGAAGGACTGACACATAGACTTGTGATAGGGATCCTGACCAGCTCTCACAGTTTGCTATAGAAAATGCTCTTTTTCTAAGCTAAACTTCACTGTTGGTCTTAGAAGGTGAGAAATAAATCTTGCGCTTGATTCCTAGAATCTAGTACCTTCTTATCCTTTTCCAACCCAAAATGCCTCATTGTTTACTACAGTTTCTTTTTATGCTATACCAGAATGCGTGATTCCTGCAGACCCTCACGTTTTTTGTTTCCTCACACTGTGCATGTATAACATTTGTAATTAGTGGATCACTTTAAACACAGTTTTTAAAAGGTTTCCCTATGCACCATTATGCTGTCTGTACTTGGTGAATCGTTGCCAGGGTAGGGGAGTGGGCAGCCTACTTCTCACTCACTTTGTGCACCACTGGAAAATATTGTGCACTGAAGCATAAAAATTGGTGTGCATACATTTAAGGAAACATTGGCTATACTCTATATACTTTAGGCATATATGCAGAATTCAATTGATATTTGAAAGTAACTCACTTCATAATATACAGTGTACTTCTCAACAACATGCATTCTTATGTAGAAGTATTTGAATTGATTTAGACGTATGGCAGAAATGAATGTAATGAACAAAGGGATGGAAGAGACAGACACAAACACAGACACTGTGCAAATTTGAGCTCTCAGATTTCCTTGCCTGTATACTTTTTAACATCACAATACAGAAAAGGCAAATCTAACCTCAAGTGGGCCTATGCAAAACTTCCCTGCTTTTTAGGGGCTACAAGAAGCAAAACCAAACAGTAATAATAATAATAATAATATTTTTTTACGCGTGGAGTTTGCATGTTCTCCCTGTGTCTGCGTGGGTTTCCTCCAGGTACTCCGGTTTCCTCCCACAGTCCAAAGACATGCAGGTTAGGTGCATTGGTGATTCCAAATTGTTACTAGTGTGTGCTTGGTGTGTGGGTGTGTGTGTGTGTATACGCCCTGTGGTGGGCTGGCGCCCTGCCCAGGGTTTGTTTCCTGTCTTGTACCCTGTGTTGGCTGGGATTAGCTCCAGCAGACCCCCGTGACCCTGTAGTTAGGATATAGCGGGTCGGATAATGGATGGATGGATGGATTTTTTTACATTTATATAGCACTTTTTCTCACTGCTCAAAGCATTTTGCATACTGAGTGGGGAGCCACTTCAACCATCACTAATGTGTAGAATCCACCTGGATGATGTGACGGCAGCCATTTTTGCACCAGAACACTCACCACACATGAGCGATTAGGCGGTGAAAAGGTGAGAGAGATAGGTGGCCATTTGGAGACAAGAGAATGATGAGGGGCCAAATGAATAAGACCATGGAGGGAAATTTAGCCTAGACAGCAGGATACACCCTGTTCTTTACAAAGAATGCCCAGGGATCTTTAATGAACATAGAGAATCAGGATATTGGTCTTATGCCTCACCCAAAGGATGACACAATTTTTCAGCACAGCTCATCTATCACTGGAGCATTGGGATCCACATTCAGACCACAGGATAAGCACTCCCTGCTGACCTCACGAACACCTCTTCCAGCAGCAGCCTAAGCTTTTCCTAGATGGTCTCTCTTCCAAGTACTTAGCTTCAGGTGCATTTCTTCTGAAGTGTATGTGGTATGGCTGCTGGCCAGGAACAACACACTTCTTGCTAACTACCATGACGACTCATACTTCCACTTGTGTGGTCCCCTCTGCCTGCACACTAAATGGTCGCTGGGAAGTTCTTCATTATTGACCTGCTGACTTGTGGCCACGTCTTGAAGGTTCCCTACCTGGACATGAATCATCAGGGCTCCTACTGCCCCCATGCAAATGATAAGTGTTTCACTCTGCTGACCATTACATTATTGTACTTCTTCTTCAGCTTTTCCCACTGCCTTTTGGCCTTGGTAGTATATCCTAATTAATTAATTTCCCAAATTATGACATTCCTATACAGTAGTGGTTCCCAAGTTCAGTCCAGGAGGATTCTTTTGGCTGTGGGGATTTTTTCCAAACAATTATAAATTCAGCACATTGCTCTTACTTTTTCATTATTTAGAGGGTGGCATGGTGGTAGTGTTGCTACCTTGAAGTAAGAAGACCAGGGTTCACATACCGAGTTGTTCTTGCATGGAGTTTGCATGTTCTCCCCAAGTCTGTGTGTGTTTCACTGGGTGCTTAGGTTTCCTGCCACTGTCCAACGACATGCAGGTTAGGTGAATTGGCAACACTAAATTGGCTCTACTGTGTGTTTGGTATGGGGATGTGTGTGTGTGTTCACCCTGCAATGGAGTGATGCCCTGAGCAGGGTTTGTTCCTGCCTTGCACCCTTTACTAGCTGGAATAGGCCTCAGCACCCACATAACCCAAGTCTGGATTAAGCAGGTTAGAAAGTGACATCACATTGTTTAGTAGACTGTCTTTTTACTCTCTTAATCTGAGAAATTTGGAAATATTTATTTATTCCAAAACTTTAAAAGCTTTAGTTTCAGTTCCCAGTTTCTTTTTAATTAATCTACTTCTACAGAGTTTCTCATCTCGTAGGCAAATGCTGAGAATACAGAACACCAGTGGTTCCCATTGGATGCAATAAATGTAATAGTTTAATATTGTTCTGATGTACTCTATTCAAAAGAATTCCAATAATTAATTTTACAAAACAAATAATACACTGTAATATAAATGTGCTGTTGCTACATAGTACACATACTGTATGATGAATGACAGAATGATCAAGGATGGACTTCTCCTCCACCGATGATGATTTCTGTCCAGAAGGCATCATGAATCAGATGGGCAGTACTTGCACATGCTCATTAAACATTTTACCAAAAGAGGGTGTCAGCATCACACATGCGCTTTAAACATATAAATGAAATAAATGAAAAAGGATGATGGCATCATGTATGTACTTTAACAGTCCCATTAAGCTCTGCTGAATCGAATCGATAGATCACTGTAAAGAGTCACTCAAAAAGAATTTGCTCTAAATCGGGGTACCCAACTCCAGTCCTGGAGGGCCGCTGTGGCTGCAGGTTTTCATTCTAACCCTTTTCTTAATTAATGACCTGTTTTTGTTGCTAATTAACTTATTTTTAATTCATTTTATTTGACTTGCTCTTGAAGACTCAGACCCCTCAATTGTTTATTTTTCCTTAATTAGCAGCCAAACAATAATGAGATAACAAATGAGCCAAAACAGGACCAGCAAACTGTGACCATCATACAATATCTGAAAATAAAGAAAGGTGAAGGTCTCTTAGAAAAGATAAAATCCACAATTTCGGAAAATGTCTGCTATTGCACAATGAGAGCAGGAACAAGCCATGGAATTAAAGATTTAATTAACAACAAGACTCAGTGCCTCATTAAGCAACTGGTTAGAGTGAAACTGGTTGGAGTTTGAGGTCCTGACTTAGTTGGTCTTCTGTTGGCTCACTCACTTCACATTTCACTTCTGTTTGGGTGCCATTTAAGGAAAGAAATGAAGCAATTCAGCGGAACGATTAAGAAATTCAGGGAAACATTTCTTAAAAAACAAGTCTATTAAAATGAATTCAAAAGAAGTTAATTAGCAGCAAAAACAGATCACTAATTAAGAAAAGGGTTAGAATGAAAACCTGCAGCCACTGCAGCCCTCCAGGACTAGAGTTGGGCATCCCTGCTCTAAATCAACTTGGCTGCTGCCAGCAATGAGCACAGCTCTTCACAGTCAGTATTCATCACACCACAACAATAAAGTGTGGAAGATGGGATAGTTTTTCCAATGTAACCCCTTAACTACTTTTCAGGTCTACATTCCCTGTTGATGCCTCTACAATATACGATATGACTTTTTTGTGCAAGGGTGTAGTTTAAAGCTTTGCCAAAAGCTACAAATATGTATTATTTTTTAAGAAACATTTATAGGACAGGTAATTAAATAATTATATCAAATAAGTGTAAAAATGACACACATATTGTGAAATCAGGTTGAATAAAAACCTACCGGCCTGAACTTCTGGAAGAACCACCCATCTCCTTCTTAACTAGTTCACCAATGACTATGCTACACCTGCATTTTAGAATAGATAATCCACGTGATGCTAGGCATGTTTGGACCCAATTAGTACATGGAAGAGTGAGAATCTAGGAAAGGTTTGTGTTGCTGCTGAAAAATGTACTGGTGAGGCCTCGGAGATGCATACCCTGTGGTCTGTGTATGGATCCCAATGCTCCCATGCAGTGACAGGGGCACTGTGCTCTACAAATTGGTGCCTTCTTTGGATGAGACATAAAACTGAGTTCCTGACTGTCTGTGATCATTAAAGATCCTTGGACATCTTTAAATTGCCCACCATGCAGGGCTGTCTTAATGTATGGGCACAATGGGCACTGGCTGGGGGCCCCAGGAGCACAGGGGCTACAATGCTTCAGAGGCCTATGTATGTTTCTGTTTTGCTATCAAAACTGGGGCTCCAGCACACTGCTTTGCCCAGGGACTTATGAGGCTGTGCACCACGGTCTTATCCATTCTGGCTCCTAATCATTTACTTGTGTCCAATTAGCTACCTAGCTCTCTCACCTTTTCACCGCCTAATAGCAAATGTGTGGTGCAGTGTACTGGTGCAAGAGTGCCAACCGTTGCATCATCAAGTCGGATGCCACTATACAGGGCTATTCAAAATGAAAGAGCATATTTCAAAAATGTATTTCAAACAAACTGTATAAGACAGAAACACATTCCGCACAACACTGGATAGAGGAAAGTTCAAAGTGTAAAAGCCCACCTAAACGTAGCAGTGAATGCCACCAAGTGCTGAATTCATTTTTATGCAATATGGTGTCCCGCCTCATTTCCACTTGGAGGAACGACACCATTCCAGTATGATAGATTGGAAGAGGTGGACAACATGATCTTGCTCATCGTCTATGGCCTACCAGGTCTTCAGACCTTACCCCCTGCGATTTTTATCTATGGGAGTACATTAAAGAAAGAGTGTGTGTCCCCCGTGACCCTATGTTAGGATATAGCGGGTTGGAAAATGACTGACTGACTGACTGATTGTTCCAGCTATGCCCGCTAATCTTCAAGACATGTGACATCGAAATGAGGAAGCTGTGAATTCAGTAACTAGGCACCAGCTGACTCGTGTGTGGCAAGAAATGGTCTAACATTCTGATGTTTGTCACGCTACACATGGTGCTAATGTTGAGTGCATGCAACCTCAAGGACCATATGACCAAACTTTGAACTTTCCTCTATCCAGTGATGTGCAGAATGTGTTTATTTCTGTCTTATACAGTTTGCTTGAAATACATTTTTGAAATCTGCTCTTACATTTTGAATAGCCCTGCACATTGGTGGTGGTTCAAGTGAGATGGGGCAGCCTGCAAAACCTATGACATAGGTCAGGTAATGCCCACAACTTCAGTCAGATAACCCTCCAACAACCCTACTAATCTTAACCATAGTGTAATGCGATGGGCGTTTTGTGATGTTGGGTGTTGGGTGACCTCAAAGATACTGTGGTCTGTAGTTACAATCTGTTGGTTCCCTAATGCCTGTATCATGGGCTTTGAGTGGGTTAGAAAACCATGATATAAATGTAATTATTATTATTATTATTATTATATAGTAAAAAATTGGATTTGTTTATTTTCCTAGGTCTACATACATACTTATTCAGCCTAAACTAAATGCATAACTTTAGTTTAAAAAGTGCACCTAAAATGTACTCAACATATTTCCAAAATCAAAGGCTCCTCAGGGAAATTATGGAGCAAGTTGAAGCAATTCCATGCCCTTGGAAATGCCCTGAATGTCGGGCTATATGTGCTAGCTCACCATTTTATATGCGTGATTTGATTTAAACCAGCGCTCATCATCGCGTGTGTCCCTTGGCTTACCCTCATATGCGGTTGTCCCGCCATTCCAACGTGGAACTAACTGAACGTGCTCGGAGGAATCAAGAATAAGAAAAAGAAAGGGGAGTTCTGAAAAAGAAACCTGAGAGCACATCGACCTGGCTAAGCCGCTCGCCTCTCTCGATCACTGCCTGTCCCGAGGCTTGGCATTTTCCTTCTTTGTGTTCTTATCGGCGCGCGCTGTCCGCCGATCTCACCTGCAAGGCTTTTTTTTCCCTCCTCCTTTCCTTTTCCCGCGCGCGTGCGGCGCGAGAGGCTGGCCCGTGCTCACCTGGCTCTCCCGCGCTCGAGCCTTAGCGCCCAGGCGGCGGGCTTGACGCGCTCACGGCGGTGGTGACGGCGGCGATGTTTGCACAGTAACTCGATCCTCGTGGGCCACCTGGAGCCGAGAGGAGGGCTTGGCTCTGCGGCGAGCCGTCTCTCTTTGCTTTTCTTTTTCTCAAGAATGGACGGACTGACTGAGCCTTTATTGACACGTCTTAATGGCAAGGTGCGTGTTACAGACTTGGCGAAATGGTGCCACCTGTTTTCTAGTTCTGCGGAAAAGACCACGATGGATGGGTGAGCTTCAAGCGAATGGGCTTTATTTTCATTTATCAGATGGTCATTAACAGCATTCGGTATCACAAGGCCCGTGCCAAAGTATCTGACATTAAACAGAGTTTATACAATTGGCAAACCACTTGTGAATGCAATTAAAACTTAAATATTGACTGAAGTATTACTGACAGGACAATGGAAAAGTTTGGGTATCCAAAACAGGAAAATGTTTTATACAAGCCATTTAAATCATTTTTTTTTTGTTTGGTTATTTCAAAAGGTTTATATCTCCCATTATAAAACCTAAACGTTTGCTATAATACAACATTGTGCTGCAAAACTGACACTGAGTGTGGGTGATATATAACAGGGGTCTCAAACTCCAGTCCTAGAGGGCCCATTCTAACTCTTGGACGTATGAATAGACCATATCAGTTAGTACACCCTTTATTGTATTTGAATTGGGTAAGTTGTCAAATAAACAAAAGTAGTTTGCAAAGTCTAAATGTCTGTAATGTCACGGCCATTTTCTAACCCAATTAATCCAGACCAGGGTTGCAGTAGCCCATCCTCACTAGCCTAGGGCGCAAGCCAGGAACAAACCCTGGCCAGGATGCCAGCCCATCACAGGGTAAACACAAATATCCATTAGGGCCAATTTACCTAACATGCATGTCTTTGGACAACTGGGGAGTGAACCCACATATGCAGACTTCACGCAGGAAAGACCCAGGATGCAAACCCTGAATCCAATGAATGGATCCATTTATCCATCTTTAAGTTTGGCGGTCAGTCAGTCATTTTCTAATTCGCCTGGTCCTAAACAAGGCTGTGGGTGGTGCTGGAGTCTATCCCACCCAGCATAGGGTACAAAGCAGGAACAAACCCTGGACAGGGCGTCAATCAATCACAGGGCAAATACGCACCCCAGCCACACACTCTGACCAATTTAGCCTTGCCAATTCACCTAACCTGCATGTCTTTGGACTGTGGGAGAAAACCAGAGTACCCAGAGGAAACCCATGCAGACACAGGGAGAACATGCAAACTCCACACAGGGAACACCCGGGACACGAACCCCGGTGTCCTTACTGCAAGGCAGCAGTGCTACCACTGCTAAGTGGATTTCAAAGAGAAGGAAAAATTACATTATGATTATTTTAGAGACAATGGATCGAGAGCCACAGTTAGCTCTCTGATTAAATCATTTCAATTGGATAGAAGACTGACATTAATTTAAAAAATAATTTCAGTAAAAAGTAGCAGCCTCTGTGACCAGATTTGAGCACCCCTGTATTACACAGTTAAAAAATGGAAGTAAAGAGCATGGGGGTCTCAAATGCAAAGTGTTTATTTTGGTTCCAACTACAATTCTGCTTGTTACCTCAATATTTTTTTTTTTATTAAAGCTTCTTGTTTCTGTGTTACTGAACTCAGAGTGCAATTTTCAAAATAAAGTTCACTGTCTTATAATAACAGGAGTTTTTTTTTGTTAAGTTTCATTTAAGCATGCACACTTATGTTCGGTCTGTTTTATTGTCTTGCTAAGTGGGCTGTTATGTTATTTCTGTCTAAATGCTGTTAATCCACAGTACTGCCCGGCTTTGATATACAGACACAGGTGCACATAAATGAGACAGCCTGATTGTCAGAAGTATTCACCCACCTCTGCACTTTATAAATTGACTGAATTTTCAGAACTGTTTCAGCATATGAATGGAAGCCTTATCTTATAAAGGCGTCACAGATCCATTAATACGGAACCTCCCGTTGGAGCTTACATGATACCAGGGCATATTTTAAATAGTAATGCAAAACTTACAAGTATTTCATCACCCACCTACTCATGGAAATGGGGAAATGAGAGAGCTAATTATGCCGGCAGTTCAGTTTAAGGTGTGAAAGAGCTTCCTTGACAAGGATGTGATTGGAAATGAATCCAGTACTTGAGGAGATGAATTTGACACCCGTGCTTTAAACCCACCTGCTGAGTTCAGAAATACAAAAAGGAAAGACAAAGAATGTAATTTGCAAATAAACTCATTTAGAAAGGAAAGGTTTTCAATTCCCTTCTCACTTAGGAGAAAGTATAAAAGTTCAAAAAACAAAATGTGGACAAAAATCTTCTTTACTGTTTTCATTTGCTGGATATAATTGTTTCCAGACTTACTGTGTTGTTATTTCTTTAACCCTTATTAGCTGTGCAGAAAATTAGAGATTTAACATTGTGTCTCAGTTGTCAAAGCAGACATAGAGATTCGGAAATATTAATAAAGATACAGGTTATCAGTACAATAGAACTGTTAGGTGGCACTGTTCTTTTTGGTTAGCACTCCTGCCTCACATTTTCAGTGTCCTTAGCTTGAATCGTGACTGTGTGGAATTTCCCTATGTATGTATGTATGTGTGAGTTTTCCTATAACATCCCAAAGATATGCATGTTAGGGCATTCGGCACATATACATTAGCCCAGTGTGAAGGTATGTGTGCACTAGTGATCTCTCCAGGGTTGTGTCCTATTTTGTGCTTATTGCTATCAGAAAGGGTCCATCACCCCATGAAACAGAACTGGATACAAGGGTTAAAAAAAATGGACATGTGAATAGACCATATCAATTAGTACACGTTTTATTGTATTTTAATTGGGCAAGTTGTCAAATAAACAAAAGTAGTTTGCAAAGTCTAAATGTCTGTAATGTCACATTATTTTCTAACCCACTTAATTCCAGACCAGGGTCGCAGCCAGGAACAAACCCTGGCCAGGATGCCAGCCCATCACAGGGTAAACAGACACACCCACTAGGGCCAATTTACCTAACTTGCATATATTTAGACAGCGGGAGCAGGAAACCCACACATGCAGACTTCACGCAGGGAAGACGCAGGATGCAAACCTTGGTCTCCTTACTGTGAGGCAGCAGCACTACCAATATGCCATCATGCCACCTAAAAGTTTGTAATATTTTATGTTATTGTTTACTAACCATTACATTTTATATATGTGATTATTATGTTTTAAATGTGGTATCTTAATTTTAATGTGTTACATTTGTGGCCGAGGTTATAGTTAAAATTTACATAAATCTTGGGAAAAATAAGGACTGTTATTTTATTTGTTGTAGATATCTTGTTCGGGGCTGTTGCTGTCTCACACCGAAGGCTGCCAGGATAGACTCACCATGACCCTGAACTGGATAAGTGGGCTATGAAGTGGATGGTTGGATTTTGTTTTTCAGAATAACACCCATTCACATACTTTCAATCTGCAGGATTTATCTCAGAGATCATCATGCACTTATGCTACACCAAATTTATTAAGCAAATTATATTTACCAAGGAATTCCTGGCAGATTCAAAATGTGAGGTATCATAACAAGTAATTCCATCTTAAATCTCAAACTTGATTAAAAAGTGACATCACCTACCTCTGTTCATTTGTCAGGTACATGTTGTTGTTTTAACAGTGTATGGTGATTGAATGGCTTGCTTATTTTCTTGACTTTACCATGCCTATAGAGACCATGAGACTATGCACTGGCACTGTTAGATAATGGGAAAAGACATTTATAGACACATCTGATTGGCTTCTTAGTGGTCACCTGTGAACTTCATCTGCAAGTTTCCTGAAGAAGAGGCCTACCTAAGCTGCCTCGAAAGCTTGCATTTTGTAATCTGTTCAGTTAGCCAATAAAAGGTGTCATTGTGCCTGACTTTTCATTGATACCAAGAACAACAAAACATAAATAAATAAATAAAATGTAACAAACAAAATGGAAATATGAGGAGGTGCAATGCTTTCAGGAGATAATGAAAACATAAGTATTGAAGTTTGTAACTACTGGGGGGACATACTGGCTGATAGAAATTTATCAAAAGGCATCCTCACAACTGCTGAATAATGTTGGTAAAGGAGGCAGTTTTCTTCACAGCACTCTGATGATTGATGAAAACTGCTTTCTCATTACTTTAGTGAAAACTGAAACTCAACAAAGCTTAGAACAGCATTATGAAAAAGATTCCTATTCTTGAACAAATCCTTAAGTGTTTACAACATGATGATGCTAACAGATGAATACTAGTTAGATTACTGTCAAAGAGAGAAATACTGTACATGTTATTTGTAGGTGCTCTTAAAGATCTGTCATGCATTGTATGAAAAACATCTGGAAAGGAAAAAGATCATCCTAGAACGTGATAACACATAAGATTTGAGAATTTAGGCGGAGAACCTCTCTGTCATCCACAAATCAGCCCAAACCTGTTACCCTCAGATCACTATCTTTTTGGGTTTGCAAAAGCAAAGATGCCAGCACTGCAAGATTGATGAGGCTTCCTAGGAAACAGTGTGTTTACACACTATTGAGTCAGTTACTGAGTATTGGAAATTGAATGAAATGGAGATTTTGTAGAGAAATAACCATAGTAATTTACTGTGGTAAGGTAGCCAATGTCAGTCCAGGAGGGCCGCAGTGGATGTTTATTTAGAAACAAATCCTCACCAATCTCAGACCTTATTTAATGTTATGGCTTGTTAGTCTGCAAAATAAGGTTATTATATCTTAGATTTTTTCCCTTCCAAGAGTATCATTTAAATGATTTCATGCCTAAAATGTCACTTTTTTCTCTTAAGTGTTTTATTAAACCAAATAGTGCATGATGAATCTACACAGGTGTAAATGGAAACAAGTTAGAAGGAGGACTACTGGCTCCTATGTCATTTGTATCTTATTGCTAGTAAGGAGCCATAAAAATCAGTGAATGCAGTTGTTTAAGATGGAATAAGCGATTAAGGGTGAGGAACCTTAACAAGCAAGACCACTAAAATGAAGCATCAAAATGTCACTTGAGCAATAAGTGCTTCATCAGCAATAATTGACCTCTTATTAAGAAACTGGGTTAGAACAAAAACCTGCAGCCAGTGCAGCCCTCAAAGACTGACGTTGCCTACCCCTGCCTTAGAGTGTAGGAGAACCACCCTGAAAATGACTGATATCACCTCCTGTCCCACTCATTACAACATCTTTGCCACAAGGTGAATGGAACAGGATTTATCCCTGCTGAGGTGCCAAAGCTTTGCAGTTTCTGTTACACTTTTCTATCAATAGATATTTAAAATGATAACAAATCAGATAAAATCTACTGTAGCCAGTGTTCTATGTGAGCTATCATTTTAAAAATCATGTGAAAAATCAGATTTTAAGGTTATGCAGTAATTTATACTTTTTCTTTCTTATAAACTTAATTCACAGGATGAATATTACATATCTGTTTATATGTTATTTTTAACTTTGCGTAATGTATGCTACACTCACATGATGAGAGACATCATCAGATAAGAAACACCTTCCAAACAGAGAGGTCACTACTCTTGATGAAAATGTTACTTTATGACCTAATTTTAGAGAGATGAAAACCTTTGATTGATAATGTTTCTTGCCAAAAGGAACATTCCTGAAGACTTCCAAGTTACAGTATCAAGAATGAAAAAATAAAAAAAAGTAAATGCTATTCACTTTAGACCCTTTGAAGTTTTGAACATTTTTAATGAGATATTTATTCCCTAAAAGAAGAATAGAGCCACTAGTATAATGCATTAAAAAAAACAGATGAAAAACATTTAAGAGCAATGTCAGAAATCTTACATCTTCACATAAACTGAAAAAGTGATTTAATGTTTTTACTGATACTTAATTTTCCATTTATTATTGTTATCTGGTAGTGAAAGTGTGCTACTTGCAGCATACAGAATTAATTCCGTACTTTAAACCTCTGGGATTTTTAGACACTGCGGTGGGCTGGCGCCCTGCCTGGGGTTTGTTTCCTGCCTTGCGCCCTGTGTTGGCTTGGATTGGCTCCAGCAGACGCCCGTGACCCTGTAGTTAGGATATAGCAGGTTGGATAATGGATTGATGGATTGTTTTTTTAGACAGCTGTAAATGTTTTACCTTAAATTTTGCTATTTTCTTCTAGTTTTCATTATGACAAATCAGTGGAGAAATACTGTATATAGCTTGAAATTTAACCACTCCACATAAAATGAACATGTGTGTTTTGGACAACGTATTTAAACATTGGAACACTGGAATTGGGTAAAACAAGATTGATATTTAGCATATTAATTGTAGGCTGTAGGGGTTCCAAAATGGAATTTCACTAAACAGACAGGTAGTATTTTTTGCCCCAATATATTTCAGATAACACATTTTCCTTTCCGTGAGAGTTATTCCATGTGAGTCATAACCTAAAGTGCAGGTATGTCTTTTATGTATTGTCCCTGACATGGTTAGTCTTATTTTTTTAATTATAGTCTGATTATAACATTTTTTTCACAGTATTATTTTCTTGCATTGTACAGCTATGAATGTTTTCAACACTTAATACGTTTGACAAAAGGTCACTGCTTAAATAATAGATCAGTTTTTTGTTCTTTGCTAATGAATCGAGGTATTTAACATTTAAATGTTAGTTTGAATGTATGTGTAACTCCATCTGATGTATTTGATGTAGATATAGATAGAAATTAGATATATTTAATCATTTACTTAAATAATGAAAGAGGTTGGAGCTTTGTCACATTAAGCTCTATAATTAGCTGTGAAACCTGGAACACTGTGAAATAAGACACAGAATGTTTTCTTTTAGTGTGTGTGGCTCATGCACAAACTGTTTAACACAATGAGAGTAATATCTCTAATGAACTTGACTAGATGTTCAATGTGTAAAACTGACTCAGTATTAAAGTATATCTCGCTAGTGCTCACTAACTACAAATCCATTTTTCTATTACTCATGTCTAACTTCCTTACATTTTAATTTTGCTCATGCTCCTAATAATGAGCCGTTGTCATTCTATTTTTGATTAGAAAGTCAAGGCTCTCTTATGCTAGCCAGTGTTTTAT
This sequence comes from Polypterus senegalus, assembly GCF_016835505.1. Classification (NCBI taxonomy): domain Eukaryota; kingdom Metazoa; phylum Chordata; class Cladistia; order Polypteriformes; family Polypteridae; genus Polypterus; species Polypterus senegalus. Next base: position 43,487,777 of record NC_053171.1, on the reverse strand, counting down.
ATCCAGATCCTAGTGTACCTTAAAGCAATGAGGACACTTTTATGCTGCTGCCTCTTGGTGGCTTTCAGCTGTAAGTGCACCACTCAACTTATTTGAAATATCAAGAGAGACAAACAGGCTTAACCATGCTTTCCCCAAATCCTTAGGCCACATGTGTTACTGCCTTCATTTTTCATTGCAAAAATCTGCTGATATGTTTATTGATCCTAGTTATTTAATTGAACAATAAATATTCTGAAGAATCTGTATTATTGTGATAATGAAAATTAAAACCAGCAACAATAATACATGTTATGTTTTGAAAAGTGAATTCCTTCCATCCTATTTATTACAAATTTTCAGTTCAGTTACGGGGTACAGAGGTGAGAGAAAGAAAAGAAATGGTTTAAGAAGAATTGGGTGAAAGACATGAACCAGACCTATACAGGATATTATTCTATTGGAGGATACACCCAGACTTACTTATTGCAGGTCAATTCAGAATATTTTTAAGATATGGAAGTGAAATCAGTGTATCCTGAGAAAAAAAATATGAAAACACATTTGGAATAAACTTACGTCACATAGACATTAGTCAAGCAGGGACTCTTACACAGTCTCAAGGAGTAAGGCGGTGGGAATAACCTCTGCAGCACTGTGGTTGCTGAAAAGAGAAATAATTCAGTTTATTTTTTATATGTTGTTTAATTTTCATGCTCTTTATTGTTGTATTATTGCTGATTTTAAAGAATTGTATTGTGTTGTCCACACATAGTGTCCCTTTCTTTTTCTTCATGAATTAATTGTGTGCTACTTAATCAAGTGCTTTCTATAGATTTCAAATGCTTTATTAGTTTGATACAATGTTTAATGTTTATAGTCTATTTTAAACATCATTTACAAATAAATGATTAAATATGTATGGTGCAGTGACCAGCTCCAGGAGATGGGATTGAATCAGACATCTTCCTTCTGATGGCATGTGTTTTTCTTTAACATCTGAAAGACATGCATGTTTGGTTAATTAGTTGGCTCTAAACTTGCCAAGTATGAGTGAGTTTGAATATGGTTATGTCTTGTGGTGGACTGATTCTCATTCCTTTGTTGGTTCCTGCCTTGTTCCTGATACTGACAGGAAAACCCCAGCACACATGACTTGTTTAAAGTGGGTACACTAAAATGAAAGTGGCATTAAACGAGACTCATCTAGTTTGCAGGTTCTTATCATGTCCATATGGCATTGCCTCTGAGTGTCATGTTTTTCCTAGCACATCCCAAAGATGTACTAGGTTAGCTAGGTGATTAAATTGGCACAATACAAGTAAGATATAAGTAAGAGGGTATATATTGGCGCTGTGTGATCAGCTTATATCTTATCCAAAGTTGGTTTCCTGGATTCATAATGGTTGGATAAATAGATTGGAATTTCATCCCCTAATTATTTGTAGTAAGTATCTAATTATCATGTTCTTTAATAGAGCACCTGTGCATATTATCAGTAATGTAACCTGGGGTCACTAGGTGTTTCGTGCTTTTCAACATCATATGACCTCACCCAGGTGACTCAGCCAAGCCTCACTAAGATCACTCCTCTTAATCCTCAGCTACTGTATTTCAAGGTATTTTCTAGAGATTTTGCTTTGTGGTCCTTGGTTTTTGGAGTTTCCTGTTATAACCAAGTAATTCTAGGTCCTGCGACCTGTTGATAATCTGCTATATGATTATGGCTGCTCCCGTGCTATTGGCAAAAGGAATGACATTACTTGACTAACAAAAATGCTTAGTGTACTACAGTATAGAACAAACTAATCTGTTATTAATTTGGAGTTCTAAGCACATCATTTTGTTGGAATCTTGTTGTTGCTAAAAATTTACTTTGGCTGCTTTACCCAGAAGTCACAGCCTCTGCACCACTGCCTCAGCCTTTATCTGGCTATTTCTATCATATTTTCTTCTTCATCCTAGCCTTTACTTAAGTGCTGCCTAGGCTGAACAATTAGAGAGCTATAGTTTATTCTCCTGTCTCTACAGAATAATGCTGCTTGGTTTTCAAGTTAGACACAGCCATACTGAAAGATGCTAACAGATCTTTTCCTTCAATATAGTCATTGGGAATTCATGGTCTTGGTGATTAAAAAAAGATTGGTTTTAGGTTGATTTACAGAACAAAAATAAAATTGTAAATTGACTTTAATTAAACTTTGTAAAAACTGTATTCTTTCTTTTCATAGCTACAGTATAACATCCATCAATCCATTATCCAACCCGCTATAACATCAACAATTTAATTAGTTTTTGTTATAGCAAATTTCTTCAGAAGGAAATATTAGACTTGTAATTACTCATTTTTAAGTAGTGTGCTGTAATACTTTCACTTGAGTTTTCTTTAATCATTTCTTACTGTTTACAGTGTATTATGATAGATAGATAGATAGATAGATAGATAGATAGATAGATAGATAGATAGATAGATAGATAGATATTTAATTGTCCCCAGGATAACATCTGCTTTTTACAGAAGATCCTTACATATTATATTGTGAATACTGTAGTTATAGTTAGTTAGTTAAATAGTGTATTATATTATTACAGACAGAATTATGCCAACCTTATCAACATTGTTAAAGAAGTAATATGTAAAGATGCAGTTTTAATAAAATATATGCAAGTCTAATAAGTTTTGAATATGATTAAAATTACTGTAACTACGTAATTTTCTGCAACTTTATAAAGGAAAAAATAGCTTCAAAAATTGAAGGATGTTATTTTTTAATCCTTTACAACTTTTTAACTTAGGTTGATGGAAGTATACAGTATACCCAGTTAATCACTACACACCACTGACTATATTGTAAAAACACCTGTTTTACAACTATCATCTTGAGCCTAGTAGACAAAGCTCTGAAACTGAATACTCTCTGCTAGCTGTCTGCACTACTTCCCCGAAGTGTACAATATAACTCTTTGTGACAGCTGACATTGTTTAAATCTGGATTTCTAACTATTCAAAAATCACACAGGACTGCTCAAAGTGAACATCATTTTATGTCACTGGTGCCAGCCCCTGCATCATTCTAAAACTGGCATTCTTGTTTCTATCATTTATATTCAATTTTTAAAATTCTAAGCTTGATTCTTAGTTAAATCTTCTCTTATAATTTAAATGACTGAAAATAAGCAAATTACTTCATGTTTTTCTTTAGTTTCATACACCTTTTGAAAGGTTAAAGAGTTCCTAGTTTTAATTTCCCTCAGCATTAGTGCTCAGATTGGCAATATGCAGGGGCTATGACAAAGGTTATAATAGGTTTCCCTTACAATTCCTTGCATTATAAAGCAAAGCAGAATTATTACTATTGCATAAAACTATTTAATTACTAATGAAACTCATGAGGTTGGACAAGGTTTCCAAGTTTTATACTTCAATGTCTTCTTTTCAGTTTATTTCACTTTCTATCCACTCATCCAAATGAGAAAATCCATTAGCAGTCTCCAGTTCCTTCTGGGAGATTCCCAGGCCAGCAAAGAGATATAAAGCATTCATCATGCCCCAAGATTCTTCCCCTAAGAGTTATGTCTGGTACATTGTCCATGGGAAGCACACTAGGGCATTCCCACTGCATGTTTAAACCACCTCAATGGCTTTTTAACCGCAGCAGTTATTCTCCAAGATCCTCTCACACCCCTACCTTATTTAGATCTATATTAATTTTTAATCGCACTTTGTTTGCTTCATCCCCTTTTACTACTTGTACTTGTAGAAGACACACTTTGACAGCTAAGAGTCACTGGAGTACAAACCCCCTTCCCTCCAAATATCCCACCACAACATGTTCATAATCACTTGAGGAAGCTTTCCGCTTTGATACAGCTGAAATAATTTAGATTTTCAGTGTATAATAACTATCTCCCCATATCCAATTAAGAATATAATAGATGTATGAGTTTTGTGTGCAAATTTGATTCTTTGTAGTCAGTTCCGATGATATAACAATTTTAGAATATCAAGCATTTTGTCAGAGTGGCTCAAACATTGGATGTTAAATCATAAGAATGTTAGTTGAATTTCTTACAGGTTTAAAGTGAAATGATAATGTTCATTTACTTATTTATTTTTTTCTTTTCTTTTTTCAGTTGGACTTTCCGATGTGCCAAGTTATACTGTGATTTGCTGGAATAATTTGGTTGGTATCATGTATAAGAAAACGATATTTATATAACACTCAGAAATGAACTTCCTTGTTAATGAATCCCTAGTGACTTATGAATAGTCTCTTTATATATGTGTGTTAAATTATATAAATATAGCTATGTGTTTATCACATTATTGTTTTTTTTTTGGCATTTTAACTACATGTATTTGAATATGCTGATAAACATGTCATAGCCATAACCCAGAATTTCAACAGGTTCATAAAAAATCCTGGGAAAATGATTCTGTTTTCACAGCAGAAACGTTAATCAAATTTGATCAATTTCTATGAAAAAAATGATTTATTAATGTTAGGAAATAAATCTGATAACCACTACGATGTTTAAGTTTCAACAGAAAGATAAGAAATGTATAATTGGTTTTGGATTGTAGATATAGACCAGAATAGAAATTTCCACAGATAGAATGAATCCAATTGCCCACCTCTTTAATTTAAAACAGGACCTCATCAAACACATTTGTAGCAAGTGGTGGCAAACAAGGTTCTTGGACAAGGATGTAACTCACTCAATCTGGACTTTTCATCACACTACAGATGTCTAGCGGAGGGCAGCATTATTTCCACTTTGGACATTGCTATTGACATTCTCCGCTACTGCTTCCTGTTCTTCTCTGTAATTGTCAGGATCTGTCTTTTAATTCTGCTTCTGAAGTGACAGAAGCCTGATGCACTTACAGGTGTTACACTCAAAATAATCTTAAAGGGAAACTGTAAGGAATTTCCTTTCCGGAATCCAATGCATATTGCACAGTATAACAACCAGCTCTAGTAATAAAAATCCCTCTTTTCAGCAGTGTTATTTGTAGACACGTTGTAAACCAGTTTTGCAAAGTTGTTTTTTTTTTATCGTTTGATTCAATGTCTTAATCAGCATATCAATTATAAAGAGTAAATATTTGCAAAACGCACACTAGAATTTACATTTCTATCTATAATCTGCATAATCCCATGGCAAAGATATTACATCAAAAGGTCAGTAGTGGTCATTTTTATACAGGAAATATACAGCTGCTTTGAATGTAAAACATGGCAAAACATGTCTCAGAATTCCAATCTGTTCTTACCAGCTTCCTGTCAAGCTCATACTTTATATATCAGCAGGATATAACACTTTTGCTGCTGATTTACTTCTAAATAAACAGTGCCAGACAAAACAATGTGTTATTGAAAACGAATGTTAGCTTTTTATGGTTTATATTGAATGATTACTGCAGCTGTTTAAGCTGATAACTACCTCCCCCAAGTTAAAGGATGCTGACTGGCAATCTGCCTCATTGTTCTCACAAATTCTTGCCTACAATACATTCAACAAATCATTGAAAAATCTATATCCTCTGGAAAAGTTTTAGCTGAAGCCAAAAGAAACTGTTTTTAGGAGTTCTGTGATGGTCTGCAAAACTACCTGAATTAAAGTGTGTACTGTACATCAGAACAAAATGTAGTAATCATTTAATGCGTTCTTATAATTCAGGTGCTACGGAATTTCCTAAGATAATGTAAAAGCATTTTTAGAACATTTCTATTAAAAGTAAAACATGGGTAAATTCTGAATATCGTTCAGAGATAATACTGTAACAACATGAAGAAAAACAGCTTGTATGCATGTTTTAATAGAAACACATTTCTGTTTCTGCGCTATTGTCTAAGGCAGCAATGTCTTTGATCTTTCTTACATATGTACTAAAGCACCAATGGAATAAGGCTGCTGCTGTGATATGAGCTTAATGTTACAGTATGTGTAGAGTTAGATAAATAAGTAATAAAGTCAGCATTATAAATCAGGTCCCCTTTTTTCTTATTATTAGACCAGGTAAAATGTTTAGTTTAAGATTAAGCAAAAATCTTGAGATAAGCTTCTTTTCCTTTTCACCTGCTGCTGGCATATATCTAAAAACTTAACTAATGGCCAAATCAGAATCACTTATTAATCCATATTGATGGAACAGTATAAGATCCTCTTAGTGCACTCTGCATACACTGCAGTCTCTGACCATCAGACACAAAATCTATTACTTCCCATGAAGTTCTATTTCTGGTAACATTCTGCAGTCAATAGACAGTTGGGGGCATGACATATGATGAAAGCTTGCAACAACAGTCAATGCTGCCTTAAAAAAAAGCGTTTTCTTGTATAAACACTGTTTAAGAATTTCCATTTTTACATTTTTTTAATAATGTATGTTGCCAGTTAATTTGCCCCCTTGTGGCAAAAAGTTATTATTTTATGTGCACATAATCACACAGAAGAATACAGTGCAATAGCACTTATCTATCCTGGGAAACTTTATAACAAGGAGTATTCTGACACCTGCTAGAGATGAGAAGACAAGGTATCTGAACATCAGGGGCAAATGAGTTCCCTGGCTTAATGAGGAAACAACAGATGGAAGGGTTTCCAAATCAAGATGTTATTTTAATTTGATAGTCTTCATTTTTGTTTCTAGTTGAATGAACACAAAGATATGTTTTTCTTACTTTTACTCCACACGTTTATGTGAAGACGAGGCCTGTCATTACACATTTATGGGTAAAGTCAGTCTGGACCTATACAAGGGGCTGCAAAGTAATTTAATTCTGCTTGTTCTGTCACTTTGTATGTTTAAAGTTAGAAAGAAGAGCTGTTATGTCACACACTACATGATCTTTACACGATCAACAACTTAGAAAATGTATGCTTAGCATAACAGGTGCGTTTGGTGACTGATTTAACCATTTAGCTTCAGGTTGATAACATTGGTTCTTTACAATAATAATGTGAAGATAATGTTAGTTTAGTCATTTCATTCTTATATATGACTATATGATTGCTTTCCTCTTTCATTCTTTTTTCTATTTTTATGGTTAACTTACCTAAAGCGGCAGCAGAAGGGTGCTGCTGTATGAGCTGCTTGCATTTACACACCCTTCCCCTGACATTGTGTTGAGGACCCAGGCAGCTAGTAAAAGAGGAAACTGTACCAAATATACAAGGTGGTATAACTGATGTTAAGGTAAAATTAAAACAGCAAACTAATTTGTAGTTGAAGTTTCATAGAATGTTTCTCTGCTTAAAGATAGAAAAGTTTGCAGATTTGCTTATGCTTTTCATTGGGAGATTTTGAAATATGCAAACTTTGTACAACACAATCTGTTTGAGATATTTTAAAAAAATGGATTTGTCTTTACAGATTTCTTTGAAGAATAAGTGTGCCAAATATCAATAAAATCGGTCCACAGAGGGTCGAGTTGTTTCATGCGGACAGGCATGATTATCACAGTAGGAGCTTCACACATTATATTTCGAATGCACCTAATAAAGTTAGATTTGCAAACTTCTAAAATCTTTTCATAGCTATATTCTCTTTCACCAGGCTTTCTCATTGCAAATCCTGAAGTACAACTGTGTAGTAGATTTTAGATGTGTCACACGCACACTGAAACAACTTATGGATACCTACAACAAACTGAGAAGGCGTTTCCAACAGATTGTTTTGTAATAACCTACTCTGTACTTTTTCTTTTGGTTTAGCCACCCTAATATACAGTGTGTGAGAGATGATAAACGCGATAGTAGATTGAATACTATTTTTTAACAACTTCCATGGAAACTATAAAGGCAAATGTATTAATAAGAAGGAATGAATGCCATTCTTTAAGAAGAATGCACCACTCAATCTGAATCATTCAGGTAACAATGTTACAAAGGTAAAATGATTTAAATAGTCATGCGCTAAAGTTAATGCTAATGAAATAAAAGCAATATCAAATTAAGACATGTGTGCCCTGAAAATACAAAATGTACTGCAGCACACTGCTTACCAGCTCTGACACAATGAATTGATCCTCATTTCTAAGCTCCTCTAGATAGTTTGCTATCCTTAGAAAGAGCAGACTCTTTAGCTACACTAGAATGGTGTAGCCTATGTGGCAGGCTCCCCTGCAGTTGGCTCTAAAACTGCTCATTTGGAATGGCAGCTCATATTGCTGGTATATCAGCACTCAAGTTAACCCTAGGCTGCTGCAATTTCTTCAGTGCTGTTACAGTCATTCAAATTCATCACATTAGAAGCAGGGTAGTCTGCTTGTGTAAAGTGTGGTCATCTGGATAAGACTTTTCACTGTAAAACTAGGCTGCCTGTTCAATCTTATTGTATGACGTCAAGTGATTAACATGACGTCTTAGCTTTTGAAGTGTAATAAATACATAAGAGATTAAATGCTAACGAACATGTAAAACACAATAGAATATTACCACAATAGAAAGACACCCTCTTTCCAATCCCTGTACATACATACAGCAAAAACACAAAACCTTTTTCGATCATTAAATGGATATGCTTAAGCTTTAAGTTGTCTACAAAAATAGCAGTAACTTCATTTACAATTCAGCATCATATTAAAATTTGACCTGATTTGTGATGGTAAACACAGGCTGTGCCAATAATAGTTGATGCCAAAGCAAAGAAACAACATTGCCAATGTGCTTAGCTAATACATGCACATACACCTCTAACTATGCTTGACTTGTTCTTAATATCTTCATGTTATTCGGGTTATTTTAAATGATTGATTTAAAAAAGCTTTTTTCTTATTAAGCTAAATTGAATATGAAATATTCAATATTGCTGGTACTTTTTCTGTACGGGGGCACAGTGATGGGTGCTGCTGCCTCATAGGTTCAGTTTTCTCCAGAGGTCTGCTAGTGTTTTTCTCTGGGAAGTTTGGCTTTCTTGCCATTTCACATACATGAGAGTGTTAGTTGAATTGGTGCCTATCCATTAGCCCTGTGGGTGTGGGTTCAGGGTGTGTTCATGAGGTTGCCCTACGATCGACTGGCACCCTATCCAAATCTTATGCTGCCATCACCCTGAAATGGATTAAGTGGGTGTCAGAATGTTACATTATATTACACATTCTTTGATTGAGAATAGAAATTGTTTTGTTTTTAGAATATAAATAGTTTCCTTCTAAAATGGAATGGAATGGCTTCAGAACAATGTTATTGTCCTGGAGTGGCCAAGTCACAGTCCAGGTCTCAATCTAATTGAGAATTTGTGGCTGGACTTGAAAAAAGGCAGTTCACTCATGATCTCCATGTGATCTGACAGAGCTGAACAGTTTTGCAAAAATGGCAGTGTCCAGATGTTCAGCTGTATAAGAAAGATCGGTGCACAAAGACACAAGACTGTCATGATTGTCAAAGGTGCATCTACTAAATACTAAAGGGGTGAATATGTATGCATTCAATTTTTTGTGTTTTACGAAACTCATTTTAGACTAGTCATAGTGGTGGAGTGCTGGAATTAACCCTAAAACTAATGAACACATTCCCAGAGCCATCTCTTCCTGGAACTGAAGCTCATTTCAGTGTACAATGTTCAGGTAATATGAGCATAGAAGTAAAACTGGTTAGCTGTTTTGTGCTTTCCTTTAACTAAAATTAATTATCCTTGTTTATCATGGTGTATTGCATGTTGTTCATGCAACTAAGAATTTCAGTGTCCTCTGTACACTTCCAACTACCTATTGTAACAGCCTTGTGTATAAGAACTCAAAATGTTTTTCAATGCAATAGTTTACTACAAGGACGGAATTTTAGAAAGGGGTAATCTTTAGTCTGAAAGGGTCAACTGAACTACTACTGATTTTTCCCCTTTAGATCCTGTTCTCAGTGTATGCCTTCAATGAACTAATTGATGTAATCTGAAACATAGTCATGTCAATATGATGAATTAAGCATGTGGCTCTCTTGGGAGCAGTCCGTGACACAGCAAAGGCCACTGAAACATTGAGACCATGACTTTTTTCTATTGCCTCCCAGTACAAGAATGGCTACTAACTGTCACTTCAAACAAGTCTGTGCAATTCTTTTTTTTCCCCAGGTAAAGTCTAAATAAAGGAAATCCGATCCCCAGAGAACCTTGTCTGGTGAATAGTTTTCAAAGCATGGTTTCTCCTGCCCATTGCAGTCCTTTGTAATAGAAGCCTCTCCTGTTATTTAGCTCTTTATTTTTAGGCAAGACTACTATTGTTCTCATACCCTTCAGCTTTGTTGCTATGACAAGGTCATTTTTTAGAGTCCTAGTGTGGTTTATGCGCTCTGTCTTCAGCCTTTAAAGGAAAGGGAGAGACTGTACTTCAAATTTTGAGTTTCCATGATATTACATGCACTGTGTCTAAAAGCTCAGGTCTGTAAAATTTTTGGTTCCATGCAGTGATATCAAATTTTGTAACCTGAGTGGACATGCACTGCAATTACCTAGTGCTATGAGGTTAAGAGGTTACACACGCTTGTTGCTGTCAGCCAAGATTACAGCTTTGCTTAGATGACAAGGCTTCCTAATACTGATCAGGTTCAATTTACTGTAGGACAGCTGGACTTGGGCATTTTGAGACTTGTGGAGCCTATGTTTTGGTTATTGTTCTTCAGTGGATAGTCAAGCTATCGCTTTCTTCCTAGAAAACCTTTTGTATTTTTTCGTATATTATTGACAATGTGCACGTTTCGCATGTTTGACACTTGTCACGTACATTTTTTTCTATTATGTTTTTATGTTATAATTTAGTTTACCTTCTTTAAAATTTATAACTTGCTGCTGTAAGCAATATTTAGCAAAGGTGAGTATTTTAAGCTTCACTTAAAATACATCTTTTGACTACCAAAATTGAATTCTTGCACCTCATACCTCAACCAAGATTGTGGACTTTCCTGTGAACTACTTTGTAGACAAAGGCTTTATAAGTATTATAGATATTTCAATAAATACTTTTTTATGTTCAGTTTTAAATTCTTTAAACATATGATTGAAAATATGATCTAGGTTCTGACCTGAGACATCTCTCATTCATGAATGTTTAGTTATTGTTAATTTACCTATTACACTGGTCAACAAATAATGTGCCACAGAACAAATTAGAAATGTTTTAAAAGTTGTTTTTCCTGCCGATTTCAGAAATGTATTCAGAATTTTTGGAGTTACAGTATGTACTTTATGTATGCATAGTTTTTGAGTTATGTCTTTTTTTAGGCTGTATATTTAGTATTGTAAATAATCTCGTCTTAAGGTGCACAGGTTTTTACAGTTACATTCAGACTTAAAATATTTTTATTGAAGTTTGTGTACATTTTATTACTTTCCAGATGGGCATAAAATAAGTCTGTAGTAACAGAATTTGAAGGTTGTAACACATTTGGACTTTTTGGGGATAAAGCAAACATCTACAAAGAAATGAAATTATACAAATCCATGGCATGTAACATGTCTTTAAAAATTAATTTATGGGGTTCTCATCTCGACATTTTCTCTGAGCAGTCAGTGACGAGCATGGTGAAAGGCTTCATCAGGACATTTCCGAAAATGAAAAGTGAACCAAGGAAAGTGGAGTCCCAGTATTCTTGTTCATTTCTTCTGGGCCCTTAAGAGGGATATTCCTGAGGCCAAGCAGCAAAGAAAATTATACACTTCTTCCTTTTAGGTGAGACACTCCTAGCATGAATATATGATGTAAATTTATGTTTTTGTGCTCTGTAGGGAACATCACTGTGCCCAAAATACTAGACAAAACTAGACTACACACAGTTTTTTGTTCAAATCAAGCATTGTTATTTTTCAAAATAACTTAAATAGACTTCTTTTACTTAGTACAGCACAGCGTGATTCTTATCTTTCTTCTCTACTCTTCCTATGCACGTGTTGTCTTTCTTCTCTAACAACTCCAACCCCCTGGGCAAAATGGTGGGACCACTTTTAAACCTGACTCAGGAGTACTTTCAGTGCCTAATTCATTCCCTTATTAAAGCACTTCTGGGTCATTCAGAACCACCCTGGAACAGGAGATGCATCTCCCATTAGCTCCCCATGACAGGCCCCACAGGACCCAACAGTGCAGCGCCATGGAATAAAAACTCCCCTGGTGCCCTGTGGGTGTCCACACAGGAGCTCGCCAGAAGGGATGCTGCCACCTAGCAAACTGGGGTTGTTGACCTGCACATGGGAGGCAGTCACTCACTCTTTCACCTTTCTGGTCCCCTGACCAGGAAAGGGACTGCTAACCATCCCAGTTGGTCTACTTCTCCATCCAGGGCATCCATCCACTATACTAGCCTCTCAGCTGGGTAAGAGATTCCTATCCGATGTGGCGGGGATCCCAAACCTGGTGCACCAACTGCCTCTGTGTCCCTCCATGCCTGCCTCCAGGCCGGGAGAGGGATTGTCATGCATCCTTTCCTGGCAATCTGTTATACTGGCCTTCCGGTCAGGTAAGGGAACGATGTCCATCTTGGGTGGGACATTGGCCTATCTGTCACAGTTTATTGTAAATTTTAATTGTATGTTACTTAGAATCCTTGTGTGATAGAGAAAATCAGATTAAATAGTTGAATTCAGCACAAACAGATCTCTAAGATTCACTTATATTGATTCACGTGACAAGAAAAAGTGAAATGTTGTTGTGCAGTGAAATTTTGTTATAGTTGAAAGCACAAATATGATGTAATAATGTGTTTAGAAGAAATTTTAAAGGTGAATAAGATCATTTTTGTAGACAGAGACATTCTAATTACAAAGTTAGTTATTTGTTAAGTACATGTATTGTAATATTTGTGCCTCTTAACATTATTTTGGAATTTGTTTCCCTACAGCTATGTTGTTACTTATTTACTCAAAATACATTTTTTAATAAAATGTAAGCTACTTCATCTTCAAGGTATCTAATGATTTATCAGAAAACATGAGATAGTGTAGACAAGACATTGACATTTTGCTCCAGTGATTTTTTTCTCACTGCGGTGGACTGGCGCCTTGCCTGGGGTTTGGTGTCCTGCCTTGTGCCCTGTGTTGGCTGGGATTGGCTCCAGCAGACCCCGTGACCCTGTAGTTAGGATATGGCGGGTTGGATAATGGATGGATTTTTTCTCAAATGTTAAATGTACCAGCAGAATTTGAAGTTATAGTTTATCAGGACCTCTTTAAGAAGAAAACAATAGATTTTAATTTATCACCTTGGTTGGAAACTCATTTAATATTTTGTTTTATTAGAATGTATCATTCTACCTTCTTTTGCTTTTCATTTTAGTGATCATGACTTGTATATTCCTTTGTGCCGAGTGTCAATTTTATTCAAGTGCAAGAATTCAGTGTGGATAGTTGTTTATTTTAAGTCATGTAACTCATTAAACTTTAAGCAGTTTTCTTTAAAATTTTTGTACTTAAATATGTCCTGAGGAAACATTCTGTGTTTTTACTGTGTTTATGAATGCAAATAAAAATATCTATTTACAATTAAAACAATTTAAAGTTTAATTATGAGTTTAAATTTTAGACGTGTGATTTTTGTGTTGTTGTTGGTGCTTTTTTGCTCATTAAGGTGCCACCATTTTGTGGACCAGTTGTTACACTGTGGGACTCATGCCAAGATATCACAACCTGTGATGTCACCAGTTCAAAGGGTCAAAGATCAGTGGAATGCACTTCCTGGTAACTGAGATTTTGGATAACTAATTTAAGACTTTGGCTGTCAATTTCTTCTGTCTCGTTTTTCCTGGTAAAATAACTATATATGACTTCCACCTTTGATTTTGGCTTTGATTACAGTGTTTTTATAGTACCAACCGTCATTTGATTATTTTGACTGTGTTTCATTTCCTAACCCTCTTCTATTTATGTCTGAATTCCAGAAACAATAAACCAGAAGTAGGCGGCGCATTGGCGCAGTGGTAGTGTTGCAGCCTCGCAGTTAGGAGACCTGGGTTTGCTTCCCGGGTCCTTCCCTGCATGGAGTTTGCATGTTCTCCCCATGTCTGCATGGGTTTCCTCTGGGTGCCTTGGTTTGTGGGTTCAGGTTAGGTGTATTGGCATTCCTAAATTGTCCCTAGTGTGTGCTTGGTGTGTGTGTGTGCCCTGCGCTGGGGTGGTGCCTTGCCCGGGATTTGTTCCTGCCTTGTGCCCTGTGTTGGCTGAGATTGGCCCCAGCAAATCACCGTGACCCTGTGTTAGGATATAGTGGGTTGGACAATGGATGAATGGATAAACCAGAAGCAACAGCCAAAGAACTGAAAAATAAAAAAGACTCAAAAATGAACACTAACAAAACAGGAGTCAAAACATGAAAGCTGAACAACAATGACTTTAAACCAAGTTATGCAGCTTGAACATACCTCTGATAGAAAAGCAAAACATTACGTAATATTGGCATCATAGACTTTAAATCTCTACTACTCTGAAATGAAGTAAGCAAGTTTGATAACAGACATACTAACTCATGTCTATTAGAGTTTAAAGAAGAAAATATTCTTTATGCAGTGACTTTCTTCTTATAATCTGTGGATGTAATGGTGAAGTTTACCTGCAGTGTCTGTTTCTCAGAATATGCTGATTTTGATGAATTCTTCATCTTTCTGTAAGTTTCTTCGCTAGCAGGATCTCTTTACTAAGTGAGGGGGGCTTATTTTGTAAACTGCTGTATATTACAATGAACAAAATCTCTATAGTTGCAAAATTAAAAACTGTTTTCTGTCGATATTTCTCAAGGGGCTTTTCATATGTATAGTAAACATCTTAATACTATACAATACAAAATGTGTCATAGAAGTCATACTTCAGTGAAGAGGGTAATTTGCTTTTAAGGATTACATTTTCAGAAATCAAAATGGCACAAGTGTTGCTGTCTCATACTTAGTGAGCACTAGACCATACAAAAAGGTAATTAAGACAATTTTTGGTATATTTGTATACAGAGTTCAGCATATAGAAAGGAAGGAACTTTGAAGTACTTTACAGGAGAAGCCAATGCTGAAAAACGTTTTTAGGTGTGTAATCCCTATTAGAACACCCTGTTAATGTGTTTATAGATCAATAAGACAGCCGGAAGTACCAAACTTCAGTTCAGAATCTCTAAGCAGCAATTTCCTCAAGCTAGTTTACATCTTATGCCAAGTAATTGGAAATATAGCTTCATTGCCCAACTTAAAGAAGGATTTGTGAGTATTGTTAATAAAAATACATGAAAAAAATTGAATTTTATGAAATTATACTTATTGCATTATTTTACCTTCCAATGAGAAATTAATATTTGGGCAATCTCATCTAACTGCTGTCTTCGCAATAATTTAAATATTGTGAGAGTCACTTTTTTCCAGCTATTAGAGGAGTGATTCTAAAAAAAAGCAATTCTACTTAAATATTTATTTCTTTTCTACTAGTGATAATTGCTGATTTCAACTGATTTAATCATTTCTCTGTTTTGAATCTAATCCAACCTCTACATTCACTGTCATACAAGTAGGTAATTCTCCAGTACTCTCTAAAACTAAGTGATCCAAGTACTGCTCCCTTTTTTATACTTCTTTAAATTCATATAATCATATTTTTCTTATTTAAATTTATATAACCATTTTTCATTTTGTAAAAATTGAAATGCATTTTTTTGCAAATGAAGAAGTATAAATAAAGCATTACTCATTTTTTAGACTGTGTTCAGGTCAAGTTAAAAAAGTCACCATTTAAATTGTAGCTACTCGCACATTTGTCCAAATTTTCAAAATTCTGCAGCTTCAGCTTACTTCATAGACTGATTCAGGCAGTGAGCGTGATGTTTATGTAAATAATTCCACTGTCCAAGTACCAAGTTTAAATTTTGATTTTTTAGAAGTTAGGGTAAAATAAAAAGCAAAAACAGTTCTTACAAAAATTAAGATAAAAATTGGTATTACAAAAATTGAAAGTTCTTGTATAAGATGCTTCTGTTTAAGGCTGACACATCTTGTTACATTTCTCATCCATCCATCCATCCATCCTCTTCCACTTATCCGAGATTGGGTCGTGGGGGCAGTAGCTTGAGCAGAGAGGTCCAGACTTCCCTCTCCTCGGCCACTTCTTCTAGTTCTTCTGGGGGAATCCCGAGGCGTTCCCAGGCCAGCCAGGAGACATAGTCCCTCCAGCATGTCCTGGGTCTTCCCCGGGGCCTCCTCCCAGTTGGACGTGATCAGATGCCCGAGCCACCTTCGTCTAACTTCTCTCAATGTGGAGGAGCAGCGGCTCTACTCTGAGCCCCTCCCGGATGACTGAGCTTCTCACCTTACTTATCTTTAAGGGAAAGCCCAGACACCCTGCGGAGGAAACTCATTTCAGCTGCTTGTATTTGCGATCTCGTTCTTTCGGTCACTACCCTTAGCTCATGACCATATGTGAGAGTAGGAACATAGATCGACTGGTAAATTGAGAGCTTTGCCTTACGGCTCAGCTCCTTTTTCACCATGACAGACCGATGCAGAGCCCGCATCACTATGGACGCCACACCGATCCGCCTGTCGATCTCACGCTCCATTCTTCCCTCACTCGTGAACAAGATCCCGAGATACTTGAACTCCTCCACTTGGGGCAGTATGTCGCTCCCAACCCTGAAAGGACACTCCACCCTTTTCTGGCTGAGGAACATGGTCTCGGATTTGGAGGTGCTGATTCCCATCCCAGCCGCTTCACACTCAGCTGCAAACTGATCCAGAGAGAGCTGAAGATCACGGCCTGATGAAGCAAACAGGACAATATCATCTGCAAAAAGCAGTGACTCAATCCTGAGTCCACCAAACCGGACCCCCTCAACACCCTGACTGCGCCTAGAAATTCTGTCCATAAAACTTATGAACAGAATCGGTGACAAAGGGCAGCCCTGGCGGAGTCCAACTCTCACTGGAAATGGGCTCGACTTACTGCCGGCAATGCGGACCAAGCTCTGACACCGGTTGTACAGAGACCGAACAGCCCAAGATCCTATTCTACACTTACAGGACATACATTAGGGAATATGGTCTGAAAACTGTATGCCATATTTCTATTTGAAAGCAAATCTAACAATTCATGCTCCTGCCAGGGAGACTGTGTTTCTAGTGGCCTGATTAACATTCTGTTATTACAGATATAGCTGAGAATGTTTTATTACATGTTAGTGTATAGAGGTAAAAGATTATACTGTTATCAGGGTAACTATCCATCCATCCATCCATTATCCAATGGTAACTATGAAAAACCTATTTTATATTCAATTCTTATGTGAATTTACCATTACCAGTAACTGTCTAATTCTGGCTCTTACATAAATACAAGTGTAGTAATTTTGTTTCTTTGCCATTCATTTTTTACTTCACAAAATTGATAGACAATATGAAACAAAATTAATACACAAAGAGAAATCAGATGGCTGTAGCTTTGTTTTATTGAAAAATGAAAAGGCTAAAAGGTCAAGAAGCATATCACCATCAGCATTTTTAACATCAATTTTTAAAATAAAAGCTCATCTCCCAGCAAGCAAACTGCCCACAGGTTAGAAAGGCACAAATTCTTGAGGCTACTGAAGATGAGGAATAAACATGTCAGAGCACTTCATGGGTAATCCATCAAAATTTTACTACAATTGTTGGAAGCAAGTACAGTATGTGGTTTAATGTTCTTGAGACTGTGTGTATGTGTATGTTTAAAGTATGTGAAAATGTTCATAAAATGTATAATGTTGATGAGAGATGGAAACTTTAATAATTTACAAACAGAGAATACTAGAATATGAAACATTTTTCAGCATAACATAAAAGTGATGCTTGTTTTTCGTTTTCCATGTCAAGTAAAGCAACAGTAATATACTGAACAACACTCTTTAAAATTGATTTCTGTACCTTGGGAAAATAAAATATCTCCACTGAGGCTGCTGTGAAATGAGTGAAGGTGGTATTTAAATAATGGAGCAATAGTTGTATTGCCATAGCACCTTCTGTATGTCATAGATAAGGTACAGTAAAGGCTGGAAATTTTGCTCACAGCCTCTATTATCCATGGAGTTTGGCAACAACAATTACCAAACAAAATATTAGAGCTCAAGCAGTTTAATGTGTCCTACTAAGTATTAGTTTCTCAGTGTTTATTGTAACATAAATGAGAGAGTCAGACCTAAGAGCTGGGATCCCAGCTTTACAGCCCTGTTAAATGGTAATATTTTAAACTTGAAAATAAAAGGCACACGAGGATGCAGAACAACAGCATCTAAAAGGAGCATAGAAATAGTCTCAAAAGAAAAAGAAGACTTCAGAGTGGAACCTCCATTTTCCTCAGATGCGGGTCCTAGAATGAATCCCCACTTCTGGTGACTTGCAAGGCTTAATAACAGTCTTTTGGAAGAGGCAGGACTTCCTGGTTTGAAGAGGAGGTGAGGTCAGTTGTCGTCCAGCAGGCATCCCTTTGAAATGCAGAGGTAAAAGGAGATTGCATTAGACACAAGCTCCCTCTCGTCTTGGGGTGGATTTGCTTACATGCCAGGAGCCCTAAAGATGTCACCTAGAGGCATGAGCTTGATACTATGAATGAGACACCTTAAATCTAATCTTAAAACAGAACCCATTCTCTTTCTAATTACATTCAAATATTGTAGTAGTGTATGCTCCCTTTCTCCTATACTCATCAGTTTGTTGATTTTCCTAACTGCTTATTTCAGTAAAGGGTCAATGTGTTATGCCAGTCTAAAATGATCCAGAATCCTAAAAAACTGGACAGCCCCAAGTTTCTCACTGGCCTAAAGTTTTAAGAAGCTAACTGGGAGACGTGTGTTTACTAAGGAAACAAAGTCAAATGTTTTCTTTTTCTCAATGATTGATAAGTAACCTCAAAAACACTTTTCATTGTGACCGTCATTTGCGCAATAGACATATGCGCGCCGACAAAATAGCACCGATTAAAACGCACCATCAAAATTGCGCCGACAAAATCGCGCCAACAAAATCGCCCCGACAAAATTGCGAAAGTTTCATTAAATATGAATTACTAGTTTAAAGCATATATAATAATGTTTATTTTAGAAGTCAATATTATGACACGCGGCATGGACCTGTGATCATCAGAGGTGACTGTGTGCAGAGGGTGCAGACCTTTAAATATCTGGGAGTGCAGCTGGATGACAAATTGGACTGGACTGCCAATACTGATGCTCTGTGTAAGAAAGGACAGGGCAGACTATACTTTCTGAGAAGGTTGGCATCCTTCAATGTCTGCAGTAAGATGCTGCAGATGTTCTACCAGACGGTTGTGGCGAGTGCCCTCTTCTACGCGGTGGTGTGCTGGGGTGGCAGCATAAAGATGAAAGACGCCTCACGCCTGGACAAACTTGTTAAGAAGGCAGGCTCTATTGTAGGATTAAAGTTGGACAGTTTAACATCTGTGGCAGAGCGACAGGCACTAAGCAAACTCCTGTCAATCATGAAGAATCCACTGCATCCACTGAACAGTGTCATCTCCAGGCAGAGGAGTAGCTTCAGTGACAGACTTTTGTCACTGTCCTGCTCCACTGACAGACTGAGGAGATCGTTCCTCCCCCACACTATGCGACTCTTCAATTCCACCCGGGGGAGTAAATGCTAAGATTAATTTTATTTTAATTTTTTTCATTTTTATTACTATTTAATTTAATATTGTCTCTTTGTATCAATATACTGCTGCTGGATTATGTGAATTTCCCCTTGGGATTAATAAAGTATCTATCTATCTATCTATCTATCTATCTATCACGCCCTGCATATGTAGGAAAGATTCGAGCAAGGGCATCCCACTCTCTTGGCCTCTCTCGCGATTTTGTCGTCGCGATTTTGTCGGCGCACATTTGTCGAAAACCTGTTAGCGGCTTTGTCGCCGCTCATTTGTCGGTCGCGGTTTTGTCGGGGCGCATATGTCTATCACGCTTTTGTCGGTGAACCCTTTTCATAGTACAAAGGAAAGCTATTTTTTTTTATCAGATGCCCTTAACCAAGATAATAGTCAGAATAGAGTTGCAAAGGTCATTAACCAAAACATTTAATAGTAAGAGCCAAAACACTATGACAAAAACCAAGACAAGAGAAGGAGTGAGAGTCAAAACCAGAATCTCGAATACAGAGCTTTCCATGTCTGTTAGTTCACTGGCTGAATTTGCATCTTGGACAAAGCAACTGACACCAGTGTATTGTAACTCACCAACTCATATTACAAGGGCAGTCCCTGCCAACCAGACAAGGTCCCATAGCAAGTCATTGCCAGCATGCAGTGGCTTTCAATGCAAAGATGCGACACACCTAGAAATAAATGACAAAATAATTATACACTTTTAATTGCTGTTATTTTAATGATGTTGTTTTGCCACCATTTTGTGTGTGTGTGGTTTTTTTTTCAAAGAAGTTGCCATTTTGACTTTCGGGTCTTTTTAGTCATGCTATAAAAGATGGGTCTTTAACTCTTTCAGGACTGATGTCAACTTTTGTCAAAAGGAAAAGTTGACGAAGGTAATCAACTGTAAACTGTGACAAAACCAACTGTTATGTTTTAGTTGGACTCTCGTTGCTAGAAGGAAAGTTGGCTTTCATTGGTTTTGACCGAGATTTCCCGCTCTCCTGTGAGTAGCAAGGCGCAAACAATGACAAAAATGTCACTGACATCTGGTGAGAGAAGTGGATGCGTAAAGCAACATACTTTGTGGACGACGTTTTGCCTATTCTATCTGAATTGGACTATGACTTGTTGATACAAGCAATCGAAAATGAATGTGAGGTGCCATTTTCAGCTGACCAGTCCCCAGCTAATCGTGGTACTAAACAGGTTCACACAACTGACATGCCAGTGGCAATGTTTGCTTGGGAGGACTGACACTTAAGAGGCAGAAATCAGATTGCAATGCACTGTGACGGTGACTGCTGCTGCCCCAACCAAGCAAAGACAGCCTGGCAATATGCCTGCTGCACGTTCTTGGCAAACTGGCAGCCAGAGCATGCAACAACAGACGTTTTATGTTGATTTCTGTGTGAAGTCATTGCTTTTTAGAAAACTAAATTTTTGGGAAAAAATATTCAGCCCACAAAGAGTTAAATTGAACAATGTCTGCAACTTGTGTCAACAAATTAAAAATATCTCTAGCAATAAATAAATGTGTTCTTAGAGTATGGTCTTGGGTCAGCCTTGTTCTTTGACTTTAGTGCAGCCCCTTGAACTTTGGTGATTGATCCAACCTGCTATATCCTAACTGCAGGGTCACGGGGTTCTGCTGGAGCCAATCCCAGCCAACACAAGCCGCAAGACAGGAAACAAACCCCGGGCAGGGCACCAGCCCACCGCAGACTACACTTCCAATTAGCTCCTAAATGAAGACCTTCTTGATTTCTTCCACTCTCTCCAAGAAAGATCTCTTCTATCTTCCAAAGAACTTTCTGTGTTCTTGTTGATCACAACACCCTACAGCATATCCACGAATACAGAGCCAATTTATGAATGTTCTTGAAAGTTTCACTCACTTTTGTTCTTCTAAGTCACTGTTCTGATGCAGCTAGACAAGATGTTACTACATTGTAACCTTTAGTCTGGTCAGTGTGAGACCTAGTCATAAACATGGCTGAGAAATGGTTTGTAGCAATGAAGAACAGAGATGTGTCATGTAGTTTCTGAGGACATAAGGTTAAAGGAGCTGTAACTCACACCTGTTTATGCCTTAGGCACTATATCTCACAGAAGTGCATGCAAGGGACAGGGATGTTCGAAGTCAGGCAGCCAAGCGTGACTGGTGTAGAGAGCTTGGAAAGGCCATCACACATCAGCTACTCTTGAGCAGCTATAGTCATTAATCATTAATGACAGATGAGTAACCATTACAAGTTGGAGAGGACATCGATATATAGGTGATGACATGGTAATAGAAGCCATGCATGACTGGCATCAAACTCAACCAAAACATTTTTTGAGGGCATAAGTGTACTGAAATTCACAGAGAAGTAATGAAATTGAAATGCCTCTCACGTGACTAAAATTTTTAAAGCATAATATATGAAAAATTTCTGAAGAATATTTCCCCACTAACTAAATCTACACATTTTTAGGAACTGTGAGAAAACTGGAATATTCTGAGACAGTCCACACAGTCGAGCAAACACCAACCCCTAATAGCGTATGCTTGGACTGGGATTGGAACCCAGACTATTCAGCTTTGAAGAATTAATTCTAACCATTGTACGACTTGGTCACCATATCCTTAATTTATCAAACGTCATTATCTGATTTATGACTTTGATATATTTTTGATTTTACTGGAATATACTGTGTAACCACTACCATAAAACTGCACCTGCACATTCTTCCAAAATATTCACAACTGTATACATCACAGCCTTTTTTGAAGAAAACTGAAATCAGTTACTATCAGCTGTACTACATAATTTCCAAATGAAAAACAATCATTCATAGGTAAGGAAAACAAGATTATTAGGATCAGATAAGTGCAGAGACCCCTGAGATTTTAGTGCAAGTGACTTTCTTTGAATTTCAATCATAATTCGATTTAAGAATGGACAAATTTTTTTAGGCTTAGTTTAAGCAGTGCTTTGCCTGTTCCTACTTATAAAAACGTTCAAACACTGCTAAATGACGAGGGAATGTTGATGGATTTTACTCTTCCACTCATTCCAAAAAGTTTTAATTTGACTTTGGTCAGAAGTTACCTTTTTTTTTATCCCACTCTACACTTACATTGGCTGTTTCCGTTGTGTTGTCGTCATTTTAAAAGGTATGTGTTGTTCCCCATTTTAGTTTTCTTAAGAAGGTCAAGAGGTTTTGTAAAACAATCTTTCTGTTTTGCTCCATTCAAATTACCTTCTGTTGTGACAAGTGTTCAGCTCCTGGCTAAAGACATTACCATAACAGAATGTTGCTGTTGTTGTAAAATTGTTGTTTACAGTAGAAATAATTGTTCAGTACGCCGCACACATTATTTTGTAAATGTAGCTTTTCTATTTATTACTAAATCTTTTACTAATACTATTTCAAAATATCCAATATTATTTTATGTATCCCAAATAAAAAACAGTGCAGAAATTTTGGAGTAGTGTGCTTCTTTTCAGTAACCTCCTTTACAGTCTAGAAATATGGAGAGTCTGGCATAATGCTGCAAGATGGATACACTGGCCAATCTTTCACCTAATGGTCTTCTGCTACTTCCGAGTTTTCATTGGCATCTTGGTGGTTTCACCTTTTCCTTGTCTTCTTGTTAGTTCATTCATATTTGAGGGATGCCTTGATTTTCACAAAGCCTTGGTAGTAATATACGCTTTCCATTTTGTAATCTCTGTATCTATAAATTACAATCTGTTGTTTATGCACAGCTTAGTTTTGTACATCTTAACATAACTTAGCTTTTAACATTGTGAGACTTGCCAGGACACCACCAGTTGGAAACCACATCTTTATAAAATGCACATGTTTATTTATCATCAATAAACTCAGGTTTACAGTCCCGAACACCGCACACAATGCACACAGCAATAATCACCACAATATGGGCTTCTTTTCTCTCAGTCCTTGCCGCCTTTCCTCTCTTCCTGGGAGCTTTGTCCTGCTCCCACTCCCGACTCAAGCTCCCCGATTGTAGGAAGGTGGCCCCTTTTATTCCTGCCTGGATGTGCTCCAGGCGTCCCCTGACGACCTTCCGGCAGCACTTCCTGCTGCCCTTTGCACCGGAAGCACTCCGGCCATCCCTGGCAGGTTCCTCCGCCATCTTGCCGGGTGTGGCAGAAGTAATTGTTCCCCTGGTTCCCTGAGGTTTAAGGCACCCCCTGGCGGAGGCCACGGGTCCCAATGGGTTGGAATGTCCTTGTTCCTCTCCCATGGTCCTCTCCTAGTCCAGGGCGGTTGCCCCCTCGTGGCCTGGAAGCTATTACCTGGCCGGGTAAAGACCCCAGCACTCTGTGACAACATATAATTTTTGGCCTTGCGTCTCCCCTAAGCCTGAAGATGTGGTTGAGTGGTAAGAAATACTACAATATGAAGGAAAGCAACACCCCTTGGGTTGGGATAGTGGTGTCGTGCTTGATTTTCAATCAGAAAAATGAGTCTAGATTGCTATTCATTAAATTTAGATTTTTCTTTTACCAGGTATTCATCCAGTCTATTTTTGTCATGGCTGCAAGCCGCTTAGGTAGGCACTAACGTTGCTGGAGTTATTTAATGCAATTTGGTATTCTTTGTAGCACAAGGAAAAACCAAGAATGATGTGTTAATGTAAAATTATTCAGTTAGTGTTGTAAAAATGTCTGTATTATTGCCTGGGGTGGAATAAATTGCAGGAGCAGTCACTAAATAAATTCCCCAAAAGAAAAAATTTGGTCCCAAAAGAAAATGTCTCTGACTAAACCCACCATAGGGGGTAACTTTGCATACCTATGCCAAGCCCCAAAACTATCAACAGGAAACATAGCATTTAGTCTGTCCTTGTACAAATGGGCAATTTGTGCAAACTTTTGTGTAGATAGGTTGAACGATGTGGATCTGAATACCGAGCAGATACATAAACACATATTCATGGCTTGTTTTGTAGAAGCTGTTATGACAGACGGCCGGGGACCTGGCCCAACCGGGAGGCCTGGAGAAGCAGGGGACAGGGAGAAGGGCAATTCCTTCCCCAGGACGCAAGAGGGTAGCCATCCTGAATTGTGTAGGAGCCACAGAACTGGAAGGCTCAACCCTATGGGGATTCGTGGCCACCACCAGGGGGCGCCTGAAGGACTAAGGAGTCTTGGGCAGCAGCACTTCCGCCACACCAGGAAGTGCTGCTGAACCAGGAAACAGGTACACCTGGAGTGCTTCTGGGTGCCCATGTAGCACTTCCGCTACAACAGGAAGTGCTGAAGGGAGATCATCAGGGAGCACCTGGAGCACATCTGGATGCATCATAAAAGGGACCACCTCACTCCATTCAGAGAGCCAGAGTCGGATGGAAGAGGACAGAGCTGTGAGGAGTGGAGTAGAGGTGGCAGAAGAAGGAAAGAAAAGGACTGTGAGTCTTTGGGCACTGTGTTTGTGCTGTGTTGTGTGTAGGAAAAGAGAAATAAATCATGTGTATTGTGGACATCTGGAGTTGTGTCTGTCTGTGGCGGTGCTATCTTTTACACTGTATAGCAAGACATGACAAGAAAAAGAAATGACTAAAATGCATTCCTGTGCAATGAGAGACCAGAACAGTAATGCAAATTTTTACCACCATTTAGAATATATATATACATGAGTATGAGAAGCTAGAAAACAAGAAGGTGGTCTTCAATGTAAAGGCAGGCCTTCTCCACATTTGATAAAACGGTAGCAGTAGAAAGTTGTAGCCACAGGTGAGCTAACCATGTAGACATTTTTTGAAGAACTGCAGACTATCACTAGGCATTCATGTGAACAGTAAAAACCTCACTTTGAACAGTTGTGTACTGTAATTTGTAAGGCATTGCTCCATACAAGTCACCAAGAGAAGATAACCTTTTCACGTGAAGCTTTTGTTAATTATACCATAAGCAGTATACAGTGTAAATATTTTTCTAGCTCCTTTCAGAAATCATTTAACAAACTGTAGCATAGTCACTTGATCAACCTGACATGTTTCTCAAAGTCCTGTGAATGGAGTTTGGCTACAAAAACCCATAGGGTGTTCATTCCTAGAATTGTAATTAATTCCAACAGTAACTGTTTGAGTTATTTAAGCAGTAACTCTTTTACTAATTTTTCTGTGCAGTATATGACCCAAATGTGTTTCCTTATAGAAGTTTGATTGTGCTCTTTGTTGTGCATCCAAAATAATAAATCATTTGAAGACACTGAAGTAATTAAATAAATTAAATTTCAAGCGATAGGCCTATTTTCGTGTCATTCCTGACATTACTATTTCATACTCTCTTTAAGAAACTGCCAGTGTGAATAATGCACAATTGCATTCTCATTGCTGCCTGTCAAAATTAATTTGTACCTTGGATTTGGGTTCATTTACAGGAAGAGTGTTGCTAACAACATTGAATGACAATCCCATATGCCGATCTGTCTTTTACACTTGATTAATTTACATTACTTATAATAACAGTGGCTTCATGTGATAAAACAGGTAGAGCCACTGTAACTCATGAATGTTTGTTATTGCTTCTTTAGCAAGTCGCCATTTGAAAATCTAGTATAGGTTTTACAGTTAGAAAGAATACATGAGTGTTTTTAGTTTGGTCCCTACAGCTCACTATGAAGAAGTACCTGGGGACTAGAAAGTTGCAAATGTGACTCCAATCTTCAAGAAGGGAGGCAAAATGGATCCAACTAATTACAGACTAAGAAATCTTAACTTGTGTGCCATTCAAAATTCTGGAAACTATAATAAGAAATAAATTAGAAGAGTGCCCCAACTAAAACAATAACTAAATAACTGCTAGCATGAGTTTATGATAGGAAGGTCCTGCCAAACCAATATTTCAGATTTTTTATTTTGAAGAAGTTATTAGACTAGTTGACAAAAAACAAAGCATACAACAGCACTTTCTTACACTTTCACAAAGACTTTGATATGGTCCCACATCAAATATAAATTCTGAAACTAAAAGCTGTAGGCATCAAAGGTAACATACAAAACTGGATCTTTAGTTGGTTAACCGGCAGAAGACAAAAAGTATACAGTTGTGCTTGAAAGTTTGTGAACCCTTTAGAATTTTCTATATTTCTGCATAAATATGACCTAAAACATCATCAGATTTTCACTCAAGTCCTAAAAGTAGATAAAGAGAAACCAGTTAAACAAATGAGACAAAAATATTATACTTGGTCATTTATTTATTAAGAAAAGTTTTGGTGTTTGAATAGACATTTCATACATTATTTAGTGAGCTTCAAAAAAGAAAACCCTGGACAGCACTGAAAAACATTATTGGAATAATAATAAAAAAATAAATCACAGGCAAGAATATGATGGAGCTGAAACTGTGATTGAGTCAAATCAGGGTGTTCAAGATAGAGCAACTGAAAGGAGACACGTTCCACAAGTGCCCATGATATAGTGCGTAACATAAAAGCTCACTGTCAGTGCAGTGGTTCAGTTAATATATGCTAGAGCTGAGGGAACATTAGAATGGAGTTGACAAACCCGACGCTCTCTATGGTCATGAAATCAAAAGTAATTTGTTCCCAACTGGTACAGTCTTGTCTGAAATGTTACAACATGGCAATATGACACTTAAATTTCTATGTTTGACTCTCTGGTTTTGTTGTTGTGCCATTTGTTACACTTGTATTAATATGTGGATGCCAGAAAAGCACTGATGCAGCCCTTACCAAAGAAATGAAAGTAACAATTAGTTTACATTTTCAATGATGGTGCAGCCTAAAGTAACAGAAATAGTAAAGACTCTGTTCATGTTGCAGTGTGAGGTAACAGAGACCAAGTGAGCTGGTGTTGCTCTTACTGCAAAGAAGAGGGCCGGGAATGTTAAGCTGGAGGTGCTGTTTTGAGCTGTGCTAGATGATGATTCTTCTTCTTCTTCATGCATCAAGTACACCATAAATGTTTATCAGAACTAGACTTTGCAAGTATTTCACATCTTGCCTGAAGACGGGGCCTGAGTTGCCTCAAAAGCTTGCATAATGTAATCTTTTTAGTTAGCCAATAAAAGGTGTTAGTTTGCTTGACTTTTCACTACAAGAATTTCACAGAAAGAGGAATCTAGCCACGGTATGAATAAGTCTTCAAAAGTCTTCTATTATTTTTAGGAGGTACCTTATGGTTAAAGTAAAAGTAGTACTAGGGTGTTGTACCGTGTTAGCCATTAAGAATGTAATGAGAAGTCAAGCAAAATGACACCTTTTATTGGCTAACTAAAACGATTACAATATGCAAGCTTTTGAGGCATCCTGCCTGAAGAAGGGGCCTGAGTTGCCTTGAAAGCTGGCATATTGTAATCTTTTTAGTTAGCCAATAAAGGGAAAAGTAAAAGATATTAGAAGGTCAATCTTGGCTTTGCCTTAAAAAATTTTAACAGACAAATAAAAAATCCCACTGGCCTTTTTTAAATTAATTTAAAAATTCCTAAAGCTTCTTAGTTGTTCTCTGTGCACTAGTTTAAACTAAAATTGAATTTCTGGTGGGTGGCACAGTGGCGCGGTGGGTAGCGCTGCTGCCTTGCAGTTAGGATGCGAGGGTTCGCTTCCCGGGTCCTCCCTGCATGGAGTTTGCATGTTCTCACTGTGTCTGCATGGGTTTCCTCCGGTTTCCTCCCACAGTCCAAAGACATGCAGGTTAGGTACATTGGCGAATCTCAATTGTCCCTTATGTGTGCTTGGTGTGTGGGTGGGAGTGTGTGTGTGTACCCTACGGTGGGCTGGCACCCTGCCTGGGGTTTGTTTCCTGCCTTGTGCCCTGTGTTGGATGGGATTGGCTCCAGCAGACCCCCGTGACCCTGTAGTTAGGATATAGCGGGTTGAATAATGGATGGATGGATGTTCATCTGCTGCAGTCCATCATGTTCCCTTTTCTTTTTCATAACTTCTTTAACATACTACTTCTCCGCTGCGAAGTGCAAGTATATATATATATATACCCGATCTACATACTCTCAAATAGACAAACCACACGCCGTGGCGCAATGGAAGAGGCTTCGCCTCTAGCGCCGACGTCCGAGGTTCGATTCCCGAGAGGGGGTGCACTGAGTATGTACGCCTGATGACCCCAAAATTAGGGCGAAACACGTGTCGCGTACTCTTTGCATTATTTCACGGTAAAATTATTTCAATATATATATACTTACATATATACAGTATACACACACATCCATATATATCAGCACTTCCCGATTCATTTTACCCTCGCATCCCCTTGGTTTGAGACGTATGAAAAAATATGCGGTTAACGCAGAAAGACAGATCACCAATTGAAGCTTTATGAATAATAGATACTTTATTCGCCATCAATGATTGTTTTGGTAAAGTAAGTAATAAGTAAGAGCGAGGGGAGGGTGACTTATTGAGGCACGCAGGCGAAAGCACAATAGCACGTGAGCTTGATGTACTGTAGTGCGTGTCAACTCGATCTGAATTGCTCGATCACATTCGAAAAAATATATCTTTTCAAGTTCTATTTAGTCGACACAAATATCGTTGGAGTGTAAGTTGAATTTACTCTTTACATTTGTATGGTGAAGAAAAATTTATGCAATGATGCCTACATTTAACTATAGGCTTTATTCACAGCCCTGCTGGATTCCGTGGGGGCCGCTAGGAGATGCTGCAGGGAGGAACAGTGTTTATTTTCCCTACGCCCCGGAAGTACGTCCAAGTCACATGGACAAGGGGAATGATGTGCTTCCGGGATGAAGAAAAGGACTTTTTATCTGACCCGGAAGTGATAAGAGATCACATGGACTGGGGATTAGAACACTTCTGAGTCAGGGAATATAAAATGATTATGGGAGCTCCCAGACGGCGAGCTGAGTTGGGAGGCAGGGTGGCTAAGTTTCTGGGAGAGGAGGATTGTGATTTTTGGATTATTGTTTATTTATTGAGAATTGTGGAGAGGAGCGTGCTTTGTGCACATTATCATTATAATAAATAATAATTGGACTTTTTATCTGGTGTATGACGAGTGGCCTGAGGGTACAAGGGTGCAAGAAAACCCTAATCTGTCACATTCTGTATTAGCGGCGGGAGGAAAAGTAAAAGGGATACCTTTTTGTTGATGTGCTTGTATCGCTTCCGTATTAGCGGTTAAGCGAATTACTTTTTCGTAGGTTTCATTTTGCTGACGTGCTGGCCTTGCTTGTGTATCCTCGGAGATGGAACCCTTACCCCGACTCCACCTCTCACTTCTGGGCCGGACAGACAGACACACACATTTCCACGCATAGACGTTTGTATAATATAATATAATATAATATAATATAATATAATATAATATAATATAATATAATATAATATAATATAATATAATACAAGCTTATACATTTCTCATGTTGACTTTTTATGTTCTCTCTGGTGTCTGTGTGGATTTTCATCTGGGTACTCCCATGGATTTTCTCTCACATGAAGATGGTTCAAAACAGAGCATACTAAATATTAAAGGAAAACATGAAAAATGCTGAACAGTGCAAAAATTATACAAACCAACAAAAATAAGCATGCAGTCATATTTGGGAACTGTTCAATGCACTTGAATTACAAACAGGTCTGTGTCTCTGTTTTAATTTCCAGGAAAAGAGTCAGAGGTAGATCGGAGAAATCCATCTCATATAGCCACTTAAAATAATACCAAGAAGTACCTCGGGAGTTTCAAACTTTTTGGAGTATATGTGGAAGGCAACCATAAATTAGAACAGCCTATGCATTTCAGGACTAGATGTTCCTTTTCAAGTCCAAGCAGTGTAATTCTACAAATTATCAATCATCCATGTACAAACAAAAAGAAAAATACAGATAAAATGACATAAAGCTGATTTTGACTACTGTAATGAATCACTAATGTTAGCTAATAAGAATCCTATTTTTAGTATGCCCTTTTATTCGGTTAAACCACTTGAAAGATAATAATGTTGGTATTTAAGAAAATAAACAGACCGTGCATTTAAAATTAGACCAACTGAGAGGAATGTGATCAGTGACAGCTAACTGCTGCTGACTTGAAGGAAAGAATTGTCACAAGTGTTAAAAAGCACAAAGAAGACAAAGCCGAGCTACTCAAACTGTTAGTGAATGTTGACTGACAAATTCACTCATAAATATGAGCAAGTGACAGAAAAAAAAGAGGTATTTGCACTTGAGGCTGACATTGACCTGTCTGGAGATATGCTCACTTGAACACAGGAATCAGGAAGATAAATTTCAGCTGGAATGGAAAGTGTGTTTAGAAGGCCGATTGAAATTAAAGCCTGGCATGAAGAATCAGGAAATCGCCACACAGGCTCAAACTTGGGTACGTTCTGAGTGGTGTGTTTTGTAGTCATACACAGAGTAGGATTTTATTAACATGCTTTACTCGTTTTGTTTCTTTGATCAAATATTTATATAAAGTTATGACTGCTAGAATTTGACTGTATTAACATTTTTTGTATTTTTTTTTACTTCTTTGTAAGTATATGTTATTTATGATGTTAACTGCTGATGCAACTCACAATGTATTGTTTGATTTAGAATGTTATTTATTGAAAGTAAACTGAGAAACATTAGTAAAGCATGTTATGTGTAATTATGTTTAAGGCCTGTTCTCTTGCATTTCAATTTTCTTTAAAAATGTTTTAAAAATGAAGAAATATACTGTGAGTGTTTGGGCGTTGATTTCTGCACCATTTGGTGCCATGCTTTTTCCCTTTTCCGGTATGACTAACTTGAGAAAACTATATTATTCTTCATGTGCAAAGAATGAGGCCATTGTATTGAATTACAATAATCTCTTCCTTCTTGAAATATTTACAGTTGTTTATTTTTTTATTAAAGCAGTCGTTGACTTTATCTTCATCAAACTTTACATTTTAAGCTGTCAACATACACTGGCAAACATGGAAGATTTCATAGATAAGAAATCTCCTTTCTGGAGCACAACATTGCACAATAACTGTGTGTTGGTGTGAAGCAATTCAGACACAAATGTAAGCTTCTACCCTTTTACACAGCAGCCTTTTAATCAATATTTTAGTGTGTTGTGTTCAGTCTTTAATGAAAGCTGTAGAGGATCAATCAGAATCACCAAAGGTGCTGCAGGATTATCTACACAATCTTGCAAGAAAGCTATGTGCACAAGGATTAGGGCATGTAAATATTAACCAAGAGTGAAACAGAAATCAGAAATGAAGCTGAGTAAAACTTCAGTAGACTTGCTCTGATTCTGACACACATAACAATAATTTGAAAAGGGGATTTAATCAATTAACCCTCAATCAGCCAATCTCACTGAGGTCATGTCGCTTTTTGTCATATCTGTGTATTGATTGTGAAGGGCATGTTCATCTGCTCCCTGCCCAGGGTTTGTTTCCTGGATTGGCTCCAGCAGACCCCCGTGACCCTGTAGTTAGGATATAGCGGGTTGAATAATGGATGGATGGATGGATGAACGTTCATCTGCTGCAGTCCATCAGGACTAAACCAAGATAAACATAGATGATCCATAACCACAATTAGCCCTTTACACACTTCTATAGTTTTTCTAGTGGGAGACACTGCTGACAGGTAAACTCTTTTCCAGTTATCCTAAATAATGGCAGAATTGCAAAAGAAAGACTTTCTGCAGGGTCCCTCTGTGTTCATATTCGAAACAAAAACATCATTGTTTGAGTTTCAACAGCTTTTCTACTGATGAAACATAGTGAAGAAAAAGGATCCAAGCAATGTAATAAGATAACGGAAAACATTTTTTATAGGCCATGGCAGCACTTACATTTGTAGATTGAAATCTGATAAGTACAGTACATACAGTTTACATGCTTCCATTAAGGTTAATACTGCGCCTTTTTAGATGGAACAACTTTGGCATCATACTGACATGAGAATCGGTTTTTGAAAGGGCAAATGCTTGTCTTGGAGTGTGTGCTGATGGAAAAAAGCACAGCAGGTCCCTTTTCCTATGCAACGATACCTGCTCTTGGTCACTATACACTCTATAATTAAACTAATACTTTTGAATCATAAGCCTAAATGCTGTATGTCTACGTGTTTCATGTCAAGGACTTAATAACTCACATACAATAAATATGAAAAGACCTTTGAACAAAATGCAAAAATAGATGGACACTAGGTAAACATAGATAAAATACAGTGATTTTATAAGATTTTAGCTAACTTACCATGTTAATATTACAATATACTGAAATCTGTTGAAACTGAACATGTTAACAGTAAATATAAAAGACATCTGGTTAGTTAAAACTGTGAGCATACTGGCATAACAAAGTTACCAGACTTTCTTGGTAATTCTAACAGGATTCCTCCACAAAAGTAGCCTTTGTCTAGTTTTGTTGCTTTTTTTGTATAGTTCTTTTTAACAAAACTTCTTACATTATAAAAATCAATTATTGGAAGTGAAAGTAGAGAAGTGTATTAAACATGATCATCTGCCTATCTAACAGGAAGTTGATTTCACCATTGATATGTCACTTCTGAACTTTGTAAAAAAGGGCAAATTGGCCAACCCTACTGCCACTCCCACCACTGGCTTTCTTTAAGGGACTCGCCTTACACTTGTTCAATTTTCGGATGACTGATGAGAGGAAGACTAGCCTCAGTAACAGGCAATGTGGCTGGTGTCTCGCATACTTTCTAAACTCGAACAAACAGCAGTCTAACTAACAAAGGTCCCCAACTCTTCTTATTTTCACTCATATTTTCTTTACATGGTTCTATAAACAAATTATAGGAGTGAATGCACAGTTTTAATATTGCCTTATTATTAACAACTGTTGTGTTTTTAATACTTTATACTAATTAAACACCAAACTAAACAACATACATCTGTAAATAAGCATAATCCCAGTCACACTAATATGTCTGTTTTCACCAAGACGCTGCCATGCTAGCAAACTGTAAGGCCTGATACAAAAGTAGAGCTTACATGTGGAGTGCACACAAAAGATGAGCAAGATTAGATGAATCTATAGTCAATCAAAATGTAAGGTAAACGTAAATGCTTCTTTTTACAAAGCCATGACTATTATAATGGAAGTGAACAGTTTCCTTGTGAAACTTCCTTCTGAATAGGATTATGTGCATGACAAACTCATGGAAAACTAGTCCTATTTTGTTACCATTAAAAAAAATTCCACATTGCTTTGGGGTCAGTTGTAAGAAATGAACAATTGTTGACAGACATTTATTTTGTTTTTGTTGTTCACGCACTTACAATACCCTCACCTCCAACTACAAACTGCCAGTCATGATGTTTAAGATCTCACATGAACTAATGACCTACTTCTCTAACAGTGCCTTGCCATTTCAATACTTTACTCATATGGCCATTGTTTGCTAGAATATGTCATGGAGTGGCTGTCTTTGTGGGACTTACATTGTATTTGGTAACACTGTACAGACAAATCCTTCTATATAAAAGCGGTTGGGTGTCCTTCCGTCCCGTGAGTGCTACGCTGGCGCGGAGTTTCACACACGCCCCATCCATTTTGCAATGCACGATGGGATTTGTAGTTTTGTTTTTCCAGGTAAAAGATGATTTTCTACTCCAGACTGTGCGATATCTTCTTCTTCTTTCTTACTATATAAAAGCGGTCGGGATTGTCCTTCCGTCCCGTGAGTGGAATGCGTAGCGGTATTCCGCTTATCACAGACTTACTATTTGTAGCTTGCGGTACGAAGCGACATGATGTGAGCAGAGTTCTGGTGCTCCCATCGTTCCCTTGCTTTTGAGCGCAATGCGCTGGAAAAATAGACAAAATTATGTCTCTGGAAATAATTAATGTTGATGGAGTACAAATGCCTCACTGCGTAGTAAATATCAGGAGGGTTCAAAAGGGTGACCTCAATATAGAAAAAAAGTTTAAATTTCATCACAAAAATAACAGAAACTACGAGTATTAATGTAATACCACTCAAATGCAATATAACCAAATTAATGAGTTTGTATAAAATATCAAATTGATCTACATATTGAATTGCCTTAAGAAGTGGTCAACTTAAAAGTCGGTCGCCTTAAAAGGCGGGTCAGCTTAGTATACATATAATGCTGGTGGAGGATAGAGGTAGAGTGTACTGAGGTTTCCTAACAATAATGAAGTTTAAACTAGTTTTTTGGTTAAAAGAAAAAAGCTTACCAAACAATCCAGTAGTGCGGCATAATTGGTATATTTTACTCCTTTCATGGTGTGTATCAGCCCCCATGTTTTCTACTTTTCCAACACACTGCAAGAAGCATTTTCGCATTCATTGCTCCTATACTTTTATTACATTCCATAAGGAATATATTCTCACATTTGAAAATAAAATAAAGGAAATCCTACTTTTCTGTTTATTGACTAACGGCCTCCTCTTCAGAAATGTTTATACTTCAAAACTGAATGCGAATGCAGCTGTAGTTAGAGGATGTGCATTTTGTTGTATTTGTAGTAAAATCACGTGTATGTAGCATTGTGCTGATGCAGAATTATTTAATATACGTGCACTGGCCTTCTCTCCACCACATTTGTAGTTGACGCACACAGGCGTGCACAGGACCATGAAGACACAAAATGTAGAAGCACACATCTGCGCGACATGATAGCTGACAAAGTTTATGTCACACAGACCCTCATGGACTCTTGCACCTACACAGATGTACAAAGTATAAACAGGTCTTTAGTGTGTGTTGTGGAAAAAGCTTTCCTCTATTTTCATGCTCAGAGACCAGATGAAAATGCAGAACAATTCTTTATTTGGACATAGAGATGCCTCAAATGTCTCAGTCCATCGAATGAGCAATCAATAAAATAATTAATTCTCTTTTATACTTTTCTATTACCATTACCTTATCTAATACATCACGCGATCTGACTCTTAATATGCAGAATTCTATCATCTTAGCCAATCAACCACAGCCGCCAGTAACTTGTCGATTCTTTCATTATTTTAAACATTGCTTTGTTAATAGGGATGTGATACAGGTTTTCCCATTGACCTTATCATAGCTTCATAATAGGGGTGTTTGAACTTTCTCACTCATTTGTTCTTTTCTTAAGGGGGTGTTTATTACTCATTTACTTTAGTTTAACCTTATTAATTATCTTGATGTCTCCTTTTAAGATGAGGCAACCCTCAGGTGCTCAAGCTTTAAGCCATGTTTAGTTAACCCTTTAGTTACCTTCAGCTCTTTTCTTTATGCTTTTAATGATCCATTCATACAACTTCATTTAAGTATATACTTGTATTAAACTGTAATAATTACCATGTTTTGATTAAAAATATTTGAATAAAATTCTACATGTGTGTAATGAGATGCTAAGACAACTTGAAGGTGCACCAGAATTAATTGTTTTTTGCTCCTTTGAGAAATTAAAAGAGAAGTTCAAAAGCTAAGACAGCCCCCAATTAAAGAACTGTTTTCCTGCCTTGCCCACCTCTGCTCGACTGTCCTTTGCCTCATTGTTCAGTTTGAGCTGTGGTATTGTAATGATTTGACTATCCTTGGGTCTGAAAATATCATTTACACCTCATTTTTGTGGGGTTTTGAGATCCAGGGATCCAATGATCATATTTTTTTTTTGTTTCAATGTATCTTTACTTGTGTTAGTTATTTCTTGTGGTCATCCTGCGGCTTCATGTATGGGCACCACCATTTTGAGACTTTAGTATTTTTAAGGGGTGACATCACAAACTGAGTGAGTCTCGTGGACTTCCTGGTTTGACTAAATTTGTGGATTCAACATAAAACACTAGCAAAATTACTGTTTGTTGAAGTCTTTTTTTATTCTATGATTTTGACTCTGATTGCTGATCGTCTCACTTTGTTTGTTGATCACGATTGCTGTTTCACATCCTGGGCCTTGTTTATTACATTCTTTAACTACTGGTTATGATCATTGCTTGTTTATTCTGACCTCACTCTCTCTTAACTTCAATTTCTTAATTAAACTGGTATTCCTCGCAATTAAGTACAGGCATCAGGTGCCAGTATGGAACAGCAGTGTCCAGGGAGCCCAATTTCCTGGCAAAGGGGGCACTCTTTGGCCATGTGGTAATCATCAAAACGTCTTCACCAAGCCAGTCCGCGTGAATTTTTTAACATGCCCATGGTCATTCAAGCAGACCAATGCCTTTACAATAAACTGTTTTCCACTGATATTGAATTAGAACAGTGGTGAGTGGTGGGTCACAGCTAATTTTACACATGAGGGGACAGAGGATGACAAAGAATAAATGCAAAGCACTTATTTAAGGTAGTTAATGGAAATGATTAATAAAACACAAACACAAAGAACAACAAGCCAAATAATTAACAGCATATGTAAGGCATCAGGGTGCACTATTCAAACTCCTAGTGAAAAGAACATCGACAACAAGGAGCAGTTTATATGTCTACAGTGCCTCAATGTAATTCAGATGATTCCAGACAATA
This sequence comes from Polypterus senegalus, assembly GCF_016835505.1. Classification (NCBI taxonomy): domain Eukaryota; kingdom Metazoa; phylum Chordata; class Cladistia; order Polypteriformes; family Polypteridae; genus Polypterus; species Polypterus senegalus. The sequence goes on along the minus strand of NC_053171.1, from coordinate 43,450,758 downwards.
TTATACAATTCTGTTTGTAGTATGTATATAATAAAACAAACCACCTAGAAATAGTTGATCGCTAACTTTAGTAATCCATTCATGACTGGTTTTCACCATGAGTGATCCATTAATCCTGTAGTACGCAGTCAGGGGATTTTTCCCAATGCAAACTGTACTGCATACTTGTTTCTCCTTGATCCACCAATTGTGAAAATTCTTCGGTGTTTGACAAACTGAATACATGTTTTGTCACATAATGGTAAACTATCTGTTAATTTCGGAGCACTTTACACATTAGCAATTTACCCATTCATTTTGTAACTAGCTCTTCCTGGCCATCCCACAAACAATGGTGAGAATACAGAAATTACCTTGTATAAGAGCTACAGAAAACATACAAACACAGGCAGACATAAAGGCTGGGATAATTACTAATAGCTTTTCACTCAGTGTTGTAGATTAATCAAACCAAAGGTTTAGAACAATGTTAAGGCATCAATAAAACTGGGAGTCCTAGTAAATGAAAAATTCACATCATTGTCTCAATCATGTGGGTGGCACGGTGGTCCTGCTACTGCCTCACAATAAGGAGAACGAGGTTCACATTTACATGTCTGGCCAGTGCCCACATCTGTTTTCTTCTGGTACTCTGGTTCCCCCCCCCCACAGTTGCAAAAATATGAAGGTTAGGTGCACTGGAATTGCTGAATTGGCCTTAGTGTGTGTGTGTGTGTGTGTGTATTCCCCCTGCAATAGAATAACACTCTGTCCAGGTATTGTTCCTGTCTTGTGCCCAATAATTTCTCGGATATGCTCCTGGATAAGCAGGTTATGAAAATGAATGGATGGATATCTCCATCAACATTAGATATTGCTATTAATGAATTAATTTCAACTGTAACAATTAGTAAACAAACAATGACCTTTTCTATACAAGCATTTAATTACACCTCACATGCATATCTATACTCAGAAAAATCTGAGAAAAAGGAAATTCAAGTAACTGCATTTTTAAAAAGTCTCTTATTTAACAGAAATCTACATATGCAGTAGTTCAGGAATTATTTTTTGTGCTCCCTCTAGCTCTGATTGTCCTTGCTCTCTTCTTCACTCTTATTCTATTTTATGTGCAGAATGTAGAGGAAAATCCATCCATGCAAAAGGAATGTGAAGTCAATAACAAGCACGGGAGATGGGACGGAAATGACACATCCTGTACGTGCAAATCATTTCAGTAGCTGCATTCATGGATTGTCTTTGTCAGGTGAGAATGTGGCTCAATCAACAGTTTGTTTTTTCTAACACATTTCAGAGCAGCCAACATAAGAACAGCAGGCCATTCAGCCCAACATAGCTCATTGTTTTCTATTCACTTAACTTTCCAAAACAAAAAATAACCCAAGATTTGGAGATGCTTAAGATGCTAATCCCAAGCCAAGGTCATCTATAGACACATCACAAAACAAAAAACTACAAGACTGAGTGTGAATAAAATACGCATAAAGCAATTGCAAACTTTGAAAATAGACATGGGCTATTATTGAAAAAATACATTGAAGAGACTTCTGAATTTTTATTGAAAAGTGTAAAATCTACATGGAACTACTATGGTGACAAAACAGTTAATGCCCCACAGCTTCAGAGGCTTGAGTTCAGTTCCTGCCCTTTCATTTTAGTTAATATGCTCTTTTCCTTGGAGAAATCCACTCTCTGTCACATCTCAAGTGTATGCAACTTTAGCTTAAATGGAAGATTAAAACTGGGCCGGGAGCAGAGCTAGTTCTAGGATTTTTGTGGCCCTAGGCGAAGTTGTAAATGGTGCCTCGTCACCCCCTTTACTTTGAGAGGAATCACCACTACCAGACCTGTACATTGAGACCTGAAGACAGGACTGGGGACAGCAAAGTATTTAGGACCTTAAATTTACAATTTGAGAATGTTCAGTTATAGCATTGTCAGGCAACCTGTTGGTGCGCCATTGAATTTTCTAGGGGCGCCGCGAAATCTTTTGTAAAATATTTAAAATTGCTAGTGTTTTTGAACTTTTGGTTGATTAAAAAGATAATGTTTACAAAAATATTTTATGTTGGAAAAACAGATAACGGAACACTTACGGAAATGAAGTCTAAGAAACGCGAGAGACTTCAAATGATCGACAAGGAAATGCGCGTCTGTCTTTCGAAAACTGATCCTCGCATCAATCTCATGTGCTGAATAAACAACCTCAACGTTCACATTAATTAAATTTAAGATTTATCCATTGATTCCTTTATTAATAAAATGTCTTTCAAACTTGTAAAATTAACTGTTTTTATTGGCGATTGTCCATAGATTGTGTCGACACGACTTTATTTATGGACAGTCCCTCAGGTGCGCCGCGAAAGAAAATTTTTGGACTTAGTGCGCCGCAACTTGAAAACAGATGCCTTTCACTGAGTTATAGCAATGTCTGTTTACTAGACTGCCTCAGAAAAATATTTTAGAAAAATGTAGGAATCAAGGTGTATTAGTAGTCTTTATTTATTGCTTTTAACACTGAAGTTATTGCTATAAGTGTCTATAGTTATCTATTTAAACCACCAGCCTTTTGATAATGGTGATATATATATATACTAGCCATGTGCACCCAACTACGTTGCGCGTGTTAAAGTTGTCTGTGAAGGGCTCCCTGTTTAAACGCAGCTGCCAGTTGTGAACTGGGCCCTTCGTTGCACAGCATTATGATTTTTTATAAGGGAAACTAAATTACAAAAGAAAACCCCTGGACATTGATTCGATAGGAATGGCCTACTTGGAATCACTGTCCGAATTGTAATTATGTGGTGGTGTAGGAGCAGTTCTGCTTCTGTCTGTTCACAGTCCGTCTTGTTTTCACGACGCTATCGTTTCCTCTCACGATGTCTTCTCAACCTTTCTCCAATCTCGGAGGTTGCTTTGTGGCAATCCAAAGAGTAAGGCTGTTACGTTGTCATTCATTTTACTTTCTTTCATTCATATGTTACGTAGGCACGTACCTTTTATCTTCGTCAATCTCATTCTCTAACCAGGCCTCAGGAGGTAACCAGCGTAACACTATCCGCCAGCCCTTTCGTTATTCCGGCACATTGTTGACATCTGTGAGTAACAACAACATACTAAACTTGAAGGTGGTCTACGCATCCGTGGAATTCGCGGACAAACAAAGATCAAGATCTAAATGAAGATCTCTTTAGTTAATTTAAAGCACAACAATTTGTTTAATTTGAATGTCTGTGTTTTTAGGTGTGACTGGAGTACTACAGTCCTGAGTAGTATAAGCCTGGAGGAGATTCATAATGCAATGCCTATGTTTTAGCTGTCTCTCTACTGCCATCTAGTGCTTCTTCTTCTAATTCATTCACGGAAAAACAAAGATCAAGATCCAAATGAAGATTATATATATACTATCAAAATACCGCGCTTCGCAGCGGAGAAGTAGTGTGTTAAAGAAGTTATGAAAAAAGAAAGGGAAACATTTTAAAAATAACGTAACATAATTATCAATGTAATTGTTTTGTCACTGTTATGAGTGTTGCTGTCATATATATATATATATATATATATATATATATACACACACAAACACACACACATATAAACATATATACATATACATATATACATATAAACATATCAACATATACACATATGTACACATACACACATATATATATATACATATCCATATACTGTATATATACATATATATATATATCTACATATATATATACATACATACATATATATATCTACATATATATATATACTGTATATAGCAAAATCCCGGCGCTTCGCAGTGATGAAGAACCTATATCTATATCTATAGATATATATAAATATATATCTATATATATATATATATATATATATCTATCTATATCGATCTATATCTATATATAAATATACTGTATATGTAGCTATTCGAGACTTACTTTACTGTTCAGGAACCCATTTCCTTTATTTAATCCGTGGCTTGTACGCTATTTTTTGTTCGTTTATCACGATTATAGATATTTATCAATTACCTTCTTTAGCTGACTGCCTGCCCATATAAGGCGCTCCGCTGTTTTTTTGTGAAGCAGCCTTTACAGAGCGTCTCCGCTGTTTTATAAACGAACGACATATAAAGCCATCCTTTTTCCTTGCTTTACCAAGGATGCTGCCTTTTTATTTAATCCATGGGTTCTCCGCTGTTTTATTATTCGTTTATTACGATTATTATAGTTTTCTTTATAAATCACGTTGTCAGTTCAGCACTCTGGTTGTAATATGACTAAGCTGCGCGAACTCACTCTTGAGAATGCAACGTATAGTTGTCCAGGAGAAAAGCAATCTTGCCTGAAATTAATGGCCACATTTTGTGGGGTCATTCCCTGAGACTTATTACTTCTCATCGCAAAGCTCTTCCTTCTTTTCTACGTACTGCGGTCACAGTCAGTTCACGTAATTACGTGGGAGGCGTCATAATGTGACACGCAACTCCGCCCCCCACGGCCATCGACCTGCAGTCCATTACAGTATATGGAGAAAAATAGGTTCCAGTTATGACCGTTACGTGTAGAATTTCGAAATGAAACCTGCCCAACTTTTGTAAGTAAGCTGTAAGGAATGAGCCTGCCAAATTTCAGCCTTCTACCTACACGGGAAGTTGGAGAATTAGTAGTCAATGAGTGAGTGAGTGAGGGCTTTGCCTTTTATTAGTATATATATATATATATATATATATATATATATATACTACTCTCTATATAAAATCCTAAGCCTAAAAGTGCAACGTTTTTATGTCATGCTTTAAATCGGGCTTATATTAAAACCTACATATAAATGTTTGGTATCATTCTTTTCAGAATTTATTGAACTTTACTGTGATGTTGTTAGATTTTCAGATTCTTATTCAGTTTTTAAACTATAAACTAAAAAATATCAAGAACTCACGTCCCACGAGACGAGAATTTGTGCCAAGAGATTTAACCACATCGGGGCCGTAAATAAAAGACAAAGAGTAGGACAGCTGCTGTACAGGCTTTTAAATTTTCAAAGCACTGCACAAAATGCAGATCACGCAGGACAGCAGCAGCAACAGCAAATCAGCAGCTGTTCGAGCAAAGAGGAGGTAAAAAAAAAACTGTATTTGTTTCCCATTGTATCACCGTTTAAGAGGGGGTTTCAGAGGAGCGGCCACGTCTCCATGGGGTGCATTCAACCCCCCTCCTCACAACGTGAGTGGCAGAGATGCACAGTGGCTGGTGTGTAGCGCTGGCAAGGGTGGGGTTAGCGAGCGAAGTGAGCAGGGGGGATCCCCTTAGTGTATATATATATAAACGTCAATGTATGTGTGTGTGTATGTATGTTCCAGCATCACTTCTGAACAGCTGGAGCGATTTTCATGAATCTTGGTACACATGTTCGTCATTGGTCGACTAAAAATACCGTAGGGTGAAATCAGCCCTAACCCACCCCCTTCTGGGTACGGTGGAGGGTGATCTTGCGGTCTTGTATGCATGTTATCATCCAGTTGACACTTGGAATGACCATCAGAGGGTGAACTGGAGGTGACTGCCAGGATTCTTTATGTTTGAGCGCCACTGTGACCCTGTTGCTTTTGAAATTAAATAGAGTTGGCTGGTTCCGAGCATCAACTGGATGATAACATACATATAACATCGCAAGACAAACACATTAGTGAGTCTTCATTGTTTGTTAATTTATTTTTATTTTTAAAGTTGTGTTTTTTTTATTTTATTTTTCTCAAACAATTAAAAAAAAACAACTTTATTTTCCTCTTGGGCAACGGTGGGACTTTCAGCTAGTATATATAAACTAAGACATTACTGTAACATATACATGTCATTTAAATTAATAAAATAAATTGAAAACTTAACATAATGACAACATTCAGTCAAATTCAGAATATAATGATTATATTTAAATAGGAATCTTTACCCACAATTCCTATTCACTGTATGCTTGTGTAAGCAATCCACCTACCCAAAACAGAACGCAAACCCGCTTTAGGTGCCCAGAGTGAATTTTCACTACTGGTGGTGAGCAATAAAGGAAGATATTTGCTAAGTTTTAACACAAGTTTTAATGTATGTTCATTTGGGAGACGATCATAGTTTGGGTTAAATCAGCTTTTATCCGTTCACTCAAGAGCTACAGTCCTGTTGCCGTTTTGATCATTTTATTTTATTTCACCATGTCTGTCTCTTCTAGGATTATTATTATTGCCATCATCATTGTTGTTGATGTTGTTTGTGTTATTTTTGTACTGTGTAGGTTTTCTAAACAAAATAAAGATAGGAATCTCAACATGGTTATCTGCAGTAATATGCCCTGACCACTAGAGGGCCCCTAAATGCTTGCCTGGACCACCTATACCCAGAAACAGCCCTGGTCAGGAGTGTGTAAGACAGCCAGTTAGCTCAGGTCATTAGAACTTTGTTTTTGTTTGACTTTGACTCTGAATTTGTCTGTGTAAAGCAACTGTGGGCCCCGTGGGTCTGTTTTGTCCCGGAATAGTGATGACTGTGAGATAGACTGTGTCATGAATTCTAAAATATTTCTAATAGATATTTGTAGTTTTACAATAAAAATGTAAATAGTTAATTGTGTTTAATGCATTTATCTGGTGTTTGATGGAGAAGTGCTCCAACAAGGGTCAATTTACAGGTGGCTTTTGAGAACTAAAGGAGAAAAATGAACATTAGTTTATTTACTGGCATACAGTGCCGGTGCCGGGTTATATTGTGCCCTAGGCCAAGCTCATTAGTGCGTCAACTGACTGTTCAGTAGCTAACCCGTGTGGCTGGGTAACCCATGATCTGTGCCCCAGCCACTTGCCTAATTTGCCTTAATGGTGGCGCCTGCTGGCAAGCATGCACAGATAAGAACAGAGTTCTTTAAATATTTCTGAAAGTTCATAGTGTTACTTACTGGTAGGATTGACTCAGCAACGTTTAGGTGCACACCTGCTTGCAAACATGCATGATCGTGCATGATGAGATGTAAAGCGATGAAAGCCTCTACATCTTCTATGATTGGGATACGTACAATTGGATTGGCCTGGTGGGAACAGATTGCCATAAAAAACAGATGAGTTTACCACCAGGGGTTCTCTTCTTACCATCTTCGGATCTCTTAGCAATTTCTGAGCTGCTGAACATAGGAGCAATAAGCAGTATGGTGTGGGTTTTCGTATATGGATTTATAAATAGACTCACCGCTGACTAATTGAGTTTTTTTGTAAAGGTAACCTGGGTTTGGGGAGTGTAACTTATTAATTTTTGTGTCATATTTTTTCCCATTTTTGATTGCTGTTCTTTATATTATTCTTAAACTGTGTTAACTAAAAAGAAGAAAATTCTTTTTTTTGTTATTCTTCACCATTTGATTTTTGGCCAATGTGTACATTAAATATAAACTCTTGTACCTATTTTTGCTTAATTGTATTTGTAATAGTGTCTTGGCGGTGAAATATGTTAAATAATTGCAAGACACTGTTTTGTATATACAGTACTTTGGAGTTGCTGAAATACACCAGAAATTCTTTTTATTATGAACAACATTTTGGACTATGTCTCAGTCTCTCACCATCTGTTCCATTCAAGTATGACTTCAGGTGCCTGGAGGCTAAGTTTCTGCAAGGATGCCATTGCACAGAGTATCGCAGACTGGGATTTTTGTTTTCCCCTCTTATCAACATGCCATATCTCATCTCTTATGTTAATGGTGTGCAAACTGCACAGGACTGAAACAAAATGTATGTTGAAAAGAAATTGGAAAAAGAACTGCAACCACAACAATAAGTAGTGGGTCTTAACCATAGAAGTCAAAAAACAAATAATCAAGGCTACGTGTGGCAAAAATCGATAGTCAGATAAAGTGGGCAGGTATCCATAAGCCAATAAATACACACATAACCAGAGCCAAAACATGAATCTTAGATGGAAGTAAAAAAAAAAAAAATGGTCAGAATTTGTCAACCACAAACAATTGCGAACAACAAAGGAATCAAGGTTTTGGTTTAATCCAAATCAAAAGGCAACTATGAAGTGCTTTCTTACAGTATAGTCTTGACCCGAATAGGGTCCTCAGTCATGGTCCTGGAGGGCCGCAGTGGCTACAGGTCTTCATTCCAGCCAGTTTCCTAACTAGAACTCAGTCCTTGCTGAAAATGAAACTCGATATTTAACTCTACGCCTCGTTAGCATTTTCATTCATCTAAGGCAAATGTAGATCAGAGGTCCACAATTACAGTCCTGAAGGTCCGCAGTGGATGCAGGTTTAACCCATTTATTTACTACTAAAACAATGTTTTTTAGGATTAATTTTAGTTATCTTGCCTGTTCCAGAACCCTTAATTGCCTATTTTAGTTTTTTGCAGCTGCATTTCGGTTTCAATTGTTGCCTGCTTTCTTAACCAGACATTAGTTATTAATGAAATACAGACTCTACAGCTCTACAGCTGTACAGCAGCTGATCGGAAAGAGAATTATTGGTATACAGCATCAAGCCATGTGCACATTTAAACGGCAAATGCTTCAGAGCCTTTCCTGTATGGACCACACGGTTCAGAAACAGTTTCATCCCAAGAACTATGAACGCACTCAATCAGTCCATCAAGCACTCCTTGTAGAACTGTTTGTATTTATTAGTACAATCACCTCAATGTAAACTTGCGATACAGTTATAATATCGCACAACCCGAGCCACTTTATAAAGAGCGTATCTACATACGATGATGATATCATTTTCAAGATGAAATGCAGCAAAATATGTTTATTACATTATACAGATAAAATGTTAACAGCATTTAAATACTCTATATTGTTAATATTTCAACATGTGAGGACACAGTGTCGCAGTGCTAGTGATGATCTGGTGCCCCGTTCAGAAATTGTTCCTGCCTAACGCTGTATGCTTGCTGGATATTTCAATGTTCCTTAAAAGTTTTGAAGAATCTGCGTTCTAAGCTTACAGATGGCTTAATATTTATTACTGAGCTGATTGTGCGGTGATTGGTTACTTAGAGAAAGAAAAGGAAGGACAGGAATTGGAGGGCAGTACGTTTGAAAGAGACAGTACTGCTGCATTAAATTATTTCATCAAAGGTCACTCATGGCGCAGCAAGCATCTTGCAGGAGGCAGAAACAATCTCTGGACGGGGCAACAGTTCATCTCTATCAGTGCGCCACCATGTTCCCATGTTTAATAACATGCTTTAACTCCTATCATCATAAAAATTATATCAAGTATACATCTCAGTATTAAAATTATTCAGAGAGTAATAATATGCCTGTAATATCACGAATATAATGGATTCTGTGTCCTGTCGGAGGAAGAGAAAGCCTGTTTAAGAAATACATAGTGATTCACACACAGAGCACATAGAAGATCAAATACAAAACAAAGCATTTAACATGCTACTTTAGTTACAATGGTATTTGAGAAACGAGTAAATTAAACGATTTTAAAATGAAGTTTATAATGTTCTACTTTAATGACAAAATAAACTATGTGATTAAAGTGGAAATTTCTAGATTAAAGTGGACATTTTGAGCTTTTTTCCCACTGTGTGCCTATTTTTTTTCTCTGTACCCTAATAAGCTTTCATATGACACTCAGACGGTGGGCTACGACTCACCTTTTCACGGCGACTTTGATATCTGACAATTTCTTTTTTATTTTAGGCACTGTGCAACTTTGTCAACTTGAGCTTTTGAGTTTCTCCAACACTCTATGTCACTTGATCAACTTCATTTTGTTGTTTATATCACTGTTTAAACCAACAAATAGTATGTTTTTCCTTGCCTCCACTTGGTATTTGCTGAAATTCTTCTATTTTCCCCTGTGCTTCAGCCATTGCCTTTTCACAAGACGCTGAGATTAAGGGCTATTTATATTGATTTGCATATTCAAAGAGGCGTAATTCTGGGAGGAGTTTGGGAGTGGCAACAGGCGCGTGCACGTACGTTACTTTACATGCTGATGAACTTGAAGAACGTGGAAGTTGGCGAATGCACAGATTTATGCATTTGGATTTTTTTCTGCATACACACATTTCTGCTTTTGCTGATATGCCATGTTTTAGTGTAAATTCTACACACGGCGTTATGCATGAGGCCCCTGGAGATACATTTAAATACGAAGTTTACTACAACCTTTACAGAAATGATGCAAAAAATTAACGAAAAAATACAGGAAAATATGAGTAGGATAGAGAATAAATTTAGAGTATTTGCTGCTCAGCTTCAAGATGTTAAGAAAATGTTTACAACTTCTATTGAAATAGTTGAACAATCAACACCCGCTGCTGATGAATAACTGTCTGCTGAAAAATCAGAATGCAAAGTGCTTGCTGACATACTTGCTGCTCTGAAAGACAGATATAGAAGGAACAACATCATAATTGAAGGTCTTTGTGAAATATGGGAAAGTTCAAACCCAGTAAAATTCATACCTGAACTATTCTATAAAATAACTGGAGAGGAGTTTAAATCGGACATCAAGATCTTAGCAGCCAACTAGATACGTGGATCGAATGCCTCCATACCAAAAAGCCTGATTGTCATTTTTGACAAACTACAGGCCAAAGATAACTTGATGTCTCTTCTCAGGTTGAAAGAGATTATATTTGAAAATTACCATCTTCATATTGTCCCAAATTTTTCCCCTGCAACAGTTACTAAACGTGCCGCATTCTACAGCATTAAACAGCGCCCACATAGAACTGAAATCAGAAACAATCTCTTGTACCCAGCCAAACTGAAAGTGGTCATGGGAGATCAGTTTTACATTTTTAGTTCTCTGGAAGAAGCAGATAAGAAGCTATGAAGACTGACCCCGATATTCTTTTGAAACACCATCATGAGTCACACTGTGTTCTGGCAGGGCAAAGAAGATTCTGCTTTAAGCTTGCTTGCAACCTGGACCTTTGTAATACGACATTTCCCATAACTATGTATTATATTTTATATCCTTTTCAGCCATCTCTTTTTTTTGTTTACAGCTTCAATTATTATATTGATATGTCCTTAATTAATTATATGTACATTTTGGCTATCACAAAGTAACCAGCTATTGACAGTTTTTTTTTGTATAAGCTTTAGTTATTATATTGATATTTCTTCAATTAATTATATGTACACTTTGGCTACAAGAAAGTAACCATCTATCCATCCATTATTCAACCCGCTATATCCTAACTACAGGGTCACGGGTGGTCTGCTGGAGCCAATCCCAGCCAACACAGGGCACAAGGCAGGAAACAAACCCCGGACAGGGCGCCAGCCCACTGCAGGGAGGGCACGCATGCACGCACGCACACACACATAGCAAGTGCACACTAGGGACATTTTAGGATCGCCAATGCATCTAACCTGCATGTCTTTGGACTATGGGAGGAAACCGAAGCACCCAGAGAAAACCCACACAGACACGGGGAGAGCATGCAAACTCCATGCAGGTAGGACCCAAGAAACAAACCCAGGTCTAATAACTGTGAGGCAGCAGCTCTACCCACTGCGCCACCCAAATAACCATCTGTTTACATATTTTTTGCTTGTTTTACATCATACCCATGATTTATTACATTGGGACTGTTTAAGACCATATCTTAGGTTTATTGTATTTGACTGTAGATATCTCAATTTTAACATTATCTGCACCACTGCTGGGGCGTTTGTTTCGTTCTGAACGTGCTCGGTCTTTTGGCATGTAAAAGGACCGGGATTTTCCGAAATGTGGTTTGCCTGACTTGCAGATTCAAAATGGGGTTATGGTAGAAAGAGAGCAATGCTATTTTCTATTTATCCCTTCTATCCCATTAACTGTAAGTGCCAACATAACAATAGGCTCTATGGCCATAATACCTGGCAATAATATGAAATCTACTGCATGTGAAAGCCGTCATATGTAACAATGTACTACCTTAACCTAAAACTACAAAATGTCAAGAAACGTTTAGAAGCAATGTAACAATAACCAAATAGTAAACTTGGTAAGCTGGAATGTCAATGGTCTCAATCATGAATCAAAGAGAAATAGTGTACTCACTCACTTAACAAGCCTAAATGCCAAGACAGTATTTTTACAGTTGATTCACTTATTAAGCAAGGAGTAGTTCTGTTTAAATTTTTCACTCAAGCTATACCAGGAAAACTAGGGGTGGCGGAATCTTAATACGCAGAATTATTCCATTTGTTGTGTCAGATTTAATATCTGATTCTGAAGGACAATATGTCAATGTGACGGCCAATTTATCTGATACAAAAGTGATTTCAATTCATATCTCTGCACTTAATGTGGATGATAGAGACTTCTTCCAAAATGTATTTGCACAGATCTCACACTCACAAAGTTATAATGGTTGGAGACTTTAATTGTGTTTTACATCCAAACCTGGACAGATCCTCAGCTACAGTGGTGATAACATTGAATAGGGCAAAAATAATTGCACAGTTTGTAATGGATCATAACTTATCAGACCCATGGAGGTTTTAAAACCCTAACCTAAGAGCATAATTTCTTCTTTTCACCGTACATCATTGTTACTCAAGAGCTGATTACTTTCTTATAGACAATATATTTCTGCCAACTATCAAATCTTTTAAGTATGACATTGTTATTATCTCTGACCATGTTCCTCTGATCATGAAGCTTAAATTACTGCACCCTTCACATTCATCTCATAGCTGGTGTCTTAAACCCTTATCTTTACTTGATGAGAACTGTACAGAATTCATATCCAAGCATTATTTTCTTGAGACAAGTACATCCTCAGAGGTCTCAGCTGGTATACTTTGGGAAACTATGAAAGCATTTTTTAAGAGGACAGATTATTTCATATATTTCTCAGAAAAAATAAATTGCAAACCAAGAAGGCGTCTGAGTTAATCAGCAAAATTACCAGAATCAATCTAGAATACGTCAGATCTCCAAATTAGGCACTTTGTAGGAAAGGACAGGTTTTGTGAACAGAGTTAACCTCTTGACTACTGAAGAAATGGAGCGGTTCATCTTTAAATCTCGACATAATTATTATGAACATGGAGAGAAGGCCAGTAAGATCTTAGCCCAACAAATCCACAAGCACGAAGTCTGCAGTACAATAACTGCAATTACCAACACAGACAAAGATTAAATTATCGATCGTAAAAATTTTACTTAGAGATTACTATAAATCCTTATATTCAACTCAGTTTTAAGAAGATAAGACACAATCTAATGAGTTTTTTTTTATTCATTACAGATAACACAGCTAAATACTCTTAGTGCTGTGGAACTGGATAAACCTCTGACACTTTCTAAATTTCTAGATGCTATAAACTCATTTTCACTGGAATTTTATACAAAAATTTCACATAAGCTAGGTCCACTATTATTAGCAATGTTTATAAAAGCTAAAGACAACAAAATTCTACCTTAAACTTTTTACCAAAGCATTAATTACCATCTTTACTAAGAAAAATAAGGATTTACTACAATGTGCACCATACAGACCAATCTCACTCTTAAATAATGAAGTTAAGATATGCTCCAAAGTTCTAGCCAGAAGGAATGAGAAAGTGTTTCCTTCTGTAATATCACAAGACCAAACTGGAAACTGGATTTTTTAAAGGCAGACACTTAACTTATAATATATTCACCCATTAAATCTAACACGCCAGAGATCTTATTATCTTTAGATGTAGAAAAAGCATGTGATATGGTTGAATGGGACTACCTATTCACCACAGTGTAGAGATTTGGGCTCAGCCCAAACATGTATGCAGTAATGTCACAAGACTAAACTATTAACTATTAAAGTTAGACACTTAGCTTCCAATCTTCGACACCTGTTTAATGTAATATACTCACCCACAAAGTCTAACACCCCAGAGATATTATTATCATTGGATGCTGAAAAAGTATTTGATATGGTTGAATGGAGCTACCTCTTTACTACATTCGAGAAATTTGGGTTTGGCCTGAACATATGTGCATGGATCAAACTACTGTATTCCAGGTCAGAAACTTCAGTTTTGTATTAAAAACATTATTTCAGACTGCTTCAAACTATAACATGGTACTCAAAAAGGAAGTCCCTATCACCTTTGCTGTTTACAATTACCATTGAACCATTAGCTGTATATTTTGAAATTCATCAGAAATAAAGGGGAGCAGGAAATATCACTATATGCAGATGATATGGAACTGTATATATCCTGACCCACAAATGTCTGTGCCAGCAGTCCTAAAAGCATTGGAAGATTTTCAAAAGATATCTGGACTCAAAATCAACTTAACTAAAAGTGTGATTTTTCCAGTGAATTCTCTAGCACACAGCATTGGACAAGACACCTTTCCTTATCTTAGCGCTTGGAAATTTAAATCGACTTAGAAGCCAGTTGCCGTCATATGTAAATACGCACTTTATAAAGTGACTCAGGTTGTATAATATTATAACTGTAGTGCAGGTTTACAGTGACGTGATTGTACTTATAAGTACAAACAGTTTTACCAGGAACACTTGATGGACTGATTGAGTGCGTTTAGAGCTCTTGAGATCAAACTGCTTCTGAACCACAAGGTCCCTACATGAAAGGCTCTGAAGCATTTGCCGAATGGGAAAGGTTCAAATAGACTGTGCGCATGACTGGGACAACATGTGCTAGATGCTGTGTACTGATAAGTATATAATCCAATCAGCTGCTGTACAGATGTGATTCCATACTCAGATACAGTGGTTTAAATACTCTGAGTGGTACACTGACAGTGACAACGCTAAAGCAGCTATAGTATTTGGAATAGTTTGGCCATTCTGTGCACCATTATAGGGTTACAGGTTGATTACAATCAGATGCCTTAAACTAATAAACAATATGCGGTTAATGTCAGTGTATTTGATAAAGATTTGTCAGGGATGTGAATCTAAAAAATAAACCACACAGGAACAGTAGCATTGCTTTGACGTTGGGTGCCACCAGTTTGCAAAACTGAGCGGAGAACTTGTGTATGCCAGAGATTGAGCTGGCGTGAAAATGTGCATGGCTTTTCGCCAAGTTTAGTTTTTATACATCGTGATGTGAGTGTGGAAAGTCAATTCTTCCACTACTTTCAAGCTAGAAACTTTGCTAAACAAAAGCTGCTCAATTTTCTTCACCTCCCACCTGGTTCTATTCTAGTAGAAAATTTATCCTCACGTCCCACCTAGTTCTATTCTAGAAGAAATATTGATCAGTCTTGAAGACTTCGATAACATCTCTATAATTTATAAAAATGTTTTAAATCCCTTCCTTTCAGAGACCCTAGGGTACATTAGGGAAAGCATCTGTCACTTAATATTTCAGAAAAGGAGTGGAAGGCAACCATGCACAGAATACACTCTAGCTCATATGTACAAAGCATTCAGTCATTCAACTTAAAATCTTTTATTAAATGCATTTATCTCGTTTAAAATCGTCCAAAATGTACCCAGGCCAAGATTCAACCTGTGAATGTTGCAATCGAGCTCCAGCCTCACTAGGCCTCATGTTCTGGGTGTGTACCAAATTAAGATCTTTTTGGACAAAACTCTTTGAATGCCTATATTAGACAGCCTTGGTAACATAATCAGCTGTGTTTGGTGTACACCCAATTCTATGAAGTTATTAATATTCTTAATGTCTGAATACCTTCAACATGTGGAAGAATTTAAAGTCATAGCTTTTATCCATCTACCAATTCAGCTCATAATTGTAAATATTTCCATCATGTCTCCTGTCTCTCTCTGTTTTACTTGTAGCTCTTACCCTATAGTCCTGGAGTGAGTCTGGTGCCTACAGTAATCTCTAAACTTTCTTTAGTGTTGTTCCTCTTTCAAATATGATGCCAAAATCAGCAGAATATATTTCAGGTGTTGCCTCACATAGTATATGAACTGCATATTTAAGAAAAGCCTCTGTTGGTTTTTACTTCATATGGCAAATTATGTAACTGCTATTAATTAGCCTTTTTTAATAACATGAAATGGAGACTTAAAAATGATCTGAGGCCTACAAAAACAGGTTAAGAAACAGGCCAGGACCTCCACTAACCTGTCCAGTATACGCACACCTAAGCTCAGCCAGACCTCAGAAATGGTGAGCTGGCAAAACAACATGGAATTTGCCCAAAATATCCCATACAAGGGAGGGTAATAATCAGTTTCCAGTTTATGTTGATAAAGGGAAATAATGTATCTTTATAAATGAAAGAGTTATTCTTTAAAACTTTGGAAAAATACTTAACAGAGCAAAAAGAGGCTAAATAGCCAGAGAGGAGTGCTCAGGGGTGGCAGGCTCCATTGTAGGATTAAAGCTGGACAGTTTAACATCTGTGGCAGAGCGACGGGCACTAAGCAAACTACTGTCAATCATGAAGAATCCACTGCATCCACTTAACAGTGTCATCTCCAGACAGAGGAGTAGCTTCAGTGACAGACTTTTATCACTGTCCTGTTCCACTGACAGACTAAAGAGATCGTTCCTCCCCCACACTATGCGACTCTTCAATTCCACCCGGGGGAGTAAATGCGAACATTAATTTTATTTTAATTCTTTTCATTTTTATTACTATTTAATTTAATATTGTTTCTTTGTATCAGTATACTGCTGCTGGATTATGTGAATTTCCCCTTGGGATTAATAAAGTATCTATCTATCTATCTATATATTGCACCCTGGGGCTCCTACCACAAAGAGCATGGGACAGAGGCACATGTAAAAAGACAGTGCATAATAATATAGATAATGGAGCATTTGTAAAAATATGACACATAATAACTCAAAACAGCTTAAAAATACATAAACACATATTAATACATAACATTTAGTAACTTTAATACGCAACATAGTTATGTGACAGGCCAGTTAAGCATAAGAAGTGTTATGATCAGTGTGCAGAAATAAAAGTACCTAGTTGGAAAGTGAAAAAGATGTAATAATAATAATAATAATAATAATAATAATAACTCTATACATTTATATGGTGCTTTTCACACTTCTCAATGCACTTTTCATAGTGAGTGGGGAGCCATTTTAACTGCCACTGATGTGTAGCATCTACCTGGTTGATGCAACAAGAACCATTTTTGCACTTTTACACTTTCCACACATTAACAATTAGGTGGTGAAGTGGTAAGAAACACATAGGCAATTAGAGACCAGGAATGGTTACGAGGCAGGAATGACTAGGCCATTGAGGGCAATTTAGCCTGGACATTGGTATACACTCTGCTTTTAATAAAGGATGCCCCGGGATATTTTATGAACAGAGTCTGAACCCTGGTTTTATGGCTTATCCAAGAGATGGTGCCATTTTTACAGCACAGTGTCCCCGTCACTGCACTGGAGCATTGGAATCCACTTTCAGACCACAAGGAATGTGCCCTCTGCTGGCTTCACCAACACCTCTTCCAGCAGCAACCCAAGCTTTTCCTAGACGTTCTCCCATCCAAATACTAGCTGGGCCTGATCATGCTTAGCTTCAGGCAGATGACCTCTTCTGAAGTTCATGTGGTTTGTATATGGTATGAGCTAATTTAGTGCAGGCAAAGGCCAGAATATGATGAGACAGACAGAACCAATCACAAAGGTCAGAAATACAAAAGGAAAGTCGAGGTCAGAGTAATTTTGCAGGCAGATGCATTTGACCCTAACAAACTCTAAAGGCAATAGTGAATCCCAAAGTTTGGATGCTAAAAGATGTGCACCACCATTTTACATAGATGTTCTGAATTGTCATCATGCATCATGTGAATTCTGCATCATATGACTGGCAACTGGCTTAACTACTGTAAACAAGGTAAATGTGGCTATGAGAAGCAAGCACAAATTCTGAAAACCGCAATTAGCAATCACACAAAACAATAAAAATAATAAAAAAGGAGAAGAGTCCAATAGAACCAAAAATGAATAAATCTTGAGCTTTCCAAAATGTATGGTACTAAAACTTGGCTTAAAGGGTGTCACAAAGGTAATGCTCTAACATATTTAAAATGTTTAACTTCAAGTATAGAAGAAACACATCTGCAATAGGGCTGTCAGCTTAGCTAGAAACTAAGATTCAAACGCTCATATTTAAATATATTTAAACATATATGAACTTACCTACTGGGTGCTGCATACACATTGGTACAATATGTTCTTTTCTGTATTTCTTATCTGCTACATAATAAAACACTGCTATCTGTGTGGGTATGTGGCTGGAATCTCTGACCAATTTAATTGATCAGTTTGCCCTTGGTCTAATTGGTCAGTTTTGACTTTGGTGACATTATCGACAGAAGAAGTTCTGGGCAAGAGATATTGTGGCACAAGAGTAGTGGGTCAAGGCATAGGAGGCATACTGAGAGTCGCCTTCATACAGTAGACAAAAGTATTTACAAGAATATATAAAATGTTTTCATGTGAGGCCCATTGATGGTAGTCAAGAAGCAGATGGGATTAGAGCAACAGCAAGGCACATCAAAATGGCACAGTGTGAGAAGCAGACATCGTGGGAATGCAATCGAGAAAGGAAGCCCTGGGAAAGATAGGTACAGGCACTTGAGGATAATGAAGAAGGATGCATGAGGAACACTGAAGGTACATATAAGGCAAGAGATATCAAATATCAAACATTTTTAAATATATTCTGTCTTCAACAGGAAACATGGCTAGTTAAAAATATTTTCAGTTTTTGGCTTATGCAGTCCCTTAAAATAAGCTGGTGAAAAAAATACCTTGGTTAAAAATTCTTTGAGAAAGACACTCCTTTAAAACGCATTCCACATAAAACACATTTTGGCATATGCACAATTTTAAGTGCCATTTTGCAAGGGTGTTTATTAGTCACTTTGCAACTTTTCTTTTGTTAGATCAGTTGATGTCTGTCATTTATATTGTGTGTGCTATACAAACTGAAGTTATTATATGTGAGTGGCCAGTTATTTCATATGTTACTGTAGCTACAGTAATATTGTAAGAAAGTAATACCTGTAATTTTTCTCAGTAGTCACAAAAACATGAAGCAATATCTTTAGAGCCTAAATGCCAATTATTAAGCAGGTATAAGTGGGAAAAATGAAATGCCACATAACAGCACCACTGGGATTAGCATTCAGTCAAGATGAGAGCATGAGTGGCACTATAGCACAACCAAGGGAGGAAACAGTAGATGGCATGAGCCCCACAACACCCGCCCCTCATTATGACAATACATATCCATATTCCTCTTATGTGAAATCTACCTCCAATAACAAACATTTCTTATAATGAACAAAAGCCCTGCAA
Organism: Polypterus senegalus; assembly: GCF_016835505.1. NCBI lineage: Eukaryota > Metazoa > Chordata > Cladistia > Polypteriformes > Polypteridae > Polypterus > Polypterus senegalus. The sequence goes on along the minus strand of NC_053171.1, from coordinate 43,431,484 downwards.
TATACATTATCTACTTTGTTAATATAGGTATTACTGTATTTTCAAAAGAATGTGACACTTGTAGGAAGCTTGTAACAAAAATAGGGTACACTTTAAGCAACAGAAGATTAAGAGGTGACATGACTGAAGTGTTTAAAATTATGAAGGGGATTTGTATGATGGATTGAGACTGCAATCTTAAAAGGACTTAATCAAGTGCAAGGTATTCACAGAACACTGAGCTTAAGGGCTATTTATATTGATTTGCATATTCAAAGAGGCCTAATTCTGGGAGGAGTTGGGAAGTAGCAGAAGGTGTGTGCACATACATTACTTTTCAGGCTGATCGGGATTTATGGAGAGGAAGACCATGGAAGTTGGCGTAAGCACAGATTTATGCAACTGGATTTTTTGTGTGTATGCACATTTCTGCTTTTTTCCGTACGCTATGTTTTAGTGTGAATTCTACGCACGGCGTTATCATGAGGCCCCAGGTGTCCAAATGAGGCACGTCATAGGAAAAGACAGGCTGTGCATACAGAATTCAACCTCTTGACAACTAAAGAAACAAAACAACTCATTTTTAAATCATGACATCATTACTATGAAAATGGTGAGAAGGCTAATAAGATCTTAGCTTAACAAATCAGCAAGCAGGAAGTTCGCAATTCAATTCCAGCAGTTACCAACATAGATGGAGATAAAATAATTGACCATAAAATATAATGCACATATTTAGAGTCTACTATAAGTCCTGTGAGAAATCAGTCTTGAAAAAAATAACTCCAATCAAAACAAATAAAGATTTGGGGATCGTCCCCGTATATTGTTGTCCAGACAATAATAAAGAAACTGATTCTAAGGACTTTTCAGTACTTAGAATGTTTTACTGAAGACAAAATGGCATTTTTATAGTACAAGGAATGATGGGACAGGAAATGGTTGGTAGGAAGTGAAGTTTTAAAGAATAACCTCTGGCGCTCCCAGAATTACTAGATGCTATAAACTCACTTCAGAGTGGGATAGCAGCAGGCTCTGATTGCTACCCTGCCAAATTTTATAAAAAAATCTCAATTAAATTAGCTCCCCTTTTATTAGCAACATGTACAGAAGCAAGAGACAATAAAATTCTAAGTCAAACTTTTCGCCAAGCATTAATTACCGGCTTTCCTAAGCAAAATAAGTACTTATTACAATGTGCATCATACAAACCAGTCTCACATCTGAATAATGTTGTTAAGATACTCTCCAAAGTCCTAGCTAGAAGGAATTAGAAAATGCTTCCTTCAGTAATATCACAAGATCAAATTGGATTTATTAAAGGCAGACACTTAGCTTCCAATCTTCAATACCTGTTTAATGTAATATACTCACCCACAAAGTCTAACACCCCAGAGATATTATTATCATTGGATGCAGAAAAAGCATTTGATATGGTTGAATGGAGCTACCTCTTTACTACATTCGAGAAATTTGGGTTTGGCCTGAACATATGCGCATGTATCAAACTACTGTATTCCAGTCCAGAAGCTTCAGTATTTGTATTAAGAACATTATTTCAGACTAGTTTAAACTAGAGCGTGGTACCAGACAAGGATGCCCTTGTTGCCACTGCTTGTTATAATCGCCATTGAGTCATTGGCAGTTCACTTTCAAAACGCTTATGTAATCAAGAGGATTATCAGAGAAGGACTTGAACAGAAAACTTCTCCATATGCAGATGATATGGTAATGTATATATCAGATCCACAAAATACTGTACCTGTAGTACTAACTGCACTAACAGAATTTCAAAAGATTTCTGGTCTCAGAATTAATTTGAATTAAAGTGTGTTGTTTCCAGTGAATTCTCAAGCATACAATATTAGATTGGACACCTTCCCTTTTATCATCGCAGATCAGTTTAAATACCTAGGGGTAAACATCACAAGTAAACATAAAGCTCTTCATCAATAAAATTTTGCTGTCTGCATGGAAAAAAATTAAGCAAGACTTGCGTAGATGGTCTACCCTTCAGCTGGAAGAATTAACATTGTTAAGTGGAATATCCTTCCTAAGCTTCTTTTTCTATTTCAAAGCATTCCAATATACATCAATAAATATTTTTTGAAGAAGTAAGATTAAATCATAACCTCATTTATTTGGAATTCAAAACATCCACAAATCCAAAGGGTGACCGTACAAACAACAACAACAACATTTATTTACAGTATATAGCACATTTTCATACACATAATGTAGCTCAAAGTGCTTTACATGATGAAAAAAAGAGAAATAAAAGACAAAGTAAGAATTAGAATAAGACAACACTAATTGACATAGAATAAGAGTAAGGTCCGATGGCCAGGGAGGACAGAAAAAACAAAAAAAAAACAAACTCCACACTGCTGGAGAGAAAAAAATAAAATCTGTAGGGATTCCAGACCATGAGACCGCCCAGTCCCCTCTGGGCATTCTACCTAACATAAATGAAACAGTCCTCTTTGGATTTAGGGTTCTCACGGAAGGACTTGATGATGATGGTCATGCAGATTTCTGGCTTTTAATCCATCGATGTAGGACATCACGGTGCTTTGAGTAGGTGGTGGTGGAGCAGATCGCCACCACAGAAAAACGGGAAAGAAACAGAAGAGAGAGTAGGGGTCAGTACAGATTTTAGACCCATGATGAATAGTTATTATAATGAAAATACAGAGTATCAGGATTAAATGAAGGTGAAGTTATCAGAAAGCCTTGTTAAAGTAATGTCTTTTCAGCAGTTTTTTAAAAGTGCTCCACCCTATCAGCCTGGCGAATTCCTATTGGCAGGCTATTCCAGATTTTAGGTGCATAACAGCAGAAGGCCGCCTCACCACTTCTTTTAAGTTTTGCTCTTGGAATTCTAAGCAGACACTCATTTGAGGATCTAAGGTTACGATTTGGTGTGTAAGGTGTCAGACACTCCGATATATAAGATGGAGCGAGATTATTTAAGGCTTTGTAAACCATAAGCAGTATTTTAAAGTCAATTCTGAATGACACAGGTAACCAGTGTAGTGACATCAAAACTGGAGAGATGTGCTTGGATTTTCTTTTCCTAGTTAGGATTCTAGCAGCTGCATTCTGCACTCGTTGCAAACGATTTATGTCTTTTTTGGGTAGTCCTGAGAGGAGTGCGTTACAGTAATCTAGTCGACTGAAAACAAAAGCGTGAACTCATTTCTCAGCATCTTTCAATGATATAAGAGGTCTAACTTTTGCTGTGTTTCTTAAGTGAAAAAATATTGTCCTAGTGGTCTGATTAATATGTAATGTAATGTAATTCAGGTTACAGTCAACAGTTACCCCTAAGTTATTTACCTCCATCTTGACTTTTAATCCTAATGCATCAAGTTTATTTCTAATAATCTCATTGACTCCATTCTTGCCAATCACTAAAATTTCTGTTTTCTCTTTATTTAGCTTGAAAAAATGACTATTCATCCAATTAAAAACACAAGTAAGACATTGTGGTAGTTAATTAACAGCGTCTGGGTCATCAGGTGCTATTGATAAATACAGTTGTGTGTCATCAGCATAGCTGTGGTAACTCACGTTGTGCCTCGAGATAATCTGACCTAACGGAAGCATGTAGATTGAGAAGAGCAGCGGACCCAGGATAGAGCCTTGTGGAACACCATATCGGATATCATGTGTCTTTGAGATTTGATTACCACAACTCACAAAGAATTTTCTACCTGCCAGGTAGGATTCAAACCAATTTAAGACACTGCCAGAGAGGCCCACCCATTAAGTAAGGCGATTTCTAAGAATATTGTAATCAATGGTGTCAAATGTGGCACTCAGATCTAAGAGGATAATAATAGATAAATGGCCTCTGTCTGCATTTACCCGCAAGTCATTTACTACTTTAACGAGTGCAGTTTCTGTGCTGTGATTTTTTCTGAAACCTGACTGAAATTTATCAAGAATAGCAGGTTTATTGAGATGGTTATTTAACTGCATAATGACTGCCTTCTCTAAAATTTTGCTTAAGAAAGGCAGGTTAGAAATGGATCTAAAATTTTCAAACGCAGTTAGTCAAGATTAGTAGGGGTTTAACTACAGCAGTCTTAAGACAGTCTGGGAAGACCCCCGTATCTAATGACAAGTTTACTATGTCAAGAATATTATCAATTAACACGCCTAATACTTCTTTGAAAAAACTTGTTGGTATTGGGTCAAGGAAGCAGGTGCAGGGTCTCAGTTGAGAAATTATTTTATGTAAATCAGGTAAATCTATCAAAGACCTATGGCAGAAAGTAGCATGGCTCAACCCAACTTTCAGTTTTATTACTAGGCGGCATATATACAAGTTATAAACACCTGGACATTCACACAAATAGATGAACACACACAGGCATGGTCCACAACAGAAATAAAATCCTGCAGTACTTCTTTATATTCCTTGCTTTGTACCCCAGTAAATACAAGTTATCGCCAATATACCAATAACCAAATTGTGTTTCATTCACTCAGAATATAGAACCAATGGAGGAAGTACTTCAAGACAGAAAATCTTTTATTTGTGGCACCTCTGCACGATAACCACCTTTTCCCACCCTCTCAAACATACATAGTTTTTAATGTCTGGAAAACATTTGGGATTAAATCACCTAGAGATCTGTACATAGACAACGTCTTTGCATCCTATGACCAATTACACTCCAAATTTAACTCTCCAGCAACACATTTCTTTCACTACCTTCGAATTAGAAACTTTGTTAGACAAAACCTGCCCAATTTTCCTCACCTCCCACCTACTTCTATTCCGGAAAAAATATAGATCAGTCTTGAGGACTCAGACAGCATTTCTGCAATATACAAATATATTTTAAAGTCCCTCCCTTTTAAAGATCCCAGAGTACAGTGGGAAAAGGATTTCTCACTCAACATTTTAGAAAAGGAGTGGAAGGCAACAATACACAGAATTCACTCGAGCTCCATACGAGGTGTGGCAGAAAAGTAAAGAGACTGATTTTTTATTTACCAAAGTTTTTATTTTTTCCAAACATCAATGTTATCCCCTTCAAAGTAGTTCCCTTGGGCAGCTACACACCGATGGAGATGTTGTTCCCACTGTTGGTAGCAGCGCTGGAAGTCTTCAACCGGTATGGTCTTCAGCATGTCCTTACACTCTTTTGGATGTTTTCTAAAGTCCCGAAATGACGTCCTTTGAGGACATTTTTCAGTTTAGGAAGAAGGAAAAAGTCACACGGACTGAGGTCAGGTGAATAAGGGGGCTGGGGAACCACAGGAATGCCTTTTGAGGTCAAAAATTCTGTTATGGAGAGGGCAGTTTTTCGGCACCATTTTGGCACAGACCTTTCGCATGTGCAAATGTTCAGTCAAAATTTGATGAACGGTAAATCTGTTCAAATTTATTTGTTCACTCAACATTCTTAATGTTAAACGACGGTCTGATCTCACAAGAGTGTTCACACGTTCGATGTTTTCATTGGTTTTCGAAGTTGAAGTCCTCCCTGAACGGTGTTCATCTTCAACGTGTTTTCTGCCTTCCAAAAATGATTTGTGCCAGCGAAAACTTGAGCTCGGGATAAAGAATGTTCCCCATAGGCCTGTTTTAACTTTTCAAACGTCACACTTGCCGTTTAATGGCACAACGTTGCTCCAAATTCCGCTGTTCCATTTTGCGTGACGCACAACCAAAAACACAACTTCGCTAATAGCAGTCACAAAAATCACGTAGTTAACGGAAGGAGTTGAAACTCGCACTGAGCTATGGGAGGGTACTGATACACCTGCTCTATCAAGGACAATAGCGCAGCGTTGCCAGATCGCTTGCAGTGTTGCCAGTCTCATTACTTTTCTGCCACACCTCGTATGTGCAAAGCATACAATTATTAAACTTAAAATCATCTATTGAGTCCATCTGTCTCATTTAAAATTGTCCAAAATGTTTCCAGGACATGATCCAAGCTGAGGAACATTGCAATCAAGTTCCAGCCTCACTGGGACACATGTTTTGGGCCTGCGCCAAATTAACATAATTTTGGACCAAAATCTTTAAATGCCTTTCAGACAGCCTTGGTGTCACAATCCCTCCTAATCCATTAACAGCTGTGTTTGGTAGACTCCCAGATGGGCTTAAAGTGGAGAAAGACAAACAAACTGTAATTGCCTTTACTACACTATTACCATGTAAACTTATCATGCTCAATTGGAAGAATCCTAAGTCACCTACTTGTATTCTAAGTCAGTGTGTAACTGATGTTTTATACTATTTGAAATGGAAAAACTGCGGTGGGCTGGCGCCCTGCCCGGGGTTTGTTCCTGCCTTGCGCCCTGTGTTGGCTGGGATTGGCTCCAGCAGACCCCCATGACCCTGTAGTTAGGATATAGCAGGTTGGATAATGGTTGGATGGATGGATGAAATTGGAAAAAAATCTAATTCTCACTTAGAGGATTTCTGCAAAACTTTTTTAAAACCTGGCAGGATATAATCAATAACATTTTAGAATAAGCTTTTAAATTGGGTAAGTGGCTTCTCATCTGTTTTTATTTATTTATTTATTTATTTATGTAATTACTTATTTTTCCTACTATTAAAGTTTTACTCTGTTGGCCTAGCTCTCTTTCACAAGGGATGGGTGTTTATTTTGATTTGAACTTAGTTTTGTACAATTTGATTTGCTTATATGGAATGTTATTTGCTTTTAATCTATATAATAAAAGCCGAGCGCGGTGTCCGTGTCTGGGTCCGCGTTCCTTTTGACTGTATAGCCGACCCATAGAAAAGCCCCAGTACATCCCCTCTCAGAATTCCTGCTTATCCCCCTCCGTTCTTTCCCATTTGCTTTTATTTTTCCTGTTCCCGAAAACAAAAGTAAAGAAATAGACAGAGCGTCACATTAACGTCTTCTCCCCTCTGCCTATTAAATAATCAATAAAATGAAAAAAAAAAATCACGAAAGAAACAGAAACCACAACCTACCCTTACTGCGTCCACCGCACTTCTGGCGTTACAGCCAAACACGTGGTGTATAAAGGTTATGAGGTGTGATGCTAATTAACGCCCATACTACAACAGATTATATTGTTCATATACTATTAACTATTTACAGGGATCAACTCTTTTGGGGAAGTTCATAACAAAAAAAAAAAAAAATTATTATAAATAACATGTGCACTTGAGTATTTCAAGCCCCACGTCTGAGTCGGATGGTTCCCCCAGTCACCAATTCGTGTGTTTCACTATGCCCACTATCCCTTTCCGTCTTCAGCTACCCATGTGCACTTGTATGGAGGAGACCTTACGGAACAATGCCGAAACGAAACGCAACTAAACCTGCTGCTGCGAGAGAGGACACATTACAGTGTGATCATGAAGCAAAGAGGCAAAGTCGCTCGCAAGAAACGGACACTCGGCATTCACACGGATTAGCTCAACGACGCGTCTTTGCCGCACAACGAAAGGCAACTGAAACCCCTACAGAGACAGAAGACAGATTACGCCGTGATCGCGAAAGAAAGAGGCAAAAGCGTGCCAATGAGACACCCAACGAGAGGTCCTTACGATTGAGTCCTTCAACTGTGGTCATCCAACGCGCAGCGTAGCGCGCGCCAAGTTGCTAGTACATTTAATAAAATATTTAAAAACGAATAAATAAATGAACACTGACGTTAAAAAGGTCATTTAAAATTGTGTCTTTTTAAACCATTATAAAAAGAAAAGATTTTTCAGAAGCTGTAATTTATAAAACACTAAAAGGAAGGCAGTTTACTAATGCTTGATAAAGAAATGTGACTTAACTTGTCTAACAACAAAGACATTTGTAAAACTCACCAGTCATCCGTGGCTCACTAACTGTAAAAACATTTTAATAAAAACTTTTTTTTGTAAATTGTAAACATGGCCTTTTTTGTATACTGCCATTCATGCATGTAAATACAAAGGTCTATTTTACTGGAGCGTCACACAGAAATTTGGAAGAACTTGGGATGTCACCATGACCCACATTGTGTGAGCACATTATTTACAGTTTGGAAGGCCGTCTCCCCTTGCATGCTTTGTTATCTAAGATCCTTAATTTAATATCCATTCATATTAGGTTAAGTGCTAACTCCAAATTGGCTAAGTATGAATTAATGTTTATTCATAAATATGTCCAGGCTAAGGATCTGCGCTGGTATGTTGAAGGTTGCCGGTTCGAATTCCCGTCACTGCCAAAAGAGATCCTACTCTGCTGGGCCCTTGAGCAAGGCCCTTAACAATCAGTTGCTCCGGGGGTGCTGTACAATGGCTAACCCTGCGCTCTGACCCCAAGGGGTATGCGAAAAACCAAGTCATTTCCTTTGGGATTAATAAAGTATAATAAAATAAAAAATAAATAAAATAAAAATTAAAGAATCACTTTTTTGTGATGAGTGTGCTAGCTAGGAAGGCTGTATGGCTCCTTGCAGATAGTAGTATTATACAGCCTTTTAAATTAGGTCATATATGCAATACTTCCCACTGGGTTTTATGCAAATCATGTTAAATTGTTAAGCCACACCCAGAAGTGCTGGGGGAAGAAGACCAGGGACACCCAGAGTGCTTCCTCGGTGCGTAGCTGGTACTTCCGCCACACTGGGGATTGCCGGTGGAAGATTATCAGGAGGCACCTGGAGCACGTGGGGATAAACGGGGCTGCCTCCCTCCATTCGATGGCTGGAGTCGGGTGGAAGTGGACAGAGTCTTTGGAGGAGAGGACTGGAGGCAGTCAGGAGAAGAGAAAGGCATTTGGAAGAGGCCTGGACTTTGGGGTGATTGGTGCTGAGGCACTGGGTTGCGTGTGTTCACTTTAAATACTAGTCTTTAAATAAACGTGTGTGGTACCTTAAGAACCACGTTTACCTGTCTGTGTCCGATCTGTTCCCCACAATGCTTATTAAGGGATAATAAAATACAAAAAAGGAAAAGACACAATGTGCAAATGAATACACAAAAGAATGAAACACTGGCTTCAGAACACCAGAAAGAAACTTCTCTCTGTGTCATATCTTTCCTTAATTTTTCTTGGAGGTGGGCACAGAAAGGGCTAATGTCAATTTCAGCTCTAATTAAAAAATGCAATTCCTGCCCAAAACAATATATGTTGGTTTGAAAATATTTCAGCCAAAGGAAAAATACCTTCACTATTGATTCTACTTACTGGCACAGGAAAAAAGATAAATTTGAGATAATTAACGAAGAGGAATATAATTTGAAAATGCTGAGGGGCAGGGACTTGTGGTCAGGAGACTTTTGTTTGAACAGATTTCCAACTCTGCAGGTTTTCACTGCTGCTTCACTGCATCAGGAGACTGAGATCTGATCCTTGACTCGTCATTTTCTGTGGGAGGTTTCCACATTGTCTTTATTTTGTGGTGTACTTTGGTTTTCCTCCAAAAGATCAGCAATTTAGATTATTTGACAACGCTAAATTGACAAGTTAACCTTCCTGACCATAGTTACCAGATTGAATAACTTCACACCCAATGAGGCTGTTTTAACACAATCATGAATGATAAAAAGAAAACGGCATGGATGTGACCCAAAAATAACAAATTACACAGTCATATTGTGATACTCAGAACAATAATCACAGTTCACATTTACATTTTTCTGATCACTTCAACATCATTCCTGGCGCATACTGCAGCTATAAACTGTTTTGAGGTCCAGTGGCATCTTCTGTCTTTTATGTCCACTTTTGCTTCTATAAGAAACTGTTTCTGGTGCTGTTTCACTCCTTGACCCCCTTCACATTCAGCTTCCTTCTCCTTTTCTGAGGTCTTCCCCTCTACAATTCCTTTCCCACAACATTCATGATATGATACATCAGATATATCACTCTGCACTGCCTCACTCTGTAATTCAAATTTTGAGTCTCTTTCTGACTCATCATCTACTATCAACATTAGGGACTCTTTCAAGCTTTTGCTGTGCTAATAAGTGTCCTGACATTTATTTTCTTATCTCTCTAAACTCTTAAATGCCCATATAATAAGCAACAAGATAGCAACACAGCTGTAATGTAGATATATAGATACTAAGAAATCCCAAAAAACAATGCTTTATTTGAGTTACAAATGCAGCACTTAAAATATGTATGTAAAAATACTGACACTTTACCGCAGTCTGGGTTGCTTGTGACTCTATATGTCTTAGGTGAATAAATGATGATAATTATTTAATATTTTTCCATAATTTTGGTAGTAAATCATTGCAGATAAAATAAATGAGACATACCTGCATCATATTACCCCATGAGAGCTGTAAGCGTGATATGATGGGTTGCTAGAAACCTGAGGTATATATACAAGGGTTAACCAGTGACTTTCCAGTCACAGCTACTCTTACTTAATTATTGATAAAACTGAGCATTGTATTAGAGGTCAGCAAATTATAGCTGGTAAAACATTCATGTTTTCATTTTCTGCCTGTTATCTGGATGCATATAGTGAGGGAAGCAGACTAAGCAACGGTGCCCAAACTTCCCACCTCCTCCAACTCCTCCAAGGGAATACTGAGGCATTCCCAGACAAGTCAAGAGGTTTAATCTCTCCAGCATGTTCTGGGTCTGCCCCAAGGTTTTTCCCTATTTGGACATGCCCAAAACACTTTCCCATGGAGGCATCCTAATCAGATGCCCGAACCACTTCAACTGGATCCTTTCATTTTGGAGAAGCAGCACCTCTATTTTGAGCTGCTCCTGTGCTCCTCACCCTACCAATAATGCTGAGCCCACAATCTACAATAGAAATTCATTTTTTGCTGCTTTTATCCTTAATCTAATTCTTTTGGTCATTACCCACAGCTTCTGACCAAAGGTAAGGGGAGGAGCATAGATCGAACAGCAAATTAGAACTTCATCTCAGCTGCCTCTTCACCACGATTGACTGGTACAACATCCGCATAACTGAGGACACTGCTCTGATCCTTCTGTTGATTTCCTGCTTCCTTCATACCTCACTCACGAACAAGATCCTAAGGTATATAAACTCCTCCACTTGAGGCTGCACCCTATTACCAATTCGGAGAAGGCACTTCATTCTTTTCTGACTGAGAACCATGGCCTCGGACTTGCAGATGCTGATTCTCATCCTGGCCTCTTCACACTTGGCTGCAAACCACCACTGTACACGTCTAATGTCACATCCTGATGAAGCCAATTGGACCACATCATCTTCAAAAAGCACAGACTTCGACTTGTCGGCTGCACCTAGAAATTTTGTCCATAAATATTTATGAACAGAATCAGTGATGAAGGGCAGCCCTGCAGAATTCCACACCCACCAGGAATAAGACTGACTTACCGTGGTCCAACCACAATTTTTAATCATGCAGGGAACATACAAAACATTTTAAAAAATTGAAAAAAAAAACTGTTGGGAGGAACTGTATGGGAATATAATCCCAACCTAAAATAACTGATAGCTTCTCTCTTTGAGACAATATGGTTAAAGGCTGCAGCATAGTTGTTAAGTAATCACATTTTATCTGAATTCCACATTTATAAGAAAACATCAGTCTATTAAATATACTATGTTTATGCATATGGCAGAATACTTTTTAAAAGACTGGTTACTGTGTGAACAAAATCTGTTATATTTCACCATGCCATTTTTAATTGTGTTGTTTGGGTTTAGCAGTGTCATACATTTCTCTTAAGGAAAAACAAAACAGTTTTTTTCACACTGAAGAAGAAAGAGGGTAAGTGACACAACGTTTTGTTGACACACCTGATGAAGGCTATATAGCTGAAACGCTGTTTCTTACCTTCTTTTCCCTTCAGGGTGAAAATAACATTTAAACTTTTTCTTTTGCATGTCCATGCTGACACAGCCCTTGACTAACTTTCAGGTCAGGTCAGGTTGGACAGCATGCACCACGAAACAGCTAAGGCTCCTGGTTGGCAATCTCCAAAGCAGACAACATGGTCCAGTCACACCCCATAGAAGTGACCATCTATCTGCCGCAGCCTGGTGTTATATGGGCATCCCCTTGGCCTGGTCCAGCCACTTGGGTCCTCAACAGTGAGGATCTTATGTGCTGGATCAAGCTTTGGGGAATCGTGCCACATAGGCATAGTGCCATAACTGATGCTCCCTCACAATGCAGGCAATGTGCCTCATTTGGGAATCTGTTTGCAACCGCTTGTTCGACACAAAGTCAAGGGATTCTCCAAAGAGAGACAGTGCCAAAGCAGTCGAGTCTTCATCTCAGGTCACTGGATAGCGTCCATGTCACACAACCATATAGCAAAACGGGAAGCACCAGGACTCAAAAGACTTCGGTCTTCATCCTTTTGCAAAGATATTGGGAGTGCTACACACTCCTTTCCAGCAATCTCATGAACCCCCATTCTTTCCTAATCTGTCTACTGACTTCATATGAAGAGTCACTAGAGACATGAATGTCTCTGCCAACGTAAGTAAACCTCTCGAAGTAGGTTGACATTCTCTCCACAGACAGACACACTGCTGATGGCTGTACCAAAGACGCCATTAAAGGCCTGGATCTTGGTTTTAATGCAGGACAGCAGGAACCTTGCAAGCCCAGACACTCAGATTCTTTGCTCAATTTCTTGAGAGCCCCGATCAGAGCCTCCATTGACTCCACGAAGATCACAGATCACGTTGGCAAAGTCAAGATAAGTGAATCTTTCTTCATGAACAGATGCCCCACAGCTGTTGGACCCCACTACCCTGCCCAACACCCAGTCCATAAAAGCATTGAACAGAGTGGGAGCAAGAACACACCGAAGAATCAACTGGGGAAAATGCAGAGGATCTGCCTCCACTCTACACAGCATTCCCGCAAGATCTTAGGTTGTCTCACACGGCAGCTCGATTAACTAAGTGAAACGCTTTAAGTAAATCAACAAAGGCTGCAAAGAAACTCTGACGATATTCGCTTTTGCACTCCATGAGAGCCCTCATTGCCGGGATGTGGTCAATGATAGATTTCTTAGGTGTAAAATCAGACTTCTCCGGTCACCGGTAGGTGAGCAAGTGATCATGGATCCTATTAAAAATGACCCTAGCAAGGACCTTACCCAACTCCAAGAGCAGTGCTGTTCCACTGTAGTTGCTGCAATCCACTATGACTAACTTTGTTATGATAATAATAATAAAAATAATAATGCATCATTTTATTTATTATATGTTTGTTTATTATATGTTGTGTTTAACAGTGCAACAGATATAGCAAAATAAGCTCTTCTCGTATATATAATTTTTTTACTGTTCATCATAATTTTGTAAAGAACTCCATTCAGTGGCTTCGCTCTGTAGGTTGCAACCTGTAGTAGACTACAGCCATTTGGGATAGTTACTCTCAAAATGTAACCACATAGCCCCACCCACTCATGCAAATTAAGCACCAATTCACAATTTTGAGGAGATTTGGGATTGGTGGATGGTAGTTGGGTGGCAATTTACTACCTTGAAATGGACTAACCAATATGGGGCTAGACTTTGTAGGTTTGAGAGGGATTCTCATTGTGATTTGGCTGTAAAGTGCCTTTCAAAGCTGGCAATCCTGATTCTGACACAGATTAAAGCCTAAGGGAAACAGCAGAAATGTCTCAAGAGATACAACATATTTAAAAAATAATGTGTTTGTGTATCAAAAAAGATTAACAGTTGTCCATCTAAAACAAAATGGGCTTCATGAATCAAAGTCAAAATGTACAAGGTAAAAAGTGCATAACCGGAAAAATCAAGGTAAAGCACTTGCAAAAATATTTTCAGAAAGAGTCCGTAAACTCGGACAAGTGTTACACATGGCACTGGTATAAATAAAATGGAGCTGAAGATGCCACATAACAAGTCGTCTGGGACACGCCTCTTAGCAACCTAATGTTGCATCATAGCAACAGGTGCTTAAAATGATGGCAACATGTTAAAAACAGCGGATTTGTAATAATCTTCTAAAACAAACCAAATATAATGAATTAGACATCATAATGTATATAAGAAGAAAATGAAAGCATATTTGTGTTATGTAGAAAATTAATATGAAAGAAAAAATATTTTCTTTATATAAAAAAAAATGTTAATTTCATTGCAAAGTCTAACTTAATGCAAAACTAATTTGTTTGGGGGGAAGGGGTTGTGAAAAGTCAAGTTGCCAGTGTTTTAAAGTTCAATCTGATATTTTCACATCAGTGTTTAAAGGGATAAAAACTTGCAACTCATATTTGCTGCTGTTCTGTTACATTGGGTCCAGCTAGCCCATAAAAAGAGCAAGAGTCCTGTTAATTTTTTTGCTACCGCAAGAATTCATCACAAAAGCGATTGTTATCTGGTATATTCCTAACACAATTAAAAGTAATTGTTTCCATACCCAGGGACTTAAAAAGTCGTTTAGTGAATGCAGCTTGTTCTTATGCCAAGGCTGTTGACAGATGCTGCCTGCATTCTCACACTGCTTGGCCCTTTTGTTTTATTGTGTAGGTCATACTGTGAATTTGCCCAATTTAAACCCTCCCATGCAAATGCAGTCAGCTGCTGTGGTAAGAGTATCCAGGAAGGCCTTTGCTGGCACTGGGTCATTCAGCCTGTGAGAAAACTTTCCTAGCTAATTGAAGTATTACAGCTTGCTTGAAGAAGCGGCCTGAGTTGTAATCTTTTTAGTTAGCCATTTTGCTTGACTTATAGTTAATGGGAGTGAAATTGTAAATGAAAATAATGTGAACATTGGCAAAGCTGAAATGCAAACATCTCTCCTTAATAGCCAGAAAACTAAAAATCCATAAATAAACAATACTTATTTATTAGGTGTCATCTTTCAATGAGCCTGGCTGCTTACCACACCGAGTAAACAGAAACACCTCATTACATACTTGTCATATTTGCCTTAGCACACCATGAACATAATGCATTTCCCACAGCAAATGTGAATGCAAGATCAAATCAGGTCATGTGGAGAGGTGAAGCATAACTTTATATTGATCAAACAAGCATACAGTATTCCACAAAAATGTATGAATTGTGCAGATTTAGTTAATATAAGAGCGGCACGGTGGCACAGTGGTAGCGCTGTAGCTGCGTTTTCCCAAAACTACCAAAGTTCTGCAGCTTCAACTCAAAAAATGGGATTCAACAAAAGCCTGGCACGCAGAAATGATTCCACAGACAAAACTTCTTGGTTTTTTAAAGTTTAGTTAAGTTTTGAAGTAAAATAGTTCACACAAAAGGAAAATTAAAATAACAAAAAAGGAAAAGTTTATGTTAAGAAAAGTTCAGTTCTAAGCTTAATCTTGTTACATCTCAAATCGTTACTTCTTACTTAACATTTCTGAACCATTTCAAAACGGTCAGAAAACTGTATGCTTGTCCCATTTCTAAGGGTCTTTCAAGTCCCTCTTTACTGGGACCTGTTCTAAACAAACTGAGCTTATTATCACACTGTTATTCAGTTATAGTAAGAAGGTTCTATCTCTTGTTAACTATAGGGGGAAAAGACTATACCATAAGTTATGACTATGAAAGACATTAATATTCTATTCAAATTAAGCAAACATCAATATGAGTTTAACTCAAAACTTTAACTTTCTAAGATTGGCTCTTACAAGCGCTGCTGCCTCGCAGTTAGGAGACCCGGGTTCGCTTCCCGGGTCCTCCCTGCGTGGAGTTTGCATGTTCTCCCCGTGTCTGCGTGGGTTTCCTCCGGGCGCTCCGGTTTCCTCCCACAGTCCAAAGACATGCAGGTTAGGTGGATTAGTGATTCTAAATTGGCCCTAGTGTGTGCTTGGTGAGTGGGTGTGTTTGTGTGTGTCCTGCAGTGGGTTGGCACCCTGCCTTGTGCCCTGTGTTGGCTGGGATTGGCTCCAGCAGACCTCCGTGACCATGTGTTCGGATTCAGTGGGTTGGATGATGGATGGATAGTTAATATAAAATGTCCGTTGGCACTATGTGTCATCAGGAGCAGTCTTCAAATAACGTTAATGTTAACACTGTCCCATGAAAGATGATGAAGAACAAAGGAAATTTTCAAAAGACTAAAAACAAGAAAGACAACGTCTGAAATCATCACCAGTTACATCTAGGGTAGGAAAGATATTAGTGTACAGGTTTAGCAGGTTAGAAAGTACTTGTCATGTCTACTTTTATCATTCCATAAACAAACTGAAATGGAAATGATAATAACCAAGACTAACAGTAGTCAGACACTAGTAAGGATCAAAATTTCAGATTTGGACATTGTAACAATGGGGTAGCTATGACTTAAGAGTTTTATGCAGAATATATTTTTGCAGTTATTTTTAAGTATATTTTCATTTTAGGCATGCTAATTTTTTTTATTCTCATTTATATGATGTCATCATGCCAAAAAATGTGCAATTTGTGATTCTGGATATTGTCATTTGGTGTTCCACCGCCATATTGACGGATTTAATAACGTAAAAAACGATTTATGGCATCATGACATAGACAGTATTTAAGGTGGCTGTGGCATGTCCTCAGGGTCCATATTTTTTGGATTTTGTGCAGATTTTTTTGTTTTAGTTGTTTCAGGACCTTGCACGTTTTCTTTGATTTTGAGTTTGGTTTGCATATTGGACTTTTGGTATTCTGGTTGTCTTTAGCCCTTTGCCTTTCTCTGACTACATTTTTCTCACATCTCTTGGTCTTGCAGATTGATCACCTCCGGATTACGTTTTCTGTCATGGCAGAACACACTGTACAAAACAAAACTATGGGTAGATCCCTGAAAGTATCCTGCTGAATTTATTGGGTCTAGAATTTAATTTCTTTTAATGGACATCTCCTTGATATAATCAAAATTCAGAAGCCTTCTAATACTTGGCATGACCCTAAATGAGACGGTTGCCATTACTTTGAGCTGTATGTCTCACCATGTTCTACCCATATGCCTTAGCAGCACAGAAACCAACACACAAAATGGTGGGAATTGGAATATCACTAATTGCACTTGTCAATAAAGATTTTGCTTCCTGAACTCTTTAGGGTGTATCCTATAGATTTTGGCCTGCTGATCACAAAAATCCTTTATGTTTCCGCATACCGTTTTATTGCAATTGATTATTTTGTGATTTCCTCTCATATTATACGTATACATTTAAAGTACAACAATTACGATGGGAACATCTATGGTGATCTAAAAGTAGTGGCACTGAAGCTTGGATATAACAAGCACTATTTAATTTGTGAAGGGGATACCCATGCTACTGTCTCACTACATCAAGTAGAACTGTTCATGGGCAGAAAGGTGTGGTAAATAAACCACAAGCTGACTCAGCAAAGATATTTTTGATAAAACATGGACTGATAAAAAATGTTGTAAAAGTGATGAACAAGGAAGGTGAAGGATTTTAATATTTGAGACCGATGTTTCCACAGATATCTGATGCCAAGATTAAGGAAAGAACATCAATGACAAAATCTTCTAGTTTTGCCGGAATACATCACGTGGAAAGCATTCAAGGATGTTATTGAGAACTTTCTTGGCAACTAAAGAGCACCAAACTGCGCCCAGTAAGGTTAAGCACATGGGATACAAAACCATGAAATGAGACATGTCACTAAAGATTCCCTTTCTGCGTTCACACTTAGACTTTGTCCCTGCTACTCTTGCGTGTAGAACACACTGAAAGGTCGTTGCAGTGTCAGGGCACTGCAGACTACTATCCGACACTGAAAAAATAAGCATCAGGTGCCGGTTACAAACGAAAATCAGCAGGAAACCATTTAAGTTCAATTGAACTAATACAGTTTGTCAGCGTCATTAAAAATCCTGAACTCAATAAAACTTCATCTCATGTTTTTCCAAATTCCTTCATGACACAGTCATTCTGAAATTATATTTGTGTTCACCTCGAAGCGCTCTATCGTAATCATACACTACTTTTGTTTTCATAAACATTTGAAAAAAATTGTGACGTCCAGAGTTACTTAAATTATATAACTTATACTTAACTTCTTCTTGAATCTGTTCCCATAAAGCTATTTCAATCTTCTTCATTGAATCCCACATGAAGAAGTTTAGGCTGAAACACAAGCTTTACATTCATCATGTATTTAACAGGTAAAATAAAACTGAAATGTCTGGTGTTTGATTCAGGAGAGAACATCTCATGGGGGCTCAGAGCTTAGCCAGAGAAAGATTGAAAGATCTGCCTGGAGTGTACAGGGAGAACATTAAGGGGCAAATGAAAATGTTTCATTAAGTTTAGATGATCCCCTTTGGACTTTGGTCCACAGCTGTTAAGGAAATGTAGTTCTCCCTTTTCACAAATATATAGCTCAGAATTATTATTATTTGTTTTTTATTACTTTTTAAAATTTTTCCACCATGTTTATTTTGACATGTATGGGAAACATTGAACTAAGAGATTCTAATTTGCTTTTCAAAAATAAAGAAATTATTTTTAAAAGTGAAATATTTTTCACAGAAAGTACTAGCCATCTGTTCAGCAACAAAGCGCGTTAAGAAATCTGAGCACACTAAAATAACTCTATGGCTTTTATTAAAATTCATTTTTTCTGCACTTCTCAAATTGTAAGAGATTAGTGAATATTGAACAGTCTGTTATACTTAAATATTAAAATGCAAAATAGTAAGAAAGAACTAAATGTTTTTGTTTGCCAGCACTAGCAACCAAAAGTGCCTTTTTACAGAGCACACCAACATCAGACACTTTACAAAGCTTTCAAGAATGCAAGGCTTAAAGGCATTTTAAAATTAAAGAACTCTTTTATTCCAGTTCTATTAGAATTTTTAATCTTAAAGTGGGTGTAATTGAGGATCCGGTGATTTCCAGTAATGCTTTCTTTCTTTCTTTCTTTCTTTCTTTCTTTCTTTCTTTCTTTCTTTCTTTCTTTCTTTCTTTCTTTCTTTCTGTTTTAATAATTGAGTGTAGCGCAATGACCCTCTGTGTGTGAAGGTGCATCAAGTACCTCTTTGGATTTTAAACAACTAAATATAAATTAGCATATTTTTTAGGAAGTGACACAATGTCCTCCTGGACTTAACACGGAAGCTTGACAAAAAGAGTCACGGGAATCTGAAATAAACTGCTTGAAAAGTTGGAAAACATTTAAAAAATGTAGAAGAGATATTGGAAAAGCTTACCAATTATCTAACCAAGCAGGCTTCATGGACTGAATGGTCACCACTTGTTTGTCAGACGTCTTATGTTAATTATTCCCCTCTCTTTTGTTATTATACCTCTTCACATGTTACTTAGTGACAGACTCCTCTCTTAGTATACCAGTTAAAATTTACATGTTTTACTTCCATGCTATAATCTTAACCCGAGTAGTGGGTTCGAAAAGAATTCAATGAATGAATTTGTTACTTCTTCTGTACTTGAATAAATGCATCACAACATTAAATTTACAAATTTGTCTAAACCAATTTGGGGTCATGATGTCATGATGCCAGAGCCTATCCTGACAGCATTGGGTGCAGAACAGGAACCAACCAGTTCGACTTACTTATTAGCTAACAAAATTAGTTTGATGGACAGAATGGTCTCCTTTGTCAAACATGTTATGTTCTTATGTACAAGAAGCTACTGAGTGTTTAAATTAGGGTTTCATTCAAAGAAAGAAAAAACTGCAAGAAAAAGAAGGCAATCCAAAGCAAACAAGTCCTACCACACAATCCAAAAGAATAATCCAAGAAATAAAAATAAAAACAGTGACTCCAAACAGAAATCGATACCTACAGTGCATCTGGAATGTATTCACAGTGCATCACTTTTTCCACAATTTGTTATCTTACAGCCTTATTCCAAAATGGATTAAATTCATTTTTTCCACAGAATTCAACACCCCATAATGACAACGTGAAAAAAGTTTACTTGAGGTTTTTGCAAATTTATTAAAAGTAAAAAAAAAAGTAAAAAAAGAAATCACATGTACATAAGTATTCACAGCCTTTGCTCAATACTTTGTCGATGCACCTTTGGCAGCAATTACAGCCTCAAGTCTTTTTGAATATGATGCCACAAGCTTGGCACACCAATCCTTGGCCAGTTTCGCCCATTCCTCTTTGCAGCACCTCTCAAGCTCCATCAGGTTGGATGGGAAGTGTCGGTGCACAGCCATTTTAAGATCTCTCCAGAGATGTTCAATGGGATTCAAGTCTGGGCTCTGGCTGGGCCACTCAAGGACATTCACAGAGTTGTCCTGAAGCCACTCCTTTGATATCTTGGCTGTATGCTTAGGGTTGTTCTCTTGGTGATGAGCGGTGCCTGGTTTCCTCCAAACGTAACGCCTGGCATTCACACCAAAGAGTTCAATCTTTGTCTCATCAGACCAGAGAATTTTGTTTCTCATGGTATGAGAGTCCTTCAGGTGCCTTTTGGCAAACTCCAAGCGGGCCGCCATGTGCCTTTTACTAAGGAGTGGCTTTCGTCTGGCCACTCTACCATACAGACCTGATTGGTGGATTGCTGCAGAGATGGTTGTCCTTCTGGAAGGTTCTCCTCTCTCCACAGAGGACCTCTGGAGCTCTGACAGAGTGACCATTGGGTTCTTGGTCACCTCCCTGACTAAGGCCCGTGTCCCCCGATCGCTCAGTTTAGATAGCCAGCCAGCTCTACGAAGAGTCCTGGTGGTTTCGAACCTCTTCCACTTTTGGATGATGGAGGCCACTGTGCTCATTGTGACCTTCAAAGCAGCAGAAAATTTTCTGTAACCTTCCTCAGATTTGTGCCTCGAGACAATCCTGTCTCGGAGGTCTACAGACAATTCCTTTGACTTCATGTTTGGTTTGTGCTCTGACATGAACTATCAACTGTGGGACCTTATATAGACAGGTGTGCGCCTTTCCAAATCATGTCCAATCAACTGAATTTACCACAGGTGGACTCCAATTAAGATGCAGAAACATCTCAAGGATGATCAGAGGAAACAGGATGCACCTGAGCTCAATTTTGAGCTTCATGGCAAAGGCTGTGAATACTTATGTACATGTGATTTCTCAGTTTTTTTATTTTTAATAAATTTGCAAAAATCTCAAGTAAACTTTTTTCACGTTGTCATTATGGGGTGTTGTGTGTAGAATTCTGTTGAAAAAATGAATTTAATCCATTTTGGAATAAGGCTGTAACATAACAAAATGTGGAAAAAGTGATGCGTTGTGAATACTTTCCGGATGCACTGTACATCACTCCTTCACAACTCAAATGTAACACTCCTAAGCTTCCTCTGTTCTGACCTTGATAGACAAAGGGAGAGCTCAGGAGTGGGCATTTTCCCCACAAGATACAAGGTATATACTTATAAACATTATATTTATAAATTAAATAATCAAAAAATATATTATGATATGTAAAATAAAACAAGTAAAATATGTAAACTTAAACAACAAGAAGAGAATTAAATGTATCAAAAATAAATGAAAACCAGGCAAATAGCCCTGACTGAACCATAACATGTGGCAAAAAGGTGTTCAAAGCTTCCAAAATGATGCACAAAGCAACCAGTACCTCAACCAGCTTGCCCAGATAAGGCTCACTCTAGGCAGCCTGTCCCCAACAACTACCTGCACTGTTCGGCCTGTGTAGGCCTAAAATGAGGATTTGGCTTCAAAAGTTCAAAATACACAGAAGTCCCAAAGTATTTAAAAATGTCTCACTAAACAGACAAAACAAAATGCTCAATAGAGTATAAAAAAAAAGGATTTTCTAGTGAACGGAGTCCAAAAACAGAAAATAAAATTGACAAAACCCAGAAATATCAGAAGAGGAGCAAAACTCACGACTTGACCCGCCAACTCAATGATCCACTGCTGAGGTCCCAGCAGCAGTGATATCAGGGTAGCACATTTAAATCGACAGAGTACAAATAACAAATAATGAACAAAACTAGTGGCATGGTGGCGCATTGGTAGCGCTGCTGCCTCGCAGTTAGGAGACCTGGGTTCGTTTCCCGGGTCCTCCCTGCGTGGAGTTTGCATGTTCTCCCCGTGTCTGTGTGGGTTTCCTCTGGGTGCTCCGGTTTCCTCCCACAGTCCAAAGACATGCAGGTTAGGTGGATTAGTGATTCTAAATTGCCCCTAGTGTGTGCTTGGTGAGTGGGTGTGTTTGTGTGTGTCCTGCGGTGGGTTGGCACCCTGCCCGGGATTGGTTGCTGCCTTGTCCCCTGTGTTGGCTGGGATTGGCTCCAGAAGACCCCCGTGACCCTGTATTCGGATTCAGCGGGTTGGAAAATGGATGGATGGATGAACAAAACTATCAGAAGTAACAGAAACCTGGAACTCTACCATCAAAAATGAACTAAAACAGAAAATAAACACAAGGCAGGAAAAGAAGCAGTGCTGGAGAGTGGCCTAGGATGGAGATAGGTTTTGGCCATTAAATTACTGTAAACTATGGGGCGCAGCATTCCTTGCATTCCACCTAAAAAAAAGTAAACAAAAAAATGACCAATTGTGGAACTGCTTGCAAAACAAATTTTAGAGGCAACTTTGCAAAACTGCATGTGAAACAAAACGTTGCTCTTTGCTAATTATGTGTGGTGGTATAATCTCAGTACAAAGAGAGTGGGCAAGCTCTCTACGTGAATTATTAAGTCAAAGATCTTTTTAATGGTCTGGCCTGGCTGGGAAATACTTTATCTGCATATTGGCAAAATTAAAAAAAAAAAAATAAGAAAGAAAAGCATATGTAGGAGAATTAGGAAATGGGTCTGATGCTCCACTGTGGAGAAACACGTACGGTGAATTTGAGAGGTGTGTGAAAATGACACTGCAGACCCCTTGCTAAAGTCTCATACAGAGAAAATAGAAAGTGGCGACAGACTCCTCCCCGTAGATTTGCACATACGAGTACAACCAAATGAAAGGAAATGCTTGTTCTAACAAGAATCCTTGACACTGTACCATTAAAAATAATTCTTTTTTTAACAAAAGTGCATTCCTTCTTTTCAGAATTGTACACTCTCTGCCTCACTTATTTATCAACCAGAAAGAAGTCTGGCTGCCCTATTCACTTCCACCCACGTCAGGAAAGTAAAGCGTGTTCCAGAAGAAAGATATTAGACAGAGCTGCGCAGAGCCCTCATTCAGAAACTAGGGCACATACCAGCTACAAATCAGGAGTCCTGGGCACAAAACTCACCAGATGTGTTGTTTCTGTTCCTCAGTTTAACATCCACTATATGTTGTGTTTGCTCCTTTTAAAGATGGCTGACTGACAAGAGAAGCCTGGGAGCAAGGGTAGCATCAAGATGGCTGATGGCATATGCAAGTCTAGCAGACACATCACCAAGGCATAGAAGGACCTGTGCTAGTAGGGAAAGAGAAAACCGATCTGCTGGTGTCTGAAGGCAGTGGATTTGGAAGTGCAGGAGAAAGTTGGGGCAGCAGCTGGAGAAGAATCTGAGGAGAAACCTCCAGAACACCTAAGGGTGGATATTCTAGTAGATCTTAGGGACAACTTACCCTCTACTTTGAAAGAGGGGGTGTTCATGCAGGGCTGGTAGTAGGTCAAGAGATGCTGCTGGTTTACAGGTATCAGCACATGGTTACTGTCTGGGGAAGGTGGAGACCATTATAAGTAAAGGTAATGGAGGTCTTACAGCAGGCCAGCCCTTTCACTCATTCACAACAGCAAAGTATGTGGTGCCTGACTTAAAGACCAAGACTGTGTTGCTCATTTAATGGAATGGGCAGCTGGCAAAACTGCTCTGTTGGCCTGGCCCATTAAAAGGTCCTGAGACCTTAATGGTGCCAGGACACAATTGGCATCTAGATAGAGCTTGGCCAAAGAAAGTCTGACCCAGACTCGTGCAATAATTTCAATTTTGGAAGTGACCCCAAAATGAGGTTTAAAGCAAGAGGTGAAGTTGAGCCCAGAGTTGAAATAACAGTTGTAGTAAAGGCTCAGAGGCAAAAGGAAGAGGCCAGAATATTGAGAGGCAGGCAGGAGGTGAGGAGACCTTAGTGGGGTACCTGAGACGTGAACGTTTGGACAGGGCATCCCACCGCAGTGTAGAGCCAAGAGCAGGAGACGTTTTGTTTCTTTGTCTAAACATTTTCTGTACTTCATGTGCTTCCTTTCTTTCTTTGTGTGTGCGTGTGCTGATTAAACACATTATTTTTATATTTTTGACTGCCTGGTCATATTGCAGTTATGGAGAAATGCCATGAGGGTGTTGTCTCCCTTTCCAATATGTTTTATTTCATACACCTCATTCTATTTCTAGTTTCAGGCTGAGTGAATACTCAACAATATACACACTTTTTATCAACTACTCCGGCACGAAAAGTCATTAAATCATTTTGCTGGACCTTTTGGCAGGTATAGAATCCAAAGAAAGAGTTTTTAAAAAGTCACCGAGAGGCCAGAAACTCAGTGGCTACTGATTACAATACAAAGGAAGTGCCCTCACTTCTTATTAACAATTAGAACAATCCAGCTTGCTTCTAAATGGTTTTCTTACGAGTAATAATTTCCTGCCTTTTTATATAAGGCTTCCAACATAACTTGTTTTTTCTGCATTCTTTGTTGATGATAAGGTTGGGCATGGAGGAATTCCAGTAGCTTTTCAGGCGTACTTACAGGCAGGCTTCACTTTCATCCCCACTTTTGAAGTGGCAACAAAACATATTGCAAAACAATTTAAAAAAATTCTTTTTGGCTTAATTCAGAGCCCCATTCTGCAATGAATGCACACCATTGCCTTGCCATTAAACAAACAAGACTGTGCAAGGTCCGTGTGAGTGGGTGTAGGTGTGTGTCTGCCCAGAAATGGGCTAGCACACCATCTGAAGCTGACTCCTGCCTTGTGTCCAGTATTGCTCAGAGGGGCTCCACATCACTCTGCATTTCAACGTAATTACTGTCAAAGGTCAGTAATCTGTCCACTTTCTGAATTTGCCTGACTATTTGTGCATTTTCTGGATCAGACTAACTAAAACAGGTCCTGACTGTGTGCCAATGAACCATTGGATGCCATGTTTGTTAGTGTCTGTAAAGACTGACAGTGCAGGCCTTTTATGTGAATTGGAAGGGTCTATAGGACACATGCGAAGAATAGGAGTTCCACAAGTTGTCTTTATAATATAATGTAATATATAAAATAATATATTTTCAAACCTGTTTAATCCAGACCAGGGTTACACGGGGTGCTGGACCTGATTCCAGCTAGCATAGGGTACAAGGCAGGAACAAACCCTGGACAAGGCACTAGTCCATCACATTATACAGTATTATATTATATTATATTATATTATATTATATTATATTATATTATATTAGAATAGAATATACTAGCTGTGTAAGCCATGTTGTAAAAAGCCCAGGCTCCTAGAAACCATGGATTCTGGCACTTCAATCAATCAATCACATCAGTTGTGCGTTAGCGGCTAAGTGAGTTTCTCTCTTCTCTGAGGTTTTGTTTTGTCGATGTGCTCGCCTCGCATGTGTATTAGCAGCTAAGCCAGTTTCTCTTTTCTCTGCGGTTTCACTTTGGCGACAAGAGTTGATTTCTTTGAACTTCATGCTTGCTTGCCTTGCACGTCCAGACTGGACAGACAGACACACACACTTCCACACGTAGCTGTTTATATATAAGATTATATTAAAATGGAAAATGGTAAGTCTGTCTGTTTTGATCTCGTCATGTATTTACTAACTGTTCACCAGATATGCCTTACATCCCTCTTTCTTTGTGTGTCTTGTTGCATTTCTTTGTCAGACATTTAACATTTCAACCCTATTGTGGACAGTGGATGACATGATCCCTGGACTCATGGATGTCCTCTGCACAGTCTACTATCTTATACCAACCACTTTCCTTTGTTCATCGGACATTTCCGCCCTCTTGTGGTTGCTGGATGACGTTACACCTGGATATTGATGCCGGACGATGGCCATCTTATTATATTATATTATATTATATTATATTATATTATATTATATTATATTATATTATATTATATTATATTATATTTTAAAGATATTCTTGGACTAGTGTCTAGTGCTGCTGGGTCACTGATACACCATCTAGAGTTTTAATTCCATGGCTGGATGCTATCTGTGTGGACTTTGCATGCTTTCCCTGTGATGTTGTGGGTGTTCCCCCTTTTGCTCCTATTTCCCTCAGACCCCTGAAAGTCATTCAAATTTGGTTAACTGGCAACCTTAAAATGGCACTGTTGTGAATAGGTATGTTTCCAATTAATTTATATTATACCCAGGGTTTGCTGCCAGGCTCTGGCCCCTGGCAATCCTGAAATAGATAAAAAGGGTTTAAGAATATTATATTATATTATATTATATTATATTATATTATCCTACTAAAAAATGCAAAGCCATAGTACTTAAATAAAATGCAAATAAAAACCAAGTTAAAGATAATGTGCTGTTGATACTTTCATACTCATGTTTTCTAAATAGTCCCTTCTTTCAATTCCTGTAGAAGTCTTATTCTTTTTTTTATTACTTCTGTTGGCTCTTCTACTGCAAGTGGAAAGGTTTTGGCAAAACATTGTTATGTTTTCAACATGAAAAATACAGCACCACTGATGAAACTTGGCTAAGCAGTGATGTTTAAGGAAAATTTGAGGTCAGGATGTAAAAGCAATGCTTTCATGGGTCAGATGTTTCAGCTGTTGGAGATCTTCACAGTTGTCACCATGCATTTCTTGTTCCTGGGTTCTGTTTCCCAGACTTTGTCTTTGAATGACTATGAGCCATCATTTTTGTCTGCTACTCAATCGCCCCATATTCAGGATTGTTTCTTGCTTGTCAATGTGGTTCATCATCTTGTCTTCTTATAGGAGGAGAGTGTGTGACCCAACGAAATGGTCAATATAAACAACAGTAAACTGTGTAATTGTCAGCATGCATTTCTCAATCTTTGTCGTGTTTGGATTTGGCATCCTACACTTGATGCTCAGCAGATGTTGCTGCTCATCATCTTCTTCTTATTATTATGGTATTGCTTGTCGTGTAATGTAATTTGTTTCGTTCAACAGATGTCACTGTTCTTCTTTTTCTTTCTGACATGTCACTTGGTCTTGCACTCTTTTTGCTGTTATAAACACACAAACACAAGTCACTATGCCAAGATTGCTGCATTCTGAAATTTTTTGAATTTCTGGAATGTGTCAACTCTTAAGCTTTTGATTAAGAACAAGATCGAGTTTCTAATCGTTGTAGTTTACGAGTAACTGTGTGACTGATGGACAGAACATAGTATTTTATTATATGTAGTATGATTATGTTATATAGGACAGTACAGGGGCACGGCACTTATAACTGTTGCATTATAACTCCAGTCAGGACTAGGCCACCATCTACGTGGTGTTTGCCAGTCCCCATTTGCCTATTTAGTGTGGCCCTGTGTGTGTGTGCCCCATGGTGTATGGGAATGCAGTCCAGGATGAGCCCTTGTTTTGTGACCAGTGCCACCAATATAAGACCTGCCTCCATAAAACTAGGCAATTGGAAAAGTGGGTTTGAAAAATGTATAAATGAATATTAATTTGGTTCAATCTCAGATAGTTATATATTTCCCAACGTTTTTTATTAGACATGAATCATTGTAGTACTAGGGTGTTGTACCGTGTTAGCCATTATGAATGTAATGAGAAGTCAAACAAAATAACACCTTTTATTGGCTAACTGAGCAGAATGCAATATGCAAGCTTTGGAGACAGCTAAGGCCCCTTGCCATTACATCCTGACTGAAGAATGGGCCTGAGTTGCCTTGAGAGCTTACTTATTGCAATCTGTTCAGTTAGCCAATAAAAGGTGTCATTTTGCTTGACTTCTCATGACATGAATTATTGAAATAGTACTGAGGCCTCAAGGTGACACACTAGCTGGCGTCAGAATAAAGGAAAGAGTTAAAGAGACAGAAGGCAGCATTTCTATGAAAAGAGACCTCTGATCAAAAATTTTACTGCAAGAAAGGAAAAGAAAAAGATCAACATTTATTTATATAGCAAATTTGCATAGACAAAAAGTTCTATTTGTTTTATAAGAAGTAAAAGAAAGAATTGTAGTTCTAAAAATGATAAATGAAGAACAAAAATAAGAAATAGACAATAAAATAATCAAACAAATAAGTAAATTAAACCAAAAACTGCTGCTGATAAGAGTGTGAAAGCTTGGCTCAAGACCTTGTCATAGGAGATGGAGAGCAGTAAAGGCGCTCATCACAAAAATCGCATAACTGCCAAAGCAAACAAGAGATCTGATGAGGAGTGCACTTCGTACAGCCTCTTCCACAATATAAAAGTCTTCTTCATAACTGCATTTTTGTTTTTCTGTCATGCTTCATATTTCAGTGATGTACACTTTAAAGATGAATTATGAGAGTCATTTAATTTTTAATATATTGTATGACAGTCATAGAACATTTTCTCTCTTCTTTGATGGACTGGCTATCTTTTCTGTCAATGTTATCTTTTCCAACCATTAAAAAAAGTTCACTTGTTCCTGCATTTTGGCCATGAAAGTTCTTTCTTCTTCAAATTGTGTTGATGTATTTGAATTTGAGTAACTCTTTAATCCTTTAAAAGTATTTGAGTTTGGGTGCAAAAAATGTGCTTCTTCTTGATATTTCTTCTGAACATGCCATGCCATCACCTGCTGGAATTAAGTAGTTACAACTGAAGTTCATTAAACATAAAAACTCTCAGTGAAAGAAGTAATACACACTGTACATATTCACAATGTGCGGCTTAGTGCTGCTCACTAGGTGTGCTCAAAGGTCCAGACTTCATGGGAAAGATACATCTTGTGTCCTCAGTTTTTGATTAGGGAAAGCGCACATATTGTCCCTGGTGGAGCCAGTGGGGGGTGAGTGACAGAGTGAGCTCAGCTGATGTCACCGTGAAGTGCTCCCCTTGCAGAGCTTACTGGTAGTCCCTGTGTGAACAGCCAGGGGACTTCTCCTTTAGCTTACACTTCTGAGGGCCCTTGCAATTCACACATTACAGATTACTGGCTAACCAACAACATGGATTATGGGATGGATCATGGTGTGATTCCATGACAATACACTCTACAGCTGCCCACGTGCTCTTAGAACTATCTATTGCAGAGTATTGACTGATACCCAACCCTAACCATGCAACTTAAACCCTTCAGAGTGCCATTCTGAACATAATGGGTACTTTGACTGAAGTGGGTCATTCAGACCAACATCGCTCATCAATTCCTTTTCTCCAACTATGAAGCCCCTCAGAATACCATGCTGTCTACTACACAGCCTAGTTATATATTTAGGGTCCTCTGGGAGAAGAGATACGTTTTAAGATTTTTTAAGATCTTTCTTGCAGATTTAGGAACGATTGGCGATCCTAATGTGATATGGGAGACCTTCCGTAACAAGACCTTGAAGGTTGCTCATGGTTGTGTTGGTGTTAGCGGTGTTCCCAGAAGCAGGTGTTTCATTTCGCAGGGCACCCTGGATATCATCTAGAGGAGCTGCAGCGCACAGCTCAATGGCAACTCTGGTCTGTACCGGGAACTGAGAAGGACAGCTGTGAGGGCTCTGAGAGCAGATAAAGAGGCGTTTGCTAGAGGAATCTGTGAGCATGTGACACACCATCTGTGGTCTAGTGACCCACATCCTGCTTACAGAGGAATCAAAGCATTACGCATATCTGAATCTGTGCCTCAGAGAGTCGCAGTCAGGGTGGCTGATGGAACAGTCCTTACGGATGACACTGCAGTTGTGACCTGCTGGGCTGGCTACTTTGAGCAGTTGTTCAAAGCTGATCCTCCGGCTAGGACGCTGGATATCTCAATGGTGAATCCGAGGTGAACTTCCTCCTGGCATTGCAAGCAATCTTTGCTTCCATTTAGGAGACTGGCATTATCCCAACTGACCGGAAAACAGGACCTGTCATCCCTATCTGGAAAGGGAATGGTGATCGCCTGGACTGCATCAACTACAGGGTGATAACACTGCTCTCGGTGCCGGGTAAGGTCCTTGCTAGGGTCATCCTCAATAGGATCCATGATCACTTGCTCACCTACCAGCCTAAGAAATTACGCCTAAGAAATCTACCATAGACCGCATCCTGGCACTGAGGGTTCTCATGGACCGCAAATGAGAATATCGGCAGAGTTTCTTTGCAGCCTTTCGTGATTTTCATAAGTTGTTCGACTCAGTTGATCAAGATGCCCTGTGGGACATCCTTAGGGTATGCAGGATCCCTTTGAGGTTGCTGGATATCATGGCCGGCCTGTACACTGGTACTGTGAGTGCTGTGCAGAGTGGAGGCAGAACCTCTATGTTTTTACCAGTTTATTCTGGGGTTCATCAGGGGTGTGTTCTTCTCCTACTCTGTTCAATGCTTGTATAGACTGGGTGTTGGGCAAGGTCGTGGGGTCCAGTGGCCGTGGGGCATCTGTTGGTGAAGAAAGATTCATGGATCTTGACTTTGCTGACGATGCTGTGATCTTCACGGAGTCAATGGAGGCTCTGATCAGAGAGCTCAAGAGACTGAGCGAGGAGTCTAAGTGTCTGGGCTTGCAAGTGACCTGGATAAAACCCAAGATCCAGGCCTTTAATGACGTCTTAGGCACAGCCATCAGCAGTGTGTCTGTTTGAGGAGAGAGTGTCGACCTTGTCGAGAGGTTTACTTACCTTGGCAGTGACATTGATATCTCTGGTGACTCTTCCTATGAAGTCAGTAGATGGATTGGAATTGCATGGGGGCTCATGAGGTCGCTGGAAAAGGATGTGTGGTGCTCCTGATATCTATGCAAAAGGACAAAGGTCCAAGTCTTTAGAGTCCTGGTGCTTCCTGTCTTGCTATATGGTTGTGAGACATGGACACTATCCAGTGACCTGAAACGAAGACTGGACTCCTTTGGTACTGTGTCTCTCCGGGTACTGTCAAATCCTTGGGTACCGTTGGTTTGACTTTGTGTCGAAAGAGCAGTTGCTCGTGGAGTCCCAAATGAGGCACATTACCTGCATTGTGAGGGAGTGTCAGTTATGGCACTACGGCCATGTGGCAGGTTTACCCGAGAGTGATCCAGCTTGTAAGATCCTCATTGCTGGGGACCCGAGTGGCTGGACCAGGCAAAGGGGTCGCTCACATAACACCTGGCTGCCGCAGATAGAGGGTCATTTCCGGAGGGTGGGACTGTACCGCATGTGTCTGGGGGGTTGCCAACCAGGATCCTGAGTTGTTTCATTGTGTAGTGGGTGCAGCAACGCATTGTACCAGTGCATGCTCCACAACTTGACTTGACTTGACTGTACCATTAATCCATTATCCATTAGTGTTCCAGTGATCAAGCTGAAGAACTCACTTTTATACATTTGCATCTTGTTGCCTGTTGACGTTCTTTTTTGTAACTACTCCAGTCTTTCCTTACAGATCACACCCCCCAGGCCTGGAATAAATCTAATCTTTATTTCCTAGAGGTTCTCCTTTTCTGATAAGCACTTTTGCAATGGAACAAGAACTACACACAGTAATCGAGTTGAGGCACCAGAAGCATGTTGTATAATTTGAGTACAAAAAACAGTGTCCTGCATAAATCAACACTACATTCAATAATTTATCTACCTGATAATGAAAGAAAGTAGCAAGCATGTTGAAACAAGTCTGGGTATGTTGTGACATGTCTCAAGGTTACTTATGTACAGTTCTGGCTCAGTGAGAGTCTAACATTCCAAGTGACAGGATGTCAGGAGAGTCCTCGTGCAAATCAAGTAAGTTTCTTCCCAACAATGCACTGGTTCACATGTCACGTCAATCACAGGCTGCCATCTGAGAATGTGGGCTTCAGCAGCTGAACTCTCCACCCTACTGTCCTGACCTGGCTCCCTCAGATTATTTTCTCTTCCGAGTTTTGAAGAAATCTGTCAGTGGACAGAGATTTTCAAGTGATAAAGACGTCAAGACAACTTTGATGTCCTGGTTTGCAGGTCAAAGAGAAGAATTTTTTTGCAAAGGGGTTAAAGTGATTGCAGGAAAAGTGATGTGTATGGAGCTATCAGGGGACTATACTGAAAACTCTTGAAAACTCTTTTCTTTCCTACTGAGGTAGATAAATTATTGAATGTCCCTCATTTGTTCATATTTTCAGAATCACCTGTCCCCACTTATGCTTGTGTTGGCTTCCTTCTCTCATCTCACTTATGTGCTCATCTTTCAGGTGATATGTGTAGAGCATACTCTTCTGAGCTCACTTGTGTGGTCTCGTGCTAAGCCACTGCACTTAAATGAGCTGCAAGGCTAACAGTTCAGTCCTGACTGCTGATTCATTGGGTTACCCTGCAACTGTATCTTAACTTACCAATGTTCTAAAGAGAAACAACATATAAACACTTGTACTAAAGCTCTGTAATGTGGGCTTTTAGGATTATCTTTTCTATAAGGCTATTTTAAACCACATGAGTGTACTTGATGTTTATTTTTTACATTTATAGTGGGCAGAGAATGTGTGCAGATTTCATTTTAAGTGGCTAAATTTGCCATTTTTGCCTATTAATCTCCAATCAAGATCTGATAATGATAAAAGTGAAAAAATATGTTTATTTAAGTCTGCAAATATTTAAAAAAACCTGAAATCTCTCATTTATTTATAAAAACATTCAGATCCTTTCTTGTGGTCAGGTGCATCATGCTTTAATTCTCCTTGTGATGTTTCTTCAACTTGATTGGATTCCACCTGTGGGAAACTGAAAAAGACACAAACCTGTGTATACAAGATCCCACAATTCCCACTACATGTCAGGACAAAAACCAAGATATGATGTCCAAGGAACTCTGATGTAGACATCCACGATCAAAATGTGGTGAGGCATAGATCAGAGCAAGGATGTGAAACAATTCGTAAAGCTTTGTGTTTTCCCAGGAACACACAAAATGTTGACATGGAAGAAGTTTGGAACCACCAGAACTCTTTTGTAGAGTTAGCTGTCAAGCCAAACTGAGTAATCCGGAAAGAAGGGTCTTGATCAGGGGTGGTAACTCTAATAGGGCTTCAGAAGTCCTCTGCTATGGTGAGAGAAGCTGTCAGAAGAGCTGCAAAGCTCCATCAATTAGGCAAAAGCCACTCTTGAGTAAAAGGTATATACCAGCCTGCTTGGAGTTTGTCAGGGACTCGGAGAGCATGAGGAAAAAGATTCTCAGGACTGATATGAGATAAACTGAACTCTCTGGGCAGAACTCACAGCACTCCAGACACTACTTATCACCTGCCTAATACCATTTCTTCAGTGAAGCATGATGGTGGCTCTAAGAATGCTTCTCATTATCAGGAGCCGGGAGACTGGTCAGAATTGAGGGAAGGGGTGAATGCAACCAAATACAGAGTGTTCCATGAATAAAACCTGCTCAAGAGTACATGGGACCTCAGGTTTGAGCAACTGTTCTCTTTTCGTCATGACAATTACCTGACGTTTACAGCCAAGACAACACTGGGGTGCCTTAAGGAAAATTCTCTTACCTTTCCTTGATTGTCCCAGCCCAAGTCCTGACTTAAACCCCATAGAACCTGACAATGGCAGTTTACAGACACTTCATATCCAGCCTAATAGAGCTGGAGAGGATCTGCAGGAGGAATGGGATAAACTGCCCAAATCTAGTTGTGCAAAACTTATCCGGGGAGACTCAAAGCTGTAATTGCTGCCAAAGGGGCTTCTACAAAGTGCTGAGGTCTAAATACTTAAATAAATAAGACATTTAAGTTTTTGATTTTTAATAAATCTGTAAGCATGTTTTCACTTTGTCATTATGAGTTATTGAGTGTAGATTGGGCAAAAATGGCAAATGTATCCATTTAAAATTAAATCTACAACAACACCAATTTATTTCTTGTATAGCCTGAAGTCACACAAGGTTCTAACCTTGTAGTTTAGTAACTGTGTGTGACAGACGGACAGATCTTAGCATTTTGTTATATGCAGTGTGATTAAGTTATAAAGGACAGTACAGTGGCACAGTACTTCTAACTGTCAGGACTGGGTCACCGTCTATGTGGTGTTTGCCAATCCTCACTGTGATTGCCCATTTGCCCCCAGCTCACACACATATGTCTGTTTAGTGTGGCCATGGGCATGCCCTCCAGGATGAGCCCTTGTTTTTTGCCCAGTGCCACCAATACAAGACTTGGTTCCCTAAAAAGGCAATTGGAAAAACAGGCTTGAAAAATGTATAGATGATTCATATTTGGGTTCAATTTCAGTTTATTTTCTTCATTCTGCATGAAAAATTAGATACACAAAATTTGAGCCATTGCTTCAAGCTACATGGGGTAAGTAACGTATAAAAAACAAAAACATTTTTGGCTAGAGTATCCCTTTAAAACATAATTGTAGGCAAATAGTCACCAAAGGGAATGAACAACTTTAAGCTGATGTCTAGAGAATGCCACTCTCGGCTCCCAGTACTTAATGCACTTTAATGTATCTGAATCATTCAGGGATGCTGGGATGGGCTGTGGCTCCTGCAACCCTACAATTGGATTAAACAGATTAAGAAAATGGATGAATCATCCTGGGGTCTTTTTCTTTCTAAAGCATACTGTTTTAGTAAAGGAGTAGTCAATATGCTTTACCTTCTATTAATAAAGAAGAAAATGACATTTACAAAAGACTTGGAAATTCTTGCTGTATTGAAAATGCAACATAATGTGTGACAGCTTTTTTAAATGGAGGTAATTACAGTATTAAGAAAAGTGGTGGTGTGTACTACATTTGAAAATTTCTCTCACTGTGGTCTGTCTGAGTTGCTCGACTAAACCCCCACATCACTACTTGTTCTGATCTCCTCTCTTTTTATTTCTTTCTTTTACTTCTGACTTTTTGTACCTAATATAGTAATGCCCACAATGATTCCTTTGCACGTAGCTTTATCTTTAAGATGGGTGGTGGTGAGGTGGTGCTGTTGTCATTGGGTCTCTAAGAATCTGAGGAATCTAGGATTGTAGAGTTACATAGATAGATAGATAGATAGATAGATAGATAGATAGATAGATAGATAGATAGATAGATAGATAGATAGATAGATGTGAAAGGCACTATATGAGATAGATAGATAGATAGATAGATAGATAGATAGATGTGAAAGGCACTATATGAGATAGATAGATAGATAGATAGATAGATAGATAGATAGATAGATAGATAATTTGCACTAAATGCAAAGGCAGGTACATAAGATGAAAGGTTGCAACAAGATAATAGCCAGTTCTGTCTTTCCAAGCATAAGTCAAAATCGTGACAGCTCACTTACAGTATAGTGACGTCCTTTTTGAAAAGTCCTGACAGGAAGACAGTTTCAGGGTTGCCAGAGCCAAACGTGATGTCAGTAGCTGTGTTTACACTGCAGTTATTTA
Organism: Polypterus senegalus; assembly: GCF_016835505.1. NCBI lineage: Eukaryota > Metazoa > Chordata > Cladistia > Polypteriformes > Polypteridae > Polypterus > Polypterus senegalus. The sequence continues at coordinate 43,396,199 of NC_053171.1, read as the reverse complement.
CAAAATGGAAATTAAACTTCTGAAAAGTCGACAAAACACAAATGCAAATTGTCTGTGTTTCCATTGAGTGATTTTATGCGAATAGGATTTGTTTCATCACCTGAAATTAAAAATGACAGCCAACATGAGATGTGTTGCTTCTGTTATTTCAATTGAATCTGCAATCGCAGTGTTCATTTTTAATTGTAGGCAGTGGGATCGAATGAATACAATAAAAGGATGGAAACATCCCTATACTTGACAGAGTCCACATACTGTATTAGGGATTTCTTTGAAATTGTTCACAGTGGTTTTACTGAGGAGCAGTGGGTACAAAATTTCAGGATGAGCACTTCAACATTCATTGAATTATGCTGTGCAATAGGCCCTATTGTGTCCCCTGCCATAGCATGCATGAGGAAAACAGTCCAGAACGAGAAACACATAGCCATTGTGCTTTATAAACTGGCTACTTGTGTGGAGTACACGGTTGTTGTCGAAATGTTTGGTGGGAGCAAAATGACCAGTTCACAGGTGAGCATATGGGGTATGTCAGGCTATATGCTCCAAACTACTGAGGCAATACATCACTTTACCAGATGTGGAAGAGGCCCGGAAGATTTCACTGTGCAATTATGAGGCACACAAAATACCTCAGGTATACAAGTATGGTGCAATCGAGGATTCACAAATGTGCACCAAGTGACGGGTATCAGGATTACGTTAACAGGAAAGGCTGGACATCTGTTGTTCTGCAGGTGGTTGTTGATGACACATGAATGATCAGGGACAATTGTGTGACCTAAATGCAAAAAAGTGTTTCCATTGCAGTCTTGCAAATTATTGCTTCATTGAATCGAGTGAAAAGCCACCTCAAGTGAGTGTATAAACTTTTTTGCGAATTTTGAGAGTTTTTTTTCCAAATTCACATGTTTTTATTACAGTTTTTTTGTTTTACAATTTCAAAATGCGCATTAAAGAGGTTAATAGAATTGTGGCTAGTGGTCCCTATGCCATCAGCAGTGTGTCTGTTTGCAGAGAGAGTGTTGGCCTTGTTTAGAGGTTTACTTACCTTGGCAGTGACATTCATATGAAGTCAGTAGATGGATTGGGAGAGCATGAGGGGGGATCATGAGGTCGCTGGAAAGGGGTGTGTGGTGCTCCCCATATCTATACAAAAGGACGAAGGTCCAAGTCTTTAGAGTCCTGGTGCTTCCTGTCTTGCTATATGGTTGTGAGACATGGACGCTATCCAGTGGCCTGAGATGAAAACTGGACTCCTTCGGTACTGTGTCTCTCCGGAAAATCCTTGGGTACCTTTGGTTTGACTTTGTATCGAATGAGTGGTTGCTCATGGAGTCCCGAATGAGGCACATTACCTGCATTGTGAGGGAGCGTCAGTTACGGCACTACGGCCATGTGGCGCATTTCCCCGAGGGTGATCCGGCTCGTAAGATCCTCATTGTTGGGGACCCGAGTGGCCGGACCAGGCCAAGGGGTCGCCCATGTAACACCTGGCTGCGGCAGATAGAGAGTCATTTCCGGAGGGCGGGACTGGACTGCGAGTCTGCCTGGGAGGTTGCAAACCGGGATCCCGAGTTGTTTCGCCATGTAGTGGGTGCGGCGACGCACTGTACCAGTGCATGCTTCCCAATGTAACTTGACTTATCCTTATGCCATCAATCTTCTGGTCTATGAATTGAAGGGATGGAGAAGCAGTAAGTGACAGTTCCAACCTTTGACTCCAAGTGGAATTACTGTATAATAAACCCTGACGTTGTCTCCCATTCACACTTGTGTGACAATAGATTTAGATTTAGAATCATTAACTTTGATGGAGATTGCAGGGTGATATCAGGGGTCAAAAAACAATGCACAAATATACTGTCATGCACGCACATCAGAGCATCTCAGTCAAGGTATGTAACAACTCGCTGGGACGAGAGGGGATGCTATCGATAATACTGTCTTGACCTACTCTCCCTGTAGCACAGAGAAAGTGCCCAGTGAGGGCACCTAACTGCACCCCTTTGTATCCAGCAGGGGCCTCTGTTTCTCCCCTGGGATGTGTTTCTTGATGCAGAACAGAATAGAGCCAATACCATCCCTTTTGTTAGCATGGTAGAAATAATTACAAGAGAGAAATGTGGTTAAAAAGAGATATGTGTATTTAACTTGGTTTTAAAGATAACATTCATTCCCAATAATAATCAGGTATACGTACATATTCAGGCTGGAGAGAAGCAAAGGGACATCACAGCCAAGTGTGTGAATGCTTGCAACCAGATGTTAGAGCCAAGCTTTATAATTGTTATATGTTATAATTTGTTATTGAAAGCTTGAGGGCAAGGTCAATAACGGTTAATGAGTGTTCTTCTTTTTTGTTTGTTCTTTCTGTTCATTAAACAAGACTACCCCGGGTGGCCCCCCAAGTTATATTTGGCGAGCTTGTCATTCCTGCTCTCGGCCACAATGCATATAACAAGAATTATCATCATCTAAAGTATACAAATACAAATATAATAAAAATGATAGATTATTCACAGATTTTCGCTTGGAGTAACAAGGGCAGACAGGATTAGAAATGAGAATATTGGAGCTACAACATAAGTACGACAGTCTGGTGACCAAGTGGGAGAGGCTAGATTGAGATGGTTTGGACATGTGAAGAGGAGAGATGAGGAGTACATTGGGAAAAGAATGTTGAGGATGGAACCGCCAAGCAAGAGGAAAAGAGGTTTACGGATGTGGTGAGGAAGGGCACAATGACAGTCAGTGTGGCAGAAAATGAAATAAGCAGCCAAAAGAAGAAGATTAATCACAGATTAACAAAGTGTAGGTATTTACTAAGTGTAAAGTGATTTGAATTACACATACTTAGTCGTTTACAATTTCACAATTCACAGGATGTCAGTCATTGGCACAGTACTGTATATTGCATAATATCTGTTAGGGTGTCTGCTAGACCAGCTCTCTTCTCCCCATGTCAATTGATCCCTAGGCAATCTGATTTTCCTTTCAGGTTAGCAACTCTAAATTGGCTGTGTAAATTTCTGCGTGTGTGATTGTGAACAGGAAGAACTGACACTTCATTGAGAGCTGCTTCTTACCTTACACTGTTTCAGCAGGCTCAGTTCCCTGTGATCCTAAACTGTGATAAGCCGGTCCACAGGAAGGAATATTTCATTTTGATGCCATAACATTTTTAAAATCTTCCCAGTTCATTTTGCTTGTAAGTTATCCTTTCTTTTGTTTAAAATTGTTAATGTGCGTTGTCTTGATCAAGTGTTTTAGATTATTGTGAAAGACACTATTTAAAAGAAACACTGATTGATCCCTATTAACATTGGACATTCCAGTCAGGTCAAGTTGGAAAGCGTGCACTGGTACCACACAAGGAAACAGCTCAAGATCCCGGTTGGCAACCCCCCAGACAAAAACGTGGTCCAGTCCCACCCTCCAGAAATTACCATCTATCTACTGCAGCCAAGTGTTATGTGGGTGACCCCTTGGCCTGGTCCAGCCACTTAGGTCCCCAACAATGAGGATCATACGAGCTGGATCACCCTTTGGGAAACGCGCCACATGGCCGTAGTGCTGTAGCTGACGCTCCCTCACAATGCAGGTAATGTGCTCATTCAACACACAGTCAAACCAACGGTACCCAAGGATTTTCCGGAGAGACACAGTACCGAAGGAGTCCAGTCTTCATTTCAGGTCACTGGATAGTGTCCATGTCTCGCAACCATACAGCAAGACAGGAAGCACCAGAACTATCAAGACTTGGACCTTCATCCATTTGCAAAGATATTGGGAGCGCCACACACCCCTTTCCAGCGACCGCATGACATAAATCGACATGGATAATATGCTACTTGAAACGTCTAAGAGACAGATCAAGACTGCTTGACATTTTAAGAAATTAGACTCAACCATAATGTCATTTATTTTGAATTCAAAACAGCAACCCTACAAAAAGGCAGAAGGTGGCATGGCTCTACCTAACTTTCAGTTTTATTACTGGGCAGCAAACATACAAACTATAAAAACCTGGACATGGACACAAATAGACGAACATACCCAATAGTGCTTCACTCACTCAGAATATGGAACAAATGTAGAAGCATTTTAAGATGGAGAATCTTTTATCTGTGGCACCTTTGCACGAGAACCACCTTTTTCCACCCTCTCAAATGTACGCAGTTTTTAATGCCTGGAAAATATTTGGGATTAAATCACTTAGAGATTTGTACATAGACAACGTTTTTGCATCCTACGAACAATTACACTCCAAATTTAACCTTCCAGCAACACATTTCTTTCACTACCTTCAAATTCGAAACTTTGTTAAACAGAACCTGCCCAATTTTCCTCAATTCCCACCTACTTCTATTCCGGAAAAAAATATTGCTCAGATTCAAGGACTCAGACAGCATCTCTGTAATAAACAATATAAAACCATTTTACACTCCCTCCCTTTCAAAGATCCAAGAGGACAGAGGGAAAAAGATGTGCCTTTCAGACAGCCTTGGTGTCACAATCCCTCGTAACCCACTAACAGCTGTGTTTGGTGGACTCCCAGATGGGCTTAACAAACTGTGATTGCCTTTACTTCACTATTGGCATGTAGACTTAACTTGGTCAACTGGAAGAATCCTAGCTCACCTCTTCTAAGTCAGTGGGTAACTGATGTTACATACTATTTGAAACTGGAAAAAATCTAATTTGCACTTATAGGATTTGTGCAGAGCATTTTCAAAACCTGGCAGGATCTAATCAATAACATTTTAGAATAAGCATTTAAATTGAGGGAGCAGGTTCTCTCCCCTCTTTTACTCCATTTATCTTTATTCATTTATTATTTTATCTCTTCATTTGTCTTTACTAGCATAAAGTTTTACACTGCTGGCCTAGCTCTCTTTCTCAGAGGTTGGGGTTGATTTGTTTCAAACATTTTTTTTGTTTTTTCTTTTGTAAAACTTGAGTTATGTGTATGGAATGTTATTTGACTGCTAGACATGACTAACGCAACATAACATTTTCAGGCCCACTTCATCTAATGCAGGGACAAGTACAGGAATGCAGTCTAAGCAGCAAAAGCTATATCCATCCACCAAGATTATATGTCATCCTCATTATCGTGAGAAGAGATTTTTTTTCACTGATACCATTCTGAACATAATCACTTATCACTCAAGGAACACAGGAAATAAACAACTGCACTCGTCTTTTGATAAACTCCTACAGTATTCACCCCACCCTGCTTATGTTTTTTGCACTATGACTCAATCCACCTTTCCACACTTACACTGTCATTTGTTACTGCTCACTATGACATTACCTTGATTTGCCATGGTAAACTTTTATTAAGCGCTTACTTTCACTCTGGCGAACGTTCAAGCAGCATAAGAAGCGATTAAAAGTTGTGCAAATCTAGGATGGCTTCTTGTTGGAGCCTGTGGGCACACAGATCTAGCTGCAATGGCACCAGTTACAGACAGCCTCAACTCCAGTGTCTGGTAATCTAACATAAACAACAAAAATGTGCCTTTAGGTCATTGATGCACAGGCTTATGATGCAAAGGTTTGCATGAACATATTTATTGCACCATTCAGTTGAGAATACATTAATCAAATACTGTAGTACTAGGTTGTTGTACCGTGTTAGCCATTATGAATGTAGAGAAAAGCCAAGCAAAATGACACCTTTTATTGGCTAACTAAAAAGATTACAATATGCAAGCTTTCGAGGCAACTCAGGCCCCTTCTTCAGGCAAGATGTAATCATCTTAATCAAATACTGTAAATTACTGGCTGCCCATCCTACAAAGGGTTTCTAGGGCACAAATGGCATCACATGAGAACAGGGTTAGAAAAACAGTCCTTGAGATGCTATATACAGTGCCATTAAAATATTCACCCCCATGGGACTTTTCACATATTATTGTTATAGAGAATTTAATCACAGAAGATTTAATTTGGCCTTAATTGACATGGATCAACAGAAAAAAGACACTTTAATATCAAAGTGAAAACAGATCTAAATTGACCACTTAAGCATTTACCCCCATTAATAAGACAATCTAAACCATCAGTGTTGCAGTCAAATGGGATTCGAAATCAATGACCAACTGTCTGCGGTTTCATCTGATTGCACTAAAAATGCACCTCATCTTGAAGGTCAGATTTGTGGTGGGTCAATATGATGGCCTAACCTACACAATGAAGACAAAAGAACACAAAAAGCAACTCCGTGAAAAGCACAAGTCAGGGGATGGAGACAAGAAAATATCCAAGTGACTGAATATTCAGTTAAATCAATCGTAAAGAAATGTAAAGAGTATGGTGCCATTGTAATCGACGTAGAGTAGGTCATCCATAAACACTACGTGATCATGCATGTGATGGAGGCCACCAAGAGACCTTCTGGGAACTTTGAAGATGTAACAAGCTACCGGTAATTGAGACTAGAGAGACTGTGCAGACAACTATTATCTAGTAGTGTCACCAGTAGCTACTTTATGGGAGAGTGGCAAAGACAAAGCCACCATTCAAAAAAGAATAAAATCACACATGACATTGGTGGAATGCATATGGGACTACCTGAAATCAGCTGGGAGTGAGTTCTGTGGTCAAATATTCAACTTTTTCCCATCAGGCTAAATGGCATATTTAGTGCAAGCCAAACATTGCACATTACTAGAAACACCCCATCATCACTGTGAAGCATGGTGGCGGCAGCAACAGGCTATTGGGGGGGCTTCTCTGTAGCAGGCACTGGAAGGCATCTGAGGGTAGAAAGTAAAATGAATGCAGCAAAATGCAGAGACTTCCTGGAGGAAAACCTGAGGCAGTCTGTAGGAAACTTGAGCCTTGGGAGAAGATTTGTTTCCCAAAAAGACAAAGACCCCAAGGATATAGCCAAGGCTGCACAGGAATGGCTTAAGAACAACAATGTTAATGTTCCTGGAATGGCAGAGTCAGGGTCCAGATCTCGCTCCAATCAAGAAGTTATGGCTGGACTTGAAAAAGGCTGCTCACTCGTGATATTTATGAAACACTCACAAAGACACAAGATTACATTTTTTTCTTGGGTATCACTAAAAACTAGTAATAGTAAGTAAAAGGTAAAAATATTACCATTTTTGGTGGAAATATTCCTTTAAAGCAGGACTTTTCCTAAGCTGCCTCCATGTGGTTTGAGGAAACATGTCTTCCTTTTTCATCTGACCTATCTAATGGACTAGTGCCCTTTAAATAATCAATCCCTCTAATGCATGTAGCTTCTTATAACATTGCCCTTGATACTGCTTCTACATATTCCATAAAAACCTTGAGAAGTAGAGCAGTTCGTCATCATGGGTCCTCCACTGGAAAGTCAAAAAATGCTTTCTTCTGTCCACAGGCCAAGGCCCTGTTGCTGTATGCATTTGTTATGACTTCATCGTTGTTTGAAACAATTATTTCATTTTAATTATAACTATTGTAGCTATGTGTATTTTTAGATGCTTTTTCAATTGTTTTGTCATATTTTTACGAAGATATTATTTTTAACTGTCTATAGGCATGAGCACCTGCATGTGCTACCAAGCCATTACAGATGATTTAAAATCGAGCAGCATGTCTGGTGTTCAACGAGCCAAGGTGGGCACATGTCACTCCTCTTTTCAGGTCACTTCATTGGCTCATGGTAGCAGCACTTATTAAGTTCATCTCCTTGATATCTGTCCACAGAGTAGTCAATACCTGTGTATATGGAGGCACTCATGAGGTCCAATTCTCCTTCTTCCCCATTTAGGTCAGGTCTGGTAATAAATGGAATCTGGTGTTACCACCTCTGTGTGGCATGAAATCTCAATCCAGATTCTTTTCATATGTATTTCCTAGCAAGTGGAACAAGTTGTCCATGTCCATCCAAAATGCCCACTCCCCAAGTGACATTGGAAGATTCTCTTGTTCTGTAAGTATCTAAAACGACAACCATTCTTGTTTTGATCTGCTTGGTTTAGAGCTCTATACTTGTGATGGCCAATTTTGCAACCTTGTCCTGCAGCACTTGTTTCAAAACAGTCCTGGGACAGATGTTTATGTTGACTTCTTTTGCAACTTATTTTAGATAAAAGTGACTGCTAAGTGAATAGATGTAAATTTTCATGGGTTACACCATGTTGTTATCAGTAGTCACTTACTGGTGGATGCTGACACAACATGTTATATCATTACACTGATGATTTTTAAAACCAATGCACCCACTATGTACATGTTTTTGACTTACATTGTAAATAATCAATGAGAGAAATTGTTATTGAATGATAGCTTAGGTATTGTTAGGAAGATTTTTGCATTATTTTGCCAACTTTGATTCGTTTTGGTTTAGTCATTCAGTATTAATGATCTCCTGCTCTGCCTTCTCACTCTTGTTCATTTTTTTGACCACTCTTTTGTTCAGACACTATCAATAGCTCATCTCCCAGTTCCTGTGGTTTACTACCAAAAAAATAACTCAGAAATGTCCCAACTTGCCACCAATCCATGTTTAGCTGTGGTAATATACACTCACCTAAAGGATTATTAGGAACACCATACTAATACGGTGTTTGACCCCCTTTCACCTTCAGAACTGCCTTAATTCTACATTGTGGCATTGATTCAACAAGGTGCTGAAAGCATTCTTTAGAAATGTTGGCCCATATTGATAGGATAGCATCTTGCAGTTGATGGAGATTTGTGGGATGCACATCCAGGGCATGAAGCTCCCGTTCCACCACATCCCAAAGATGCTCTATTGGGTTGAGATCTGGTGACTGTGGGGGCCATTTTAGTACAGTGAACTCATTGTCATGTTCAAGAAACCAATTTGAAATGATTCGAGCTTTGTGACATGGTGCATTATCCTGCTGGAAGTAGCCATCAGAAGATGGGTACATGGTGGTCATGAAGGGATGGACATGGTCAGAAACAATGCTCAGGTAGCCCGTGGCATTTAAATGATGCACAATTGGCACTAAGGGGCCTAAAGTGTGCCAAGAAAACATCCCCCACACCATTATTACACCACCACCACCAGCCTGCACAGTGTTAACAAGGCATGATGGATCCATGTTCTCATTCTGTTTATGCCAAATTCTGACTCTACCATTTGAATGTCTCAACAGAAATCGAGACTCATCAGACCAGGCAACATTTTTCCAGTCTTCAACTGTCCAATTTTGGTGAGCTCGTGCAAATTGTAGCCTCTTTTTCCTATTTGTAGTGGAGATGAGTGGTACCCGGTGGGGTCTCCTGCTGTTGTAGCTCATCCGCCTCAAGGTTGTGCATGTTGTGGCTTCACAAATGCTTTGCTGCATACCTCGGTTGTAACGAGTGGTTATTTCAGTCAAAGTTGCTCTTCTATCAGCTTGAATCAGTCGGCCCATTCTCCTCTGACCTCTAGCATCAACAAGCCATTTTCGCCCACAGGACTGCCGCATACTGGATGTTTTTCCCTTTTCACACCATTCTTTGTAAACCCTAGAAATGGTTGTGCGTGAAAATCCCAGTAACTGAGCAGATTGTGAAATACTCAGACCAGCCCGTCTGGCACCAACAACCATGCCACGCTCAAAATTGCTTAAATCACCTTTCTTTCCCATTCTGACATTCAGTTTGGAGTTCAGGAGATTGTCTTGACCAGGACCACACCCCTAAATGCATTGAAGCAACTGCCATGTGATTGGTTGATTAGATAATTGCATTAATGAGAAATTGAACAGGTGTTCCTAATAATCCTTTAGGTGAGTGTATACAGTACATACTAGAAACACATGGACCTCTGGTCCTCCCAAGATCAAGATTCTAGCCCCAGTAGTTCGCGAGTACCAGCTGGTTGAATACAGTAGATAATGGAGCTGTCATTCTTTTTCTTCTTCTTACCCAGTAATCAGCATTTATAAATTGCCTCACACTCAGCAGATGTCACTGCCATATTAGGTTTTTGATCAGTTAGTTGTAAGTAAGACATGGACCCCAATGCCTTCATGGATGTTGCCGCTTACTGCATTTCTCTCGAGTACGAGCAGGCTGTGTGCAGCGAAGGTCAGAGCCATCATTCCTCTTCTTTCTAACATGTAATCGGCTTCTACAAATTGCTTCCAGCTCAACAGATGTCACTTCTGTTTCTTTCTGCCATGTCACCTTCTTGATTAGTTTCGGTATGCAGTTTGCAATGAAAGAGACGTGAACCCCAATAACTTTGTGGGGGTTTCTGCCACCCACATGTTTTGCTTTATCGGCACATGTCGCATCATAAGATTTCAATTAAGACCAAGATCAAGGTTCTAGTCGCAGTGGTTTGTAAGTAATTGTGTGACAGACAGACACAACCCTTAGCATTTTGCAGTCAGGTCCATAAACATTTGGACAGTGACACAATTTTCACAATTTTGGCTCTGTACACCACCACAATGGATTTAAGAGACAAACCAATCATTATGTGATTAAAGTGTAGACTTTCCGCTTTAGTTCAAGGGGTTTAACAAAAATATGAACCATTTAGAAAAGACAGCCATTTTTATACATGGTCATCCTATTTTCAGGGGCTCAGAAGTATTTGGACAAACTAACATAATCATACATAAAATGATCATATTCAAAATTTGGTTGAAAATCCTTTACAGCCACTAGCCAAGTTTCCATCCAGTTTTTTGCGACGTTTTGTTATCGACAAACAGAATATACGCAAAAAAAATGTGCGAAATTTGCTGTCTCCAGCCTGTTTCCATCCAACTGGCTTTTTATCGATAAAATGGTGTGCGTGATGACGTCATCCCCCCCAAAACGAACTGTCGCATAAGTTTTGTTGTATCGTGAAAATCTGCCCGTGAGCCGTTTCCATACATAATTTTGTGTATGTCGCAAATTTCCACGTTACACCCCCTTCACTAAACAAAGAAACAAAGAAATGGAGAGATTATGTAGACAGTTTTTTGAAATTTGCCAGCTTACTGTTATTTCAGTTTCACAAATAATTGGAATTGTACATAATATCCGAAGACGATAGCAGAATGAAGCAGTTGCTTGTCCGATAGCCCTAGAGCTCGAAGAAAGTACCCCAGTGCGATGAAACCCACGGGTATGGGAGAGACAAAATAAGACCTTCTGGGAGGAGGTGGTGGAGAGACACTTCACAGAAAATCTCTGGCTGCAACATTTTAGAATGACACGGCCAACATTTGAGATGTTGTGTGGATTCATCAGTCCTGATGTTGCGCCAATCACAGGTTGCCATCGACCACCGGTTCCAACCCAAAAGCGGATTGCCATCGCCCTTTACAAGCTGGCAACCTGCGCCAAGTATAGAGTAGTTGGAGAACCTTTCGGGGTTAGTAAAACTACCGTTCATCGATGTGTATATGCTGTGTGCACCGCTATTAAAGAAAAATTAATGCAGCGTTATATCAGACTTCCGACTGTAGCGGAGGCCAATGAAATTGCATACCGCAATTCCTTGGTGCATCTTGTGCCACAGATTTACGGTGCGCTGGATGGCACGCATGTGCCTATTCTTCCCCCGACAGAAGGCTACGCGATTACATTAATCGCAAAGGGTCACCATCTATTGTTCTCCAGGCCCTTGTTGATGACAGGTGCATGAAACGAGACATTTGCGCTGGCACTCCTGGAAGTGCCCATGATGCAGCTGTGTTTGCAGCATCGGATCTGTACAGGTGAGCCTACCTTTCAACATCCCTTCTCAGTGCGATAACAACTGAATTAGTACTGTAACCTGCTTCCCTTAAGGTTTTAATTAAAACTGAAATTTGAATTAATACAAAATAACGACATTTAATCAAAAAAAACTAAAGTTAATATTAATGAGAGAATTTTTCATATATGCTAAAACATCTGCCATTTAATAATAAGAAAAAAATGTTTAGATAATGAAACACACGGTTTATTAAATATTTTGACTGGCACAGTAAATTACCTTTGCGGTTTTTGTATTATTTAGACATCCTGAGAGACACCCCCAGGCTACAGTTGATGTGGAGGGAGTTCAGGTACCCTTTTAGTAGCAGGAGACCCAGCCTATCCGCTACTGCATTGGCTCATCACGAGAAATAACGAGTCTCTTCATCAGACCATGCGAACCGCTCCGCTATTCTCGTTTTGATTGCATGTGATGAAAATGTATCATGTGACACATTTATTTGCGTTAAAGCCCTTTTTTCCGACAAAAAATGTTTCCAATGTAGTTTTTGTGACATCTGAAGTATCGATCTGGAATTTATGTGCTAAAGTTAAACGGAAAAATATTATGTCGACATGTACAACATTTTATCGATAATTAGCATTTCCATCAGCTAAAATTTGAAGCGCTAAATATTTTTTCGCAAAAACTCCTTGGATGGAAGCCTGGCTAATGAGTGCCTGAAGTCTGAATCCATGGCCTTCTCCAAGTGCCGGGCTTCCACCCTAGTGAGGCCTTTACTGCAGCTGTCTTCAGTTGCTGCTCAGTTTTGTCTTCAACAATTGAAATTCTTGTCCAGTTAAGTTGAGGTCAGTTGATCGACTTAGCCATTGAGGAATATTCCACTTCTTTGCCTTGAAAAGCACTTGGTTTGCTTTCACAATATGTTTTGGCTCATTGTCCATCTATACTGTGAAGCATTGTCCTATCAACTGTGCAACATTTGGCTGAATCTGAGTAGACAGTGTAGCCCGATACACTTCAGAATTCATTCTGCAACTTTGTCAGCAGTCACATTACCAATAAAAAATACTGACTGACTCCCATTGGCAGCCAGGCATACTCATTCCATAACACTACTTCCACCATGTTTCACAGATGGCATGGTATTCATCAGATCAGGAGCCATTTCCTCTCTTCTCCATACTCTTCTCTCTCCAACATTATGCTATATATTGATCTTAGTTTCCTTTGTCCAAAGAAAATTGTTTCAGAACTGGAGAAGCTTTGCATTTTTTTTTCTGTCAAAATCTAATTTGTCCTTCCTATACTTGAGCTCCTGTGGTGGGCTGGCGCCCTGCTTGGGTTTTGTTTCCTGCCTTTGAGCCCTGTGTTGGCTGGCATTGGCTCCAGCAGACCTCCGTGACCCTGTAGTTAGGATATAGCGAGTTGGATAATGGATGGATGGATATACTTGAGGTCTACCAGTGGTTTTGCACCTTGTGGTAAACCCTGTCTTTACTTTCATGAAGTCTTCTCTTGATTGTAGACTTTGGCAATGATAGGTCTACTCCCTGAGAGTGTTTTTGGTTTGGCTAAATGTTGTGAAGGGCTTCTTCTTCACTAAGGACATGATTCTGCAACCATCCGCACAGTTGTCTTCAGTAGTTTTCCAGGTGTTGCTGAGCTCTCCAGTGTGTTCCTTCTTTTTAAGAATGTACCAAGTGGTTGATCTGACCACTTCTGGTGTTTCTGCTACTTCTCTAAAGGTTTTTTTTTTTTTTCTTTGCCTAATAATGGACTATTTTTACTTGTATGGTCAGCTCTTTGGACCTCATATTGAGAGTTCACAGTGACAGCTTTCAAATGCAAATTCCACACTTGGAATCAACTCCAGACTTTCTTCCTGCTTACTAGTTAATGAAATAATGAGGGACCTGCTCCCACCTGGATATGCAACAATTCATCAGTGAATTATCATTAAACTTTTGAGCCCTGGAAATGGGGGACAATGCAAGAAAAATAATATTTTTGTTAAACCCCTTAAATTAAAGCTGAAAGTCTACACTTGAATCCCATAATAATTGCTTAATAATTGTGGTGGTGTGCAGAGCCTAAATTATAAAAATTGTGTCACTGTCTAAATACTTATAGACCTGACTGTATATCTATACTGTAGATATTTAATTATCTGTCTTCCCAATTTATATTCCATTACAGTTCACTTTCTTTTAAATATTCTCCACCAGTTTTTCATTTTGTGATTTACTAATGGTGTTCACTGTGTCCCTCCGCTCAGACACAAAAGGCTGTCTTCCTGTCTCCAGCTGACGCACCTGGCATGCAGTGTTAAACTCTGCTGTTGTTGTCTAGTGAGACAGGCTTAAAAGAAATAGTTTGCATTGCTGCCATTACCTGCTCATGCCATCACTGCCTGTGTGTTATCTGAGCTCAGCAACACGCCTGGCCCTGTTTTATGTTTAATAGATTAACACAGTCTCGATGAACCAAAAGAAAAATATAAAATGAGGCTTGAGGATGCATGTGTTAGAACACGCACTTGTGTGGGCGGAAAGGCTGCTTTAGAAATTCCCTTCAAGCCTACTCCGAACCCTCACCCTACTCATGCCACCTGCAGAAATGAGATTTTAAAAAGACATTAATCACTTCTCTGAAACAGAGTGGAGGAAGTGAAGCACAACGTAACAGAACCTTCAAGGAAAGGTTTCATTGATCCTCATTCCATCCTCTAAAATAAAGTTAAATCAGAAGAAGAGGTAAAGTGGTATTGCTGAAAACATGTGTCTGACTCTGGGTCAGATCTGGGTTCGCAAACTGAGAACGCATCTTCGGAGTAAGGATCAGCCATAATGAATACAGGAGTGCAGTATGCAATAGAGTGGATTTGAAAAATACACCCATCTGTCTATTCAGCTTTATGCCCAATTTCCCTATTTTTGAGTCCTGACAGATGCCAGTTCCGTGCAGGGTGTACAGAGACACATACACCATGACAGTTGACTTGAAAACATTTCTTTGGACTAAGGGAAACATCAAGTGTTGGAGGAGCACTTAAAGAAGTACGTTATGGTGTACTGACTAAGGCACTGGTCTTTAAAGCACAACTTGTTTGGGTCACTACCACCTCTGTGTGACACTGAGCAAGTCATCTAACCTGCCTGGGCTCAAACTGTAAAAAATATCTATACATAGTTAAGAAGTAGCCCGATCTTTTATGTTGCCTTGGATGAAGGTGTCACCCAAATGCACAACACTGATAAATTCATACCCCACACAAAAGGCACATCAACTGTCATGAAGCCTGGAGCTCAGACACTGTGTATCTGATTTCCCCCCCTGTGAAATAAAGCAATGAAGTGTGCTTTTCAATCAAGATTTTGGGTTCCTACTCCTACTTTGTTTTCTTCCAATCCTTAGTACCAAACAAGCAATTGTTCCATAATTCAATTCATTCTTTACAGTTCTTATTTTCACTCATATGCAGACAACATTCAAATTGTACTCTTCTTTTAGTTCCTCAGTTCCTCAGAATGTACCCTTAATTGCTTGTGTCAGTGAGTAAAGGAGTGGGTGGATGACAATTACTTGTCTCTGAATATAGAAATTCTTTTCATTATAGGAACTGATGCCGACTATAACAATATCCTGTTACTTTTGTAACTCATCATTAGTTTTACTGAATTTATTCATATGTTATATTTGACACTAGTCATTTAAAACATACATTACAAAACGGTCCAAAACATATTTTTTCCATGTGAAAAATGTGGGAAAATGAAAAAGTTTTTTATATAGGAAACTACTGCAATGTGTAATTCTCTGGCTGTTCAAATTGTTCTTTATGCAGCTTTTAGTGAATTTAAAATGCTGCTGCAAGAATCATTACAAGATCTAGAAAGTACAAACACATAATTTCAATTCTCAAGTCCTTGCACTGGCTCACAATTGAACTTAAGGATGATTTCAAAATCTTCCTTATTATTACCTACAGAGTTCACAAGATGACAGGCCTACTTTAGATTCTAAGGATTAAAAAAGTAACAGTGGGAGGCTGAGCTTTTAGTTTAGGCCCGAAGATGTGGAATGATCTGCCTGTTAAAAGCTGAGACTGAAGGGACATCCCTTATATTAACTCCCTGCTGAAGATTCACAGCTTTACTTTAGCATACCCTGACTAAAGCTGCTGATTAACTATGTATTCTGCATTTCTGTTTGTTAGTCATTTTTGCAAAAAATGTAAATAATACAATTATTTTAAAATGTTACTAGCCCTCCTCTGTTCTGATTCTCTTCTTGGTATCTCAATGTGGCACTTGGTGACACTGCTTTACTGCCAAGCTACTGCTACATAAGGATAATCTCAGGTACTGGTAGCATTGGAATCGTTGGATGGAAAGATTCTATCATCAGATTCAATGACAGAGCACAGTCTCTACTGTAAAATGGATAGAAGAGGGTGGCCGGCTAGTTGCCTGAGGTTTCCAACACTGTGACTGTGTCTGACTTTGTCTTTGACTTTCCCTCTTACAATTCGCTGTGGACCACTCAGAGGTTTGTTTTCTCAGAAGATGCTGCTAACTGGAGCTTTTTTTTCCCTCTCCTCCATTGTCAACTGACCATAGTTCAACCCCATTAGCCAAATCAACCCCAACCAGACTCACAACTCTGCTTTCGGAAGTGCAGGGAAAATCAAAACAAACTTTAGGAGCTGAAGGAAATGATTCCCAGACATGGGAGGAACATAAATGATATAAAGAGCAATATAAAAAAGAATACAAAGAAAATAATGGACCTAAACAAGAAAAGTGAGAAAAAGCATCAATATATATAAAAGACCAGGGACCTCATGCATAACAGCATACGTAGAATTCACACTAAAACATGGTGTAAAGACAAAAGCAGAAATATGCGTACACACAAAAAAATCCAGATGCATAAATCTGTGTGAACGGCAACTTCCACGTTCTTCTGCTCCATAAATCCCGGTCAGCGTGAAAAGTAATGCACATGCCACTCCCCAAACTCCTCCCAGAATTACGACTCTTTCTATATGCAAATCAAT
Organism: Polypterus senegalus; assembly: GCF_016835505.1. Lineage (NCBI taxonomy): Eukaryota > Metazoa > Chordata > Cladistia > Polypteriformes > Polypteridae > Polypterus > Polypterus senegalus. Next base: position 43,379,469 of record NC_053171.1, on the reverse strand, counting down.
ATAAATAGCCCTCAAATTCAGCATTCTGTGAAAAGGCAATTGCAAAAGCATGGGGGGAAATAAAAGAATTTCAGCGAATACCAAGTGGAGCCGAGGAAAAACATACTATTTGATTGTTTAAACAGTGGTATAAACAGCAAAAGGAAGTTGATCGAGTGACAATGTCGGAGAAACTCAAACGCTCAAGTTCACAAACCGCACAGTGCCTGAAATAAAAAAGAAGTTGTCAGATATCAAAGTTGCCGTGAAAAGGCGAGTCGTAGTCCATTGTCTGAGTGTCATATGAAAGCTTATTAGGGTACAGAGAACAATGGGACAAAAGCACGAAATGTCAACTTTAATCTCGAAATTTTTAATCATGTAGTTTATTTTGTCATTAAAGTAGAACGTCATAAACTTCATCTTAAAACCATTTAATTTACTAGTTTCTCAAATCCCATCGTAACTGATCTGTATTTGATCTTCTATGTGCTCTATGTGTGTGAATCACTACGTGCTTCATAAACAGGCTTTCTCTTCCTCCGACAGGACACAGAATCCATTACATTCGTGATATTACAGCTCTCTGAATAATTTAAATACTGAGATGAATACTTGATATCATTTTCATGATGATGGAAATTAAAGCATATTATTAAACATGAGGACACGGTTGCGCAGTGACTGTTCATGCCTCACGAAAGATGCTTGCTGCACCGTGCGTAACCATCGATGAAATAATTTATTGCAGCAGTACTCTCACTTTCAAACGTACTAACCCTTCAATTCCTGCCCTTATTTTTCTCCAAATACCGAATTGCCACACAATCAGCTCTGTAATAGATGTTAAGCCATCTGTAAGCTTAGAACGGCAATTCTTCAAAACATTTAAGGAAGATTGAAATATCTTCGTAGTACATGTTTAATTATTCTATCCATCTATCCTTCCAGTGTCGCGCCAGCCCCAGCAAGAATACAGTGTGAGGAAGGAATAATTCGTGAACGGAGCTCCAGCTCCTTGCTACTGCTGCAGCACCGTGTCTTCATATATCTGTATAATATAATAAACATATTTTGCTGCATTTCATCTTAAAAATGATATTGTCATCATATGTAAATATGCGCTTTATAAAGTGTCTCAAGTTGTGCAATATTATAACTGTATCGCAAGTTTACAATGAGGTGATTGTACTAATAAGTACAAACAGTTCTGTAAGGAGCAATTCATGGATTGATTGAGTGCATTGATAGTTCTTGGGATGAATCTGTTTCTGAACCGTGAGGAAAGGCTCTGAAGTGTTTGCCGTATGAGCGCAGTTCAATAGACAGCTTGGCTGAGGCAGCGTGTGCTTGATGCTGTATACCGATAATTCTCTTTCTGATCAGCTGCTGTAGAGCTGTGATTCCCCACTCAGATACAGTGATATAAATACTCTGAGTGGTGCAGTGAGAGTAATTTGGAAAAAGATGATCTGCTGTGGCAACCCCTAGCGGGAACAGCTGAGTGAAAAAGAAGAAGGTGCAGTGAGAGTATCAACGCTAAAGCAGCTGTGGTATTTAGAATAGTTTGACCATTCTGTGGACCATTATATTGTTACAGGTTAATTACAATCAGACGCATTAAACTAATAAACAATATGTGGTTAATTTCAGTGTATTTATAAAGCCGTGTCAGGGATGTGAATCTAAAAAAGAAAGGGAAACCACACTGGAACAGTAGCACTGCTTTGGCGCAGGGTGTCGCCAGTTTGCAAAACCGAGCGGAGAACTTGCGCACGCCAAGCATTTAGCTATCGTGAAAATGTGCGTGGTTTTACGCTAAGTTTAGATTTGAGCGGGGAAATAAGCTTACACAAACTTTTTGTGCATATGCACCGTTTATACATGAGGCCCCTGGAGAAATGTTTAAGTACTAAGTTTACAACAGCCTTTCCAGAAAGTCTAGGAAAAACCGATGAAAACATACAGGTAATACGAAAAAGTTTTAGGACTTCAGCTGCAGCAGTAATAACATCTAATGCTGCAAAAATAATTACAGTTTCTAATGGATAAGAACTTATCAGACCCATTGAGGTTTTTAAATCTTAACCTTAGAGCATATTCCTTCTTTTCACAAGTTCATCATTGTTACAAGAGAATTGATTATTTCTTCATAGACAATAATGATTTGTCCTTTGTCAAATTGTGTAAGTATGGTGATACTGTTATCTCTGACCACGATCCCCTGTTCATGGAGCTTATGTCCTTCACAATCATCTCATGGCTGGCATCTTAAACTCCTGGCATTAGCTGATGAGCACTGTACACAAGTCATATCCAAGGAAATTGATTATTTTCTGGAGACAAATGCATCTCCAAAGGTCTCTGCAGGTATACTCTGGAAAACTTTGAAGGCATTTTTAAGAGGACAAATTATTCCATATTTTTCTCACAAAAATAAATTGGAAACCAAGAAGGCATCTGAGTTAATCAGCAAAATTGCCAGAACAGATCTAGAATACATTAGGTCTTTAAATGAGGCACTTTATAGGAAAAGACAAGTTTTGCAATCAGAATTTAGTCACTTGACTACTAAAGAAATGGAACAGCTCATCTTTAAATTGCAACATTGCTATTACAAACATGGAGAGAAGGCCAATAAAATTTTACCTAAACAAATCCACAAGCAAGAAGTCTGCAATGCAATAACAGTAATTACCAACATAGATGGAGATAAAATCATAGACCATAATAATATAACCCAAACATTCAGAGAGTACTGTAAACCCTTATATTCTACACAGTCTAAAAAACATAAGACAGAATCTAATAAGTTCTTTGATTCAATACAGATACCATGGCTAGATGCTCTTAGTGCTGTGGAACTGGATAAACCTCTGACACTTTCAAAATTACTAGATGCTATAAACTCACTTCAGAACAGCCAGCCCTGATGGCTACCCAGTGGAATTTTATATATTTCGCCAAGCTTTAATTTCCATCTTTCCTAATAAAAATAAGGACTTACTAGAATGTCCATTATATGACTTATTATATTATACTGTAGACTAATCTTACTCCTGAATAATGACGTTAAGATATTCTCCAAAGTTCTAGCCAGAGGGATTGAAAAACTGCTTCCTTCTATAATATCACACCACCAACCGATTTATTAAAGGTAGACACTTAGCTTCTAATCTTTGACATTTGTTTAATATAATTTATTCACCCATTAAATCGAACACCCCAAAGATTTTACTGAGTTTGGATACAGAAAAAGCATTTAACACGATTGAATGGGACTACCTATTCACTACATTGCACAAATTTTGGCTTTGGCTCAAACATATGTGCATGTATCAAACTACTCAATACTAGTCCAGAGGCCACAGTTTGTATTAACAACATTATTTCGGACTACTTCAAACAAGAATACAGTAAACAACAAGGATGTCCCCTGTCACCATTGCTTTTTGCAATTGCCATTGGCTGTTTACTTTTAAAATGAATCAAAGAAGGACTTCAGACAAAAATATCGCTATATGCAGATGATATGGTACTGTATACATCTGATCCACAAAATTCCATGCCAGCAGTCCTGAAAGTATTAGCAGATTTTCAAAAGATATCTGGACTCAAAATTAATTTGAATAAAAGTGTGCTTTATTCTAGCACACAATACTAGAATGAACACCTTCCCATTTTTCTTAACAGATCAGTTTAAATATCTAGTGGTACATATCACAAGTAAATATAAAGTTCTTTTTAAAGAAAATTTTGCTGTCTGCATGGAAAAAATTAAACAAGCCATGAATAGATGGTCCACCTTCTTCTCACATTTGCATGTAGAATCAAAATTATTAAGATAAACAACTTTCCCAAACTTCTTTTCGAATTTCTAAACATCCCTATAAATTAACAAATCATTTTTTTAGAAATTAGTTTCAATCATATCCTCATTTTTTTGGAATATGAAACATCCACACATCCTAAGAGCGGCTCTACAACGACCTAAAGCAGAAGGAGGCACGGCACTACCTAACTTTCAATTTTATTACTGGGCGGCAAATATACAAGCCATAAAGATCTGGACACAAATCGATCAATATACAGTACACAAGCCTGGTCTGCAATAGAATTAAAATGTTGCAGTACTTCTCTGCCCCAGTAAATACAAATTATCATCAATACACTAATAATCCAATTGCCCTTCATTCACTCAGACTATTGAACCAATTTAGGAAGTACTTTATGACAGAGAAGCTTTTATCTGTTGCACTTCTACATGACAACCACTCTTTTCTACCCTCTCAAAAATACACAGTTAATAAATGCTTGGAAAATATCTGGGATTAAAACATTTAGAGACTTGTACATCGATTATGTCTTTACATCCTACGAGCAATTAAGCTTCAAATTTAACTCATGAACACAATTTTTCCATTACCTTCAAACTAGAAACATCATTAAATGGAAGCTGCCCAATTTTCCTCATCTTCCACCTATTTCTATTCCAGAAGAAATATTGATCAGTCTTGAAGACTCAGATACCATCTCTACAATTTATAAAAGCATGTTAAAGTCCATTCCTTTGAAAGATCAAAGGGCACAATGGGGAAAGGATCTTTCACTTAATATTTAATTTATTTGGAATTCAAAAGATCCACGCATCCTGACCCTGCAAAGACCTAAGGCAGAAGGTGGCATGGCTCTACCTAACTTTCAGTTTTATTACTGGGCGGGTAATATAAAAGCTATAAAAACCTGGACATCGACACAAATGGATGAACACACACAGGCTTGGCCCACAATAGAAATAAAATCTGGCAGCACTTTTTTATATTCTTTGCTTTGTACCCCAGTAAATACAAGATATTGTCAATATACTAACAACCCAATTGTGCTTCATTCACTCAGAATATGGAACCAATGTAGGAAGTACTTCAAGATAGAGAAGCTTTTATCTTTGGCACCTCTGCATGAGAACCACCATTTCCCACCCTCTCAAATGTATGCAGCTTTTAATGTCTGGGAAACATTTGGAAATAAAGATCTGTACAAAGACAACATCTTCGCATCCTATGAACAATTAGACTCCAAATTTAACCTTCCAGCAACACATTTCTTTCACTACCTCCAAATTAGAAACTTTGTTAAACAGAACCTGCCCGACTTTTCTCACCTCCCACCTACTTCTACTCCAGAAAAAATATTGATCAGTCTTGAGGAGTCAGACAGCATTTCTCTAACATATAAAACCATTTTAAAGTCCCTCCCTTTCAAAGATCCCAGAGTACAGTGGAAAAAAGATCTTTCACTTAATATTTCAGAAAAGAAGTGGAAGGAAGCCATGCAGAGAATACACTCTTGCTTTGTATGCACAAATCACTCAAATATTCAACTTAAAAATTTCTATTGGGCACATTTATCTTTATAAAAACTATCCAAAATGTATGCTGGGCAAGATTCAACCTGTAAATGCTGCAGTCTAGTTTCAGCCTCACTGGGCCACATGTTTTGGGCCCGCACCAAATTAAAATCATTCTGGACCAAAATCTTTAAATGCCTATCAGAAAAGCCTTGGTGTCACAATCCCTCCTAATCCACTAATAGTTATGTTTGGTGGACTCCCAGATGGGCTGAAAGTGCAGGAGGACAAACAAACCGTAATTGCCTTTACTTCACTACCAGCATGTAGACTTATCTTGCTCGACTGGAAAAACCCTAGCCCACCTTTTTTAAGTCGGTGGGTAACTGATGTTCTATACTATTTGAAATTGGAAAAATTTAATTCTCACTCAGAACATCTATTCAAACATTTTTAAAATATGACAGGATCTCATCAATAACATTTTAGAATAAGCTGCTGTATTGGGGAAAAGGATATTCTTCCTTCTTTCCTTGTTGCTTTTAAAGACTTGCTTTGTTGGTTGGCTCTCCTCTCTTTCTTTTGGGCTGGGTTTGAATTTTGGGTTTATCAAGTTTGATTTAATTGTATGGATTGTTATTTACTTCATCCTTCCATTATCCAACCCGCTATATCCTAACTACAGGGTCATGGGGGTCTGCTTGAGCCAATCCCAGCCAACACAGGGTGCAAGGTAGGAAACAAACCCCGAGCAGAGCGCCAGCCCCCTGCAGGGCACACACACACCCACACACTAGGGACAATTTAGGATAGCCAATGCACCTAACCTGCATGTCTTTGGACTGTGGGTGGAAACTGGAGCACCAGGAGGAAACCCACGCAGACACAGGGAGAAGATGCAAACTCCATGCAGGGAGGACCCAGGAAGCGAACCCGGGTCTCCTAACTGCAAAGCAGCAGCGCTACCACTGCACCACCGTGCCACCTGTTATTCACTTTTAACTAAAAATTAATAAAAAATCTTTTTTAAAAAAGTACTGAAGATTTTTTGTTTTTAAGGAAGTCTCTTCATCCTTTTGAAAACAAGAAGTACAAATGAAGATACCCTTTGTTATTTTAAATCTCAGCCACTCATTTTATCTGTATTTTAAGCATGTCAGCTACAGGTTGGTGATATTATTAGCATGGAGAAAAAAACACGTGCTCTTGAGTAACTATAAGATTAGAAGGTTAGTTACATTTGTTTTTTTTTAATTTATTTGCAATATATAGTATTCCCCCATCTTAAATAGTCACTGTGTTGGTGTTTTGTGTGAAGGTAAACAATGCATTTTGAACACCTGAAATAGCACATCATTTAAATCATTTCATATTTATTGATTGCAAAAATGTTTTGGAAAATCTTTACAAAACCATTTTAAGCAGTTAAACCTTATCTTATGGAGCACTTTACAAAAAAAGTGCATTCAAAAAACATTTTACATAACCATCAAAAACAATGGCATTCTTTACAGCTGTACAGCAGTTCAAGCATTTCCAGCTTTATTCCAAAAACCACTTCACACTTAAAGCTGTCTGTAAACATATGTATTTGTGTATGTATGTATGTATATATATATATATATATATATATATATATATATATATATATATATACTGCTCAAAAGAATTAAAGGAACACTTTTAATCAGAGTATAGCATAAAGTCAATGAAACTTATGGGATATTAATCTGGTCAGTTAAGTAGCAGAGGGGGTTGTTAATCAGTTTCAGCTGCTGTGGTGTTAATGAAATTAACAACAGATGCACTAGAGGGGCAACAATGAGATGACCCCCAAAACAGGAATGGTTTAACAGGTGGAGGCCACTGACATTTTTCCCTCCTCATCTTTTCTGACTGTTTCTTCACTAGTTTTGCATTTGGCTACAGTCAGTGTCACTACTGGTAGCATGAGGCGATACCTGGACCCTACAGAGGTTGCACAGGTAGTCCAACTTCTCCAGGATGGCACATCAATACGTGTCATTGCCAGAAGGTTTGCTGTGTCTCCTGCACAGTCTCAAGGGCATGGAGGAGATTCTAGGAGACAAGCAGTTACTCTAGGAGAGCTGGAGAGGGCCATAGAAGGTCCATAACCCATCAGCAGGACCAGTATCTGCTCCTTTGGGCAAGGAGGAACAGGATGAGCACTGCCAGAGCCCTACAAAATGACCTCCAGCAGGCCACTGGTGTGAATGTCTCTGACCAAACAATCAGAAACAGACTTCATGAGGGTTGCCTGAGGGCCCAAATGTCTACTGCGCCTGTGCTCACTGCACAGCACCGGGAGCTCAATTGGCATTTGCCATAGAATACCAGAATTGGCAGGTCCACCACTGGTGTCCTGTGCTTTTCACAGATGAGAGCAGGTTCACCCTGAGTATATGTGAAAGACGTGAAAGGGTCAGGAGAAGCCGTGGAGAATATTATGCTGCCTGTAACATCGCTTAGCATGACTGGTTTGGTGGTGGGTCAGTGATGATCTTGGAGGCATATCCATGGAGCGACTCACAGACCTCTACAGGCTAGACAATGGCATCTTGACTGCCATTAGGTATCAGGATGAAATCCTTGGACCCATTGTCAGACCCTACGCTGGTGCAGTAGGTCCTGGTTTCCTCCTAATGCACGACAATGCCCGGCCTCATGTGGCAAGAGTATGCAGGCAGTACCTGGAGGATGAAGGAATTGAAACAATTGAATGGCCTTCACGATCCCCTGACTTAAACCCAATAGAACATCTGTGGGACATTATGTTTCGGTCCATTAGGTGCTGCCAGGTTGCTCCTCAGACTGTACAACAGCTCAGGGATGCCCTCATACAGATCTGGGAGGAAATGCCACAAGACACCATCCGTCGTCTCATTAGGAGCATGCCCCGACGTTGTCAAGCATGCATACAAGCTCGTGGGGGCCACACAAGATACTGAAAAGCATTTTGAGTAGCAGAAATTAAGTTTTTGAAAAATGGACTAGCCTGCCACATCTTCATTTCACTCTGATTTTAGGGTGTCTACACAATTGAGCCCTCTGTAGGCAGAAAACTTTTATTTCCATTAAAAGACTTGGCATCCTTTTGTTCCTAAGACATTGCCCTGTCGTTATTTGTATAGATATCCAACTTCATATTGAGATCTGATGTATCTAATGTGTTTCTTTAAAGTGTTCCTTTAATTTTTGTGAGCAGTGTATATATATATATATATATATATATATATATATATATATATATATATATATATATATATATATATATATATATATATAAATCCACATTCTTAGCAGTTGAAAGTATGGCTTAATCCATTACATTGGCACCAACATTTCTACAACCTGTTTAATCTGATAATAAATTCAAAAATGTATCAACAGTCACCTTCACTTTGTACTTCTTCAGGTGAAATTCAGTTTTTATCAGGGCAAAGTGGAGTACAAGTAGCCCAGCATATCTCCCAGAATTCTTCATGCTATGTTGCAGAGTGAAGACTTTGCAGCTGAACGCCGTTCTTTACTCTTCAAGAGGTCTGCTAGTGCCACCTCCTGGTCAAAAGTAGTTTTGCTTTTTCAACTTGGAGAGAGTTTAATAATTAAAGTAAAAATATCCTGTATTTATTTATTTGAAGTTTAAGTTTAGCATTGAGTTTCATTGCTTATTTAACCAATATGAATTCAATTACATTACTATAATGTCAATAATACATTATGCAAGTGAAAAGAATACGCTGGCAGTTGGGACTGACTGCTCCCTGTGCTACATCTAATGGACTGGGCCATCCACAACCCTAAATTAAGTTGGTCTGATAATAAAGTAATGGTAATGCAAAACACCCTGAAGCTCCAATCTGAGAAGTTCATGTACCTGTAGATCGCAGCTGTTACTTTAAAATAAATTCTGTAACAAAGCCATGGTAACACAGTTGGAAACTTGTTTCAGGAAGATTTTGCACAAATGCTAGAAAGTTTTTGTTTTGCATGTAAAGAATCAACGAGACAAGGAATATATGACCAAACAAGTGTGGTGGAGTGCAGGACTTTAGGGACCTTCAAATCTCAACTTGATGATATTTGATACACTGTAGGTTGGGAGCATACATTGATTACAGTGCACTGCAGCACCCACCACACAATGAGCCACCCGGATCGGGACCCAAGTGCAGCCATGCAACAGGTGACATCTCAGCACCATGCTGAAACAGTGTGATATTTTTTTTTACAGTGGCTGGATGGAATAAGTGAAAAAGTAGTGTGGTGGAGATAGCAGGACCCTACGAATCTTTAAATCACAACTTGAGTTTATTTCGGACAGTCTAGGTGAACAGAATGAATGAGTATGTGGGTCTGAATGACCTGTCCTCATCCCAATTTTTCTGTTGTTCTAATGTTTTCTTGAGATGGAAACCTTGCTCAAAGTGGGCTGGTAGACGCCAATACTCTGTACCAGCACTGCTACATTTTGCTGTTGTTACCAGGGGTTTTTCCATGCTTACCAGGAGCATCTCAAGTCTACCAGCATTCACCAGTATGCAGTACTAGCACTTCTCACAACCTCTTGCTACTTTCATTTTTTTGCTGTCTCCTTGGAATTGTAGTAAGGAGCAACCCTCTTGAAGTGTAACATCTATCCATCTCAGGGATATCTACATATATGAGGAGTAAAGACACAATCTGTGTATTGTCCTGGTGTCCTGCTGAAAATGATCTTCATGATAAAACAGCACAAGAATTTTCTGCAAATCAAATAATCTTCAATGGTCCACAAAATGAATGAATGAAGACCTTCGCTTAAGTCAAAGTGAACATTTTCTATAATGTGTGTCCATCATAAGCCATCATAGCGGTGATATTCTGTTCTGAACTGTTTTTTTTTTGTGTGATGCTTTTTTCTATTTGTCCTCACTCTTCTTAGGTCACTGTTCCCTTTTTCTTACAAAATTTGCACCATTTTTTTTGTTATTGCGCATCTCATCTTTTCATGTTCATGATAATGTTCTTATTAATGACAAGTTATAATTTCTATTATTGCTTGCTTGAAAGAATGACGGGCGTTTTGGTCCATTAGGACTTTTGACTTAGATAGATAGATAGATAGATAGATAGATAGATAGATAGATAGATAGATAGATAGATAGATAGATAGATACTTTATTAATCACAAGGGGAAATTCACATAATCCTGCAGCAGTATACTGATACAAAAAACAATATTAAATTAAAGAGTAATAAAAATGCATGTAAAAGCAGGCAATAACTTTGAGTAATGTTAGCATTTACTCCCCCGGGTGGAATTGAAGAGTCGCATAGTGTCGGGGAGGAACAAACTCCTCAGTCTGTAAATGGAGCAGGACTGTGACAGCAGTCTGTCACTGAAGCTAATCCTCTGTCTGGAGATGATCCTGTTTAGTGGATGCAGTGGATTCTTCATGATTGACAGGAGTTTGCTCAGCGCCCATCACTCTGCTACAGATGTTAAACTGTCCAGCTTCATTCCTACAATAGAGCCTGCCTTCTTAACAAGTTTGTCCAGGCATGAGACGTCCTTCTTCTTTATACTGCCACTCGCCACAACCGTCTGGTAGAACATCTGCAGCATCTTATTGCAAATGTTGAAGGACGCCAACCTTCTAAGGAAGTATAGTCGGCTCTGACCTTTCTTACACAAAGCATCAGTATTGGCAGTCCAGTCCAATTTATCATCCAGCTGACTTGTGGAGTTAAATGCAGGCGTTGCACAATAATAAGCGATGCCTGACTTTGTGCTGTACATTTCTGGATTCTTTTCATGTTTTATTTAATCATAGCAGTCAGACATATTCTTATTCGTATTGGTGGCTTTCCAGTCACTTTGGAATTCTTGAGTCTCCATTAACAGCCAGCTTAACATTCCTACAGTTTACAGTTTCAGGTTAAGAAGGAAATGAGGCTGCAGGATATTTAGTTCAAATTCAAGTTTATTGTCTTGTTTATTTGGTACAATGAAATTCTTATTTGCTTGTCTCCCCCGGAGTAGAAGCAGTAAAACAATACCAGCAAAAGACCAAAGGAAAAAGAGAAAAGGAATACAACATCACGCATCCAATGTAACATATACTGTATGGATATACAAGAAGCAGTCAGACATTTGTCAGTATCAGTGCCCTCCATGTAACCTTCTGACCTGTGGATGAAAACTGTCTGAGTCCAAAGGTGTGAGTGTGAATGGGAATGGACAGCGAAGAGCAGTGACTGTGCAGAATGGCTCAGCTCTTTAATAATACGTCATGCCTTTCTAACACCCAGATCAGAAAGGAGCCATCTCCCAGTCTTATTCTGTGCCAATTCACCCCTCTCCAGCTTTGTGGTCCCGAGCTGAGCAGAAGCCTTACCAGCACGTAATGTAGCCAGACAGTGCAGACCAGTAGAAGTTGGTGAACACACACTTTACCTTAGACGTGAGGACGTAAAGGCGTTGGTGAGCCTTGTTGATAGCTGAGATGTGCTGTGCCCGCTTCAGGCAGTCAATAATGGTCACCCAAAGGAATTAAAAAGCTGCTGACTCTCTGCAGAGCAAGCCCTCAGATTAGACAGGAGAGTGTGGCCTGCATCCTCCCTGATGTCTCATCAGCATCTTGCTTTTGCTGACCTTGTTTTCATGGCAGCACTGTGTTAGAAACCAAATATCTGCATTGTTACCATTCTTACAGGTTACAATTTCAGGTTAAGAAGGGAATGCAACTACAGGATATTTAGATTCAAGTTCATGTTTATAGCCTTGTTTACATTGTTCAATGAAATTCTTCCTCGGACTAGTAGCAGTAAAACAATAGAAACACCAAACATTAAATCGAACTCATACTGTATGTATTTACAAAAAAATAATAATGTATTTGTCAGTATGAGTGGCCTTTGAGTAACCTTGTGACCTGTGGATAAAAACTGTCCAATAGTGTGAGTATGCATGGACCAGTACTGTCAGCAAGAATTGAGGAAGAACATCACGTAAGGGGTCTGTGGTGGTGTGCAGTATATATATATATATATATATATATATATATATATATATATATATATATATATATATATATATATATATATATATATATATATATATATATATATATATATATATATATATATATATACTGCTCAAAAGAATTAAAGGAACACTTTTAATCAGAGTATAGCATAAAGTCAATGAAACTTATGGGATATTAATCTGGTCAGTTAAGTAGCAGAGGGGTTGTTAATCAGTTTCAGCTGCTGTGGTGTTAATGAAATTAACAACAGATGCACTAGAGGGGCAACAATGAGATGACCCCCAAAACAGGAATGGTTTAACAGGTGGAGGCCACTGACATTTTTCCCTCCTCATCTTTTCTGACTGTTTCTTCACTAGTTTTGCATTTGGCTACAGTCAGTGTCACTACTGGTAGCATGAGGCGATACCTGGACCCTACAGAGGTTGCACAGGTAGTCCAACTTCTCCAGGATGGCACATCAATACGTGTCATTGCCAGAAGGTTTGCTGTGTCTCCCTGCACAGTCTCAAGGGCATGGAGGAGATTCTAGGAGACAAGCAGTTACTCTAGGAGAGCTGGAGAGGGCCATAGAAGGTCCATAACCCATCAGCAGGACCAGTATCTGCTCCTTTGGGCAAGGAGGAACAGGATGAGCACTGCCAGAGCCCTACAAAATGACCTCCAGCAGGCCACTGGTGTGAATGTCTCTGACCAAACAACCAGAAAGACTTCATGAGGGTGACCCAAGGGCCCCATGTCCTCTAATGGGCCCTGAGCTCACTGCCCAGCAGCATGCAGCTCGATTGGCATTCGCCATAGAATACCAGAATTGGCAGATGCACCACTGGTGCCCTGTGCTTTTTACAGATGAGAGCAGGTTCACCCTGAGCACGTGACAGAAGTGAAAGGGTCTGGAGAAGCCATGGAGAACATTATGCTGCCTGTAACATCATTCAGCATGAGCAGTTTGGTGGTGGGTTAATGATTGTCTGGGGAGGCATATCCATGGAGGGTCACACAGACTGCTACAGGCTTGACAAAGGCACCTTGGCTGCCATTAGGTATCAGGATGAAATCCTTGGACCCATTGTCAGACCCTATGCTGGTACAGTGGCTCCTGGTGCACGACAATTCCTGGCCTCATGTGGTGAGAGTATGCAGGCAGTTCCTGGAGGATGAAGGAATTGATACCATTGACTGGCCACCACACTTTCCTGACCTAAATCCAATAGAACACCTCTGGGACATTATGTTTTGGTCCATCCAATGCCACCAGGTTGCACCTCAGACTGTCCAGGAGCTCAGTGATGCCCTGGTCCAGATCTGGGAGGAGATCCCCACAACACCATCTGTCATCTCATTAGAAGCATGCACCGATGTTGTCAGGCATGTATACAAGAACACAGGGGCCATACAAAGTGCTGCGTACAATTTTGAGTTGCTGCAATTAAATTTTGGCAAAATGGACTAGCCTGCCACATCATTTTTTCACTCTGATTTTTGGGGCGTCTTTGAATTCAGGGCTCTGTAGGTTGATCATTTTCATTTCCATCAAATGATGTGGCATCCTTTCGTTCCTAACACATTACCCAGTCTATATCAGTATAGATATCCAGGAGGATTTCTTTTTCCCATTGAGATCTGATGTGTTTTCAAAGGGTTCCTTTAATTTTTTTGAGCAGTTTTATATATATATATATATATATATATATATATATATATATATATATATATATATATATATATATATATATATATATATATACTGTATATAAAATCCAATGTCTGTCTGTCCACTTTTCATGAGAGAACTACATAATTGATTTATATCGGGTTTTTATCTATAATTTACTTGAAGATTCCGGTTGATTTGAGACTTCTCTCATCGCACTAAGAATCATAGTTCACTTGCAGGAGCGGTATATCCGTGCTAATCTGCGAAAGAGGCTGCAGGGCGAAGGGAGGGGGAAGCATGACGTCAGGAGTGGGGAGCCGGGCAAGGCCCTCCTCATTCATGCACCAGCCTCCATTCGAATTACTCTATCTCTTGCAATGTTTTGGAGCAGACCTTGTCGCCGCTTGGCTAACGATACCTGTTTTATTTTTAATTTGTCCCATTTCACTACTATGCATGTGGAGCCGCGGGGAACGGCTAGATTAAAATAAAGACAGTGTGCTCTGCCTCAGGGGCAGGCGTAGGTGTGCGCAGTAACGTGGTGGAGCATCCCAGGGGTGTTGATGAGGGAACTGGTGGAGCACATGGAGCACGCATTCATGTGCAGATGCACGCCCTTCTGCCGATTTCCTCATTAATGTTCTGTAGTCTGTAATCAAGGCCCCTATGCTTACATATGGTATAAAAAGAGCCTGAGCAGGCTAGATAAGGAGAAAAAAAGAGAGACTGAACATTAAAGGAAAGCAAAAGGAGAAGAAAAGGAAAGACAGGATCATGGAATAGACAATGTTGTGAAATGGCAGTAATAGATTTAGAAGTGGCCCCAAAGGGTGAGAGCAGATGGCACTCACCGGGCAGAGTCACTCCGAGGTGGAAGAAGTGAGCAGAGCTCAAGGGGATTCAGACTGAAGGCTGAGGGATGATGGCAGGAACACAAGCCGACAGAAGGACGATGGCACTTGCTAGTGGATTCCTCCTCTTGCTGAGGAGACTTTTTAAAGGGTAAGCAGAGGAGATATCAGTTTGGAATGGATGTACTGCAGTTCTTGATGGGTTTCATGGACAGGTCCTGGTAATGATTTTAACCTTGTTTTAAACTGTTTGGATTATGTATTTATTAATTTATTGAATCTGTACTGGAATTTGTTTTAGATTGTAAAAGTACAAAGTACATCCTGCACTGTTTCTTGTTGTGTTATGTGTCCCCATTGCCCAGTCCATCCTTGGTTGTGACTATCAATGTCCTGGGTTCAAGTTGGAAATGCCAGCTGTGGTCAACCCAGGCTTCACAAACAGTGACTGTGCAGAACGGATGAGATCTTTACTAATCCATGCTGCCTTTCTAAAAGCGTTAAACTGAGAGGAGCTCTTTCCAAGTATGCCCTCAGCATCCCCTCAGATGTAGACAGGAAAGTGGCCTGACTTCTTCCTGAGGTCTGACCAGCTTCTTGCTTTTGCTAACATTGATTGCATGGTACCAATTTGTTAGAAGGTAAATCTCTTTGCCATTATTGATGATCAGAACTATGAATATGGTTGTTAGGCCTGAATATCGCTTTCAATTACACTCCTACAGATTATTTTAATGTGTCCTCAATAGCACTGCAAAATATCTCGAGATGCAATGTGAAAAGTTAAAGGAGTTAGCAAGGGAAAAATCCACAAATGTAATGATGGACTTGGAGCTTTGCTTCTCCACGTAGTCATTGGAGTACAGTAGCGGACATGGCACACTACAATGATGAGGCACCAGAGTTAAGGATCGGCATGTGTTTTGCCATTTGGATCTTACTGAGTTCTGCCACGTAGGAATACCAAAATTCAGAGGCAGAGAGTGACACTAAGGCCCAAGTCTAGGATGGTGGTGATCAGCTTTGGTGGTCCAACAGTGTGAAGGGCTGAGCTGTGGTCTCTGTCTGTGCTAAACGACATTAGATGACAGCATCTAGATAGAAACATGCAGCATCACATACCATACTCATTTTCTTATGCAGCATGCCTCATTCTTCTATTAATTATTCATTTGGTGATTATCGAGGTTAATACATGAATACTTTTTAAAAGTGTATGCTTAGGAATGTGAAACAGAAAGAGAAGGCCAAAGTCCCTATGATTCCAGATGCCACCCAGGTCCTCTGTCGACCTCAAAAGAGCAAAAGTCTTGAACCAAAACCCAGAAAGATGGCAAGTTCTTCATTCTTTCAGAATCTTCTTTCTTGATTGCAATTTTCACTTGATCTGAAGCAGGGAAATCCGAAAGAACTTATGTCATGGAAATCTTTAAGATACAAATATGTATAAGAGTGACAGACAAGCACCCACCTAGAATTTATTGTGACAATAATTCGAATTAAATAAAGATTACAAATGCCGTGCTCCAGCTTAAGTATCGCACACACGACTGTGTTCTGTACTGTGTCCACAGAGTACGCCTGTGGGGTCCAGTCTGTTACTAACACGCAGTCCACCACATGCGGGTTACTCGGTAAACATGATTTATTCCTCACAGACTCCCTGCTGTCCCGTCTCCACCTCCAACTTCCAGCTTTTCATTTACAGTGGCCACCTTTTGTTCCTCACTCGTGAGTTGCACCTCAGTTTTTTGTTTTCTCTAAAAAACATCTTGACATATTTACTGGAGGAGTATTAATACAGATAGGACTACCGTACATGTTGTTGCACGCTGGCGGAGATGGAAGTCGCTCCTTCTCACAGCTTGAGGAGCTTAATCTCGAGCAGGCTGCCTTGCGGATGCACGCCTTCATGAGCGCCAAACGCGTGGGCAGTCCAGGGCGCCCGCCTGAGCCTGGATCGGAACAGCAGGCCTCAGTCTAGGAGACAGATGAAGAAAGGGAATACAGAGATGCTCGGAAAACATGGACAGGAAGTGGCAGAGCTTACTTCAGTAATGATTAGGGCTTTCTGAAATAGCTGACTCCCTAGTTATAGCCAAGTAAGCAGCACTTTGCTACATTTCCTATTGCAGCATATTTGTTAATTTGAATTTTGCATTTATCCTATGGCTGAAAGAGCACCACATTTGCTCATCGGACAGCTTTTTATTTTTAGTGCTGAAAACCCAGCTACCAGTTTAAACGATCCTGAAATCACAACACTCAGGTTTTGACTTCAGTCTAACATACAATTAGTCTTAAAATGTCCCATAATGTTCTAAGAAGCAGCTTGTTGTCCTCAGTCTGTCTAGCACAGTGTTGCAAGATGATGCTTTCTGGATTTTTTCATAAAACAAAAATGCAAGTTGCTGTTTTTTTGTATTCATTTTGTGAGGAACCGATTCACTTGTTATGGACTGTTTTTATCCATCCTTGGTATAAAAGAATTCTTAAGTGTATTCTTATAATATGAAAAAAGAAACATCTCCCCAGGAATCAAAGCATAAGAAAAGTCTGAAGCAAGCAAAGCACAAACAGAGGAATCAAAGAACTGAATGCTTTTCTTCTTCTTCAGTTTTTAGGTGAGTTTTAAAAGGCTTTCAGTTACCTGATCTGCTTATTTATCTTCAATGTTTTTTTGCTCTTCTGTCGAGGCTGGATCTGCTTTATTTTGAATTATGCCTTCCTGACTACTTACCAAGGAGCTGTGGGGTCCAATTTCATATCAAATGAGTCAATAATGGCCATTTACTGAAGTAATGTCTTTAGGCCTCAATAATCAACCGTCTAAATAGCTTGTCTTCCTCTAGAGGGCGTATTTGGTCTTAATTTATTACTAAAAAAAGAAGAAGCAGCTAAATCACTTCTACTAATAAAAGCCACTAATGGAGAGTTGAACAGAAATAAGAGCAAAAATGCTTAGTCATGTTAAACAAGTACATGTTCAGGAGATGCTTGAAACACAGTGCTGGCACACACTCTCTGCCTCTCGCTCTCTGTCTCATTAACCAGGCAGGCACATAATAATAGATTAATAGTTCCATAATTACATATTCTGCCCTCAATTAGAAATGCTTCAACAGATTTCATCGGTGTGCATTTTAATCCTTAAATTAAAAAAATTTGAAATGGAAGGTATACTGCAATACTACTTTGTTAACACCCACGCCT
This sequence comes from Polypterus senegalus, assembly GCF_016835505.1. NCBI lineage: Eukaryota > Metazoa > Chordata > Cladistia > Polypteriformes > Polypteridae > Polypterus > Polypterus senegalus. Next base: position 43,361,370 of record NC_053171.1, on the reverse strand, counting down.
CAGAATACTAAATAGAAAAAGTACAAAATCAGCAGTGGCTCAGCTGCTCCAGTTTAAGTTAGAGCCTATAAAACCATCCTCTATTTTTAGAATATTAGAAAGATTTTGACTAGCACAGCCAATTAAGCTCAATCTTGTCCACTTAATATCTCCAAAATAGCATCAAGCTGAGATTTGAAGGTCCTGCAGTCCATCACAGTACTTTGTAATTTATTTTCTGTATCTAGGATTCTGTGTAAAGAAAACTTTCTAATGTTTGTGTAAAAATTTTCCCTTAACAAACTGTGTTCTCCCATTTTCAGTGCCAGAACCAAAAAAAAATAAATAAAAAATGAGTCAAAAGTACAGAATGTACACACAGGGGTGCTGTTTATGTAACTGATGGGGCACCAAGAAGGACCCAACCTGAGAGTCATCAAAGAATGATGGTACTACACCCGTGGGGAACTGTTTAAGAAAGTGAAGGGTGATAGATAGATAGATAGATAGATAGATAGATAGATAGATAGATAGATAGATAGATAGATAGATAGATAGATAGATAGATAGATAGATACTTTATTAATCCCAAGGGGAAATTCACATAATCCAGCAGCAGTATACTGATACAAAAAACAATATTAAATTAAATAGTAATAAAAATGCATGTAAAAGCAGAAAATAACTGTGAGTAATGTTAGCATTTACTCCCCCGTGTGGAATTGAAGAGTCGCATAGTGTGGGTGAGGAACGATCTCCTCAGTCTGTTGGTGGAGCAGGACAGTGACAAAAGTCTGTCACTGAAGCTACTCCTCTGCCTGGAGATGACACTGTTCAGTGGATGCAGTGGATTCTTCGTGATTGACAGGAGTTTGCTTAGCGCCCGCTGCTCTGCTACAGATGTTAAACTGTCCAACTTTACTCCTACAATAGAGCCTGCCTGCCTCACCAGTTTGTCCAGGTGTGAGGTGTCCTTCATCTTTATGCTGCCTCCCCAGCACACCACCACATAGAAGAGGGCGCTCGCCACAACCGTCTGGTAGAACATCTGCAGCATCTTATTGCAGATGTTGAAGGACGCCAACCTTCTAAGATAGTATAGTCAGCTCTGACCTTACACAGAGCATCAGTATTGGCAAGTCCAGTCCAGTTTGTCATCCAGCTGCACTCCCAGGTATTTATATGTCTGTACCCTCTGCACACAGTCTCCTCTGATGATCATGGGGTCCATGAGGGGCCTGGGCCTCCTAAAATCCATCACCAGTTCCTTGGTCTTACTGGTGTTCAGGTGTAAGTGGTTTGAGTCACACCATTTAACAAAGTGTTATACGTTTCATAAATTCCATGGTAAGTACACAGAGGGGTGCTGTTTATATTGCTGGTCTTCTAAATCTAATAGCATAGACTGCCCACTATGGACAATGTGGAGTACTATCTACCAACCCAAGACTCCAAAAGGGCTTTGATTGGCACTTGCTAATCATTCATTTTAAAGTAACTGATGGGATCCACTGTACTAATTCCTTATCAACTAATTCACGTCACTTTTTAATCTCCATTTGCCTAAACTGAAAGGTTCAGCTCTTTTAATCTCCCCTCATAGCTCATACCTCTTAGTCCTGATATCAGCCTTACTGCTCACCTCTGGACTTTCTCTAGCACTGATGGGTCTTTTTTGGAATATGGTGACCAAAACTGAACAAAGTACTCCAGGCCTCACTAGTGCATTACATATTTACAATATATATATTACAAACATGCCCAGTAGAAGGAGATATGACTGCAAAACCACAGCTAGATATAAGGGCAAACACAGGAACTTTTAAGATTTATTTCTGTAATAACATGAAGCTCTGTGGAGCACAAAAAGGCAAAAAGGAGTTGCCAGTAAAGACAATCCAAGGCGAATAAAGTCCCAATACAGTTATTCAATGGCAAAGTTAATAAACAAAGCAAACAGGTAAAAATTCCAGAAATTACAAAAGATATAGAAATAATCACAATGAATCACTCACCAACTCCCAAGCGCATTCAAATGAACTGTCACGGAGTGTGTTTGTCCCCTTCTAATAGTGCTGACAGCAGCTCCCCTAACTCAGGCATTGAGAAGGCGGCAAATAACAAACAAAACTAACATTAGCATAAAGTAAAGACTCAAAAAAGACATAAAACAAGAATATGAACCCAAAATTATTTGGGATAAGGGAGAAAAACTCCTACAGACAAACAGAGAACATGCAAAGTCCCTTCTCCTGGAAATATCAGATCACAACACACCAATATCAAAACTTATTTAGTTCAAGATTACAGAGAGCCTGATGTTAACTCCACAATGTCAAAATGAATATTGAAATTGTAAAAATTTTGAACCATGACTGTAGACAGAGAACTCTGATTAAATGTGATGTTCAATTAACAGGAAACCATATTATGAGTGAACCACTGCAGCCTTCTAGAGCTTGAAGAACTAAAGACTGAATGGTGTGACCATATAGTGCCAGATTAACTGAGCAATGATCAATAACACTAGACCAAGACTTCAGATCTAACTTGATGGTGAAGCAATCCAGCAAGTCCAAGCTGTGGTTATGTTCATTCCTAATAGAGCAAGGTGTACCCTTGAAGAACTTAAGTGTCCATCTAATGGGCACAAAGAAATGTTAATGCATACAGGACAATGAATCCCACCCAACACACTGCTTATCCCACCGTATCAGTCATCCATGTTTTCTATGGATTCATGGTGAAAGTGGCTCCATGTTCCATGACTTTGCAAAAGGTCAGGGGCTGCGAATCGCTAGATTCTGGTTCCAGCGCCCTGAACTGCATCGTTGGACTTGGTACTTCAACACTGGTGGTGCGGTGAAGGAGATCAATCACATCCTCGTGGGCAGACGCTGGAAGCTCTTGCAAAACTGCAGGGTCTACAGAAGTGCCCAGTTTGTGAATTCTGACCACAGTCTTGTTGTTGCTGCTCTTAGGATCAGGCTTAGGTCCAGTAGGTTACAACCTACTAGGAAAATGAGCCTGGACTTGGCCAGACTCCAAGACCAGGCAGTTTGTGTGAGGAACTTTCAAATTTGGCTATGACTGCTGATCCTAATGTGATGTGGGAGACCTTCCGTGACAAGACCCAGAAGGATGCTGAGGGCTGTGTTGGTGTTACCAGTGTTCCCAGAAGGAGGTGTTTCATCTCGCAGGGCTGTACCGGGAACTGAGAAGATAAAGAGGCATTTGTTAGAGGAATCTGTGAGCAAGTGACACATCATCTGTGGTCTATCGACCCACGTCCTGCTTACAGAGGAATCGAAGCATTATGCAAATTTGAATCTGTGCCTCAGAGAGTCGCAGTCAGGGTGGCTGATGGAACAGTCCTTACGGATGACACTGTAGTTGTGACCTGCTGGGATGGCTACTTTGAGCAGTTGTTCAAAGCTGATCCTCCAGCTAGGACGTTGGATATCTCAAGGTCCACGGTTCTTCAGGCTGATCCTCCGATTATCTATGAACCACCCAATCTCACTGAGATTGCAAAGGTGGTGAACCAGCTGAGGGGGGAAAAGGCTGCAGGGATCTGTGGTATCTGGGGTGAACTTCTCCAGGCTGGTGGTAAGGTTGTCTTCCTGGCATTGCAAGCAAACTTTGCTTCCATTTGGGATACTGGCATCATCCCAACTGACAGGAAAACGGGACTTGTCATCCCTATCTGGAAAGGGAAGGGTAATCACCTGGATTACAGCAACTACAGGGGGATAACACCACTCTCTGTGCCAGGTAAGGTCCTTGCTAGGGTCGTCCTCTATAGGATCCGTGATCACTTGCTCACCTACCAGTGACCGGAACAGTTTGGTTTTATGCCTAAGAAGTCTACTATTGACCGCATCCTGGCACTGAAGGTTCTCATGGAGTGCAAACGCGAATATCGGCAAAGTTTCTTTGCCACTTTTGTTGATTTTCGCAAAGCATTGAACTCAATTGATCGATCTGTCCTGTGGGACATCCTGAGGGTTTGCTGGATCCCCTCGAGGTTGCTGGATATCACGGCTGGCCTGTACACTGGTACTGTGCGTGCTGTGCAGAGTGGAGGCAGGACTTCTGCGTTTTTCCCAGATGATTTTGGGGTTTGTCAGGTGTGTGTTATTGCTCCTACTCTGTTCATTGCTTGTATGGACTGGGTGTTGGGCAAGGTCGTGGGGTCCAGCGGCTGTGGAACATCTGTTGGTCAAGAAAATTCACGGATCTTGACTGATGATGCTGTGATCTTCTCGGAGTCAATGGAGGTTCTGATCGTTGCGCTCGAGAGACTGAGTGAGGAGTCTGAGTGTCTGGGCTTGCGAGTGTTCTGGATAAAAACCACGATTCAGGCCTTTAATGGCCTCTTGGGCACAGCCATCAGCAGTGTGTCTGTTTGAGGAGAGAGTGTTGACCTTGTTGAGAGGTTTGCTTACCTTGGCAGTGACATTCATGTCTCTGGTGACTCTTCCTATGAAGTCAGTAGACAGATTGGGAGAGCATGGGGGGTCATGAGGTCGCTGGAAAGGTGCGTGTGGCACTCCTGATTTCTATGCAAAAGAATGAAGGTCCAAGTGTTTAGAGTCCTAGTACTTCCTCTCTTGCTATATGGTTGTGAGACATGGACGCTATCCAGTGACCTGAGACGAAGACTGGACTCCTTTGGTACTGTGTCTCTCTGGAAAATCCTTGGGTACCGTTGGTTTGATTTTGTGTCGAATGAGCGGTTGCTCATGGAGTCCCGAATGAGGCACATTACCTGCATTGTAAGGGAGCGTTAGTTACGGCACTATGGCCATGTGGAGTGTTTTCCTGAGGGTGATCTGGCTCGTAAGATCCTCATTGTTGGGGACCCGAGTGGCTGGATCAGGCCAAGGTGTCGCCAATGTAACACCTGCCTGAGGCAGATAGAGGGTCATTTCTGGAGAGTGGGACTGGACTGTGTGTCTGCCTGGGGGGATGCAAACTGGGATCTCGAGTTGTTTCGCCATGTAGTGGGTGCAGCAATGCACTGTACCAGTGTATGCTCCCCGAATTGAATTGACTTGACTGCTGAGTTCCACTAGGTGATGGACCCTCATATTAGCATCTTCCTCTAATGCTGACAATTTGAACATTAGAACAATCTAGACAGGAACAGGCCACTCAGCCCTACAACGCCCTCCAGTCATATCCACTTAATGTTTCTGAAACAACATGAAGTCAAGTTTTGAAAGTCCCTGAAGTCCTACTGTCTACCACACTATTTGGTAGCTTATTCTAAGTGTCTATGGTTTCTTGTGTAAAGAAAAACTTCCTAATGTTTGTGTGAAATTTAACCTTAACAAGTTTCAAACTGTTTCTCTGTGTTCTTGATGAACTCATTTTAAAATAACAGTCTCGATCCACTGTACTAATTCCCTTCATAATTTTAAATGCTTAAATTATATCTCCTCTTAATCTTCTTTTGCTTAAACTAAAAAGGCTCACCACCTCTTTTAATCTTTCCTCATAATTCATCCCCTGTAGCTCTGGAATCAGCCTAGTCACTCACATTTTCTAGTATTGCTATGTCATTTTTGGAGCCTGGAGACCAAAACTACACACAATACTCCAGATGAGGAGTAAGTAAAGTAAATTAATTAAATAAGGGCCATATTTTTGTTACCTGTTGCTATGTTGTGTTTTTGTTGGCAGGTGACTCAATATCTGTATACTACTAAAACCCTAAGCGTAAAATGCACCACATTGGCACATTCCGCTTGGACATTAAGAGTCCCCTGATGTGGCACTGCCCAGCGTGTCACCACACAAGTGTGCCTGAAGTGGTCCTGCTGGATCTAATGCCGAGGTCACTAACCAGCTGGTGTCTCTGAGGTGGTGTTATCTCAAACTCCAGACAGTCATGACAATTCATTATCTCTGCCGGCCTTCTCACGTCAACATATCATGACATTTAAATCTACTTCTCCTGTGTGAAGACAGATGCCAGATCACTCCTTTTCAGAAACACTTGTGTTTATTTTGGGGTTCCCCAGCACCTACATCCTGTATAAAAATAAAACTCAAAGGGATCATAAAGAAGTTGAAATTCTGAATTCAGAAATGCTGTCTATTGCTGAGATTAGTGGAGAACGTCACCGGCCCTGCCTGATGCATATTGGAAGTGCTGTGTAGTTCACAAAGGATCAGGAGACCTTTATATGGTGGACTTGATGGGTGTTACAGAAGACAGGGATTTAGGAGGAGTTAGGTTGGGGTCCACTTTCAGAAAACTGTGCGTATAACTGAATTTCTCCCACCGTCTCTACTGCACATGTCACACGGCCATGCATGGTCATGCACTCCCCATTAAGCATTCCTGCCCCTTTCACCTCCAACCATCACCTTGGTCTCTCCTGCATTTACCATGAGGCCTTTTGCTTTTGTTTTACATTTAAGAGTCTTCTCCTTGTAACCTGGGGTTGGAATAAGGTCAGTGTATGTTTTAATGCCATTAAAAGATAACTAAAGGAAACTGGTGTCAGGAGGGGCATCTGGTCTTAAAATGTCTGTTTCATTATACCCTCTTAATGGTGGGATACAAAAACAAAAAACTAATTAAACAAGGACACTAAGATTTCTTTTGAATTGCTGACAGGGTCCTTCATGCCTTCCTTTCTTCTTCTTGATGACTTCACACTTTTCTCTTCGCCATCAGTGACGTCCAAGGTCTGAACAAATATGTTGGTCCTCTGCACCCAAAGCAAGTGCAGTGCATTTGCATCTCCTTTAGAGGTTGGTCTCAGGGCTTATGTGATGCATTGTCAATGTTAATGACCAGCAATGTTTTAATGCATTGCAGCATGTCACCTCTTAGGGCAGATCTTGCTGGCCAGGTCTGGCTCAGATTGTCAATATTCAAAACATGTTTCATGCAGCTCGCCCTGACCATTTGTTTTCTGGTAACCCCACTTCAGCATGTGCTCATATAGCAGAAATATGTGAAATGCAGGTATTGTAGAGAATGCCTAGGAAATCTATAGAATGTGTGATGTACTTTAGGCAAAGCATGACATGTCTGTGTTACTTTAATATGCTAGATACTTTCTGTAGCCATTGTATATAATATCTAGGCATTATACAGAACAACAAATACTATTTAGGCAACGTATGAAAAGTGAGTCATGAAAAGGCCTTTATTGAAAAGACATATATAAAAATGAAACGTCAGCATGCCGTGATTGTTACCCAAACACTAAACTTTGCTCTGCCAATCTCATACAGCACAGTATGGGCTAATGTCTGCTGTGCAAATGAAAACTTGCATGTTTCGGTCACTGCTTTAATTACCAAAGACTCAAATCCAAATGGCGGAAGTACTCTAAGCTGCGCGGGTGCCCGCCCATGTATTATTTTGTTTGAAATTGCGCATTGTATTTTATTTCCTGTGCACACTGCCATCTGATGGTCTGCGGAGGATGAGTTGGTCAGAAAATGGATAGCAAAAACACTGAACACAAGTGGAAATGAAAATGTGTTTTCTATCCATATACAACAATCAAGTTATTGGGAAAAGACAAAATTCTGTAGGGCTGTTGTAGCAGTCAGGTCAGCTACAGAAGACTGGCTGGCACTGACGCCTGGGCAGCATTGATCTGCTATCTCCTTCCTGAGACCAACACATCTTTGACATTAAACACAAGTGTTCTTGATGGCAGTGTGTCATGTCCCCCTTTTTTTTCACTTCTTCCTGATGTGATGAGCAACCCATTTGCATTTTAACTACAGGTTAGTAGCTGCAGGGTGTCTTGCTGCACAGATAAATGTGAATGGACTCTGGAGATGCATTTTAATGTCAGGTGTAAATGTACTGTATATGTTACTGTCAATGTGTGAAATTAGGCATTGTGTAGAATGCCTAGGGAATCTAAAGAATGCCAAAAATGGGACATCAAAGAATGAAACGATTAAAATTTCAAACATTTCCTAGGCATTCTACGCAATGCCAAAAGGCAAACTGGCAAAGTATAAAATAATTCCACTAGTGACCGATGTTTCATATATGTGCTGCATAATTATGCAATTTTGCAAAATATTTTTATAACATAATTAAATATGCTCATTATTTATATTCTATCAATAGTTAATATTAGTTTATCAGCTGAAGTTCCGTATTATTCTCACCAACTATGGAAAAACCTAGTATGTCAGCGTTTCTCAACCTTTAAGTATTTGCGACCCGAGTTTTCATAACAGTTTTAATCACGTCCCCCCTAACATTTTTTTGAAATGTAGATGCATATTTTATTATACCTACTTAACTTTTATTGACATTTATCTAACTCTATATTTATTGTTCTAGTATCAGAATGTAGTTTAAGTTCATTTGTTTTGGTTTCAACAGATGTTAATTTCATATTTTTGATTCTTGTTTTCTTTTTTTCCACATCTTCGCATCCCCCTTTTGTTACTTCGCGCCCCCCTAGGGGGAGCCCGCCCCACAGGTTGAGAACCACTGTAGTATGTCACATCTTTCAAATTTTTGGCAAATTAAGAAAATGATGTTACCCCTATAATTAACCATATCTAGATTTCATTTTTCCTGACCTTCACGTACACAATGTTCTTTTTCTCACGAATCAACAAGACCTGCCATTTAAATCATGCAGTCGCAGCATTTAAATCACCTGATCGTAATCCAATGTTTTCATTGGTAGGTGGTCTTTCCTCATTGGTCAGTGGAGTTACTAGGTTTTTGTCTTGTAGTATGTAAAATGCTGTGTACATATTAGCTTCTTCCAATGTGCTATGACCGGAATGAAGACATATTTGGCCATCACCACTACCTTATAACATCAGGAAAGACCTAGTAACTCCAAAAACTAAAAAAAACTCAGTTTTGAAAGAAATGGCAGTTACTAGGTTTTTCCATTGCATGTGAGTTTTACCTCCCTTCCGGTCCCAGTACTCCTGACCTCACTTCCTCTGAAGAACCTATATAGATGCCATTTTATTAGACAAAACATTTTACTACAGTGGAACCCAACAGAAATACAGTGCTTCCGGAAAGTATTCACAGCGCATCACTTTTTCCACATTTTGTTATGTTACAGCCTTATTCCAAAATGGATTAAATTCATTTTTTTCCTCAGAATTCTACACACAACACCCCATAATGACAACATGAAAAAAGATTACTTGAGATTTTTGCAACTTTATTAAAAATAAAAATACTGAGAAAGCACGTGTACATAAGTATTCACAGCCTTTGCCATGAAGCTCCAAATTGAGCTCAGGTGCATCCTGTTTCCGCTGATCATCCTTGAGATGTTTCTGCAGCTTAATTGGAGTCCACCTGTGGTAAATTCAGTTGATTGGACATGATTTGGAAAGGCACACACCTGTCTATAGAAGGTCCCACAGTTGACAGTTCATGTCAGAGCACAAACCAAGCATGAAGTCAAAGGAATTGTCTGTAGACCTCCGAGACAGGATTGTCTCGAGGCACAAATCTTGGGAAGGTTACAGAAAAATTTCTGCTGCTTTGAAGGTCCCAATGAGCACAGTGGCTTCCATCATCTTCCTTCTGGAAGAGGTTCGAAACCACCAGGACTCTTCCTAGAGCTGGCCAGCTATCTAAACTGAGCGATCGGGGGGAAGGGCCTTAGTCAGGGAGGTGACCAAGAACCCGATAGTCACTCTGTCAGAGCTCCAGAGGTCCTCTGTGGAGAGAGGAGAACCTTCCAGATGGACAACCATCTCTGCAGCAATCCACCAATCAGGCCTGTATGGTAGAGTGGCCAGACAGAAGCCACTCCTTAGTAAAAGGCACATGGCAGCCCGCCTGGAGTTTGTCAAAAGGCACCTGAAGGACTCTCAGACCATGAGAAACAAAATTCTCAGGTCTGATTAGACAAAGATTGAACTCTTTGGTGTGAATGCCAGGCGTCACGTTTGGAGGAAACCAGGCACCGCTCATCACCAGGCCAATACCAACCCTACAGTGGTGGTGGCAGCATCATGCTGTGGGGATGTTTTTCGGTGGCAGGAACTGGGAGACTAGTCAGGATAAAGGGAAAGATGACTGCAGCAATGTACAGAGACATCCTGGATAAAAACCTGCTCCTGAGCGCTCTTGACCACAGACTGGGGCGACGGTTCATCTTTTAGCAGGACAACGACCCTAAGCACACAGCAAAGATACCAAAGGAGTGGCTTCAGGACAACTCTGTGAATGTCCTTGAGTGGCCCAGCCAGAGCCCAGACTTGAATCCGACTGAACATCTCTGGAGAGATCTTAAAATGGCTGTGCACCGACGCTTCCCATCCAACCTGATGGAGCTTGAGAGGTGCTGCAAAGAGGAATGGGCGAAACTGGCCAAGGATAGGTGTGCCAAGCTTGTGGCATCATATTCAAAAAGACTTGAGGCTGGAATTGCTCCCAAAGGTGCATCGACAAAGTATTGAGCAAAGGCTGTGAGTACTTCTGTACATGTGATTTCTCAGCTTTTTTATTTTTAATAAATTAGCAAAAACCTCAAGTAAACTTTTTTCACGTTGACATTATGGTGTGTTGTGTGTAGAATTCTGAGGAAAAAAATGAATTTAATCCATTTCAGAATAAGGCTGTAACGTAACAAAATGTGGAAAAAGTGATGCGCTGTGAATACTTTCCGGATGCACTGTAATATTGTGCAAGGCTGCATGGGAGTTCGAGTCTGGAGGTGCAGACCTATAGGGATCCCTAGTGGATGACAGAAGGCGCTGCCTTGGGTGGGGCGGATCTCCTTGGCATTCTCATAAACTGCCTACTTCACATCGCTGGAAGTACTCCTGGGTCCTCAATAAAAGAGACCACACCGCCTTGTCCAAATGAGTTGGAGCTGGGAGTGGTGACAGGCAACATTCATCTGGAGGAGTAGCAGTGTGGTGGAGAGAAAAGGTGACAGAAAGAAGTAGAAGATACATGGGGTTTAATTGTCTATACAAGGTATTTTGTAATAAGCACACCTTTGATGTGAACCCGGGACTGTGTTTGTGTGCTTGTGCTTGGGGTTTGGAGTTTGGGGCTCTGTGGTGCCTTCTAGCCTTCACACTGTCAAAAGTTTTTTTTCAGAAAAAATAAGTTAAAGTTGTTCAGAAGCTGAAGTATGTCTGCAAGGTAACATAACTTCATGTTCCAATCTGCGTCTGAAGAATTACACAAGGTCAAAGTTTTTCTTTTATGGAAATATAATTGTTTCTGGTCTCACATCATCACAAAGTATTTTTAAAATATGACCTTGCAAAAAACAGAAAAACTTCCATGAATAATAATAATAATAATAAAAGAACTCTAACTTGAGTTGGTCACAGAAGTAAAATAATAACGCAAGTAATATTAATACATTTTTGCATGCAACTAGATGCAGAACTGCATACATTATACACAAGAAATTTCATGGCGACAGACAGCAGGACCTCACTCTCTACTCTGGGTGAGCTCAAATCAGCGCTGTGTGAAATATTAGATCTTCGTTGACTTCGACAAATTTGTCCAGTAGCTATTCCGTCCGATACATGGTATTATGGCCAGTGGTCAAGGAACTCCCAAACCCTAGGCTGTTGGGGAACACAGTTTAAGAAACACTGCTCTAGAGAAAGTGGCACACATGCCATCCCACGGAGCTTACAATACAATTCTTTCAGTTCAGTGTACCACAGACAGGTGAGCGACTTACTTGGAGACACACAGTTAGTCAGCGGTGGGCACAGAACCGGCGGCTTTGTGCTTCACAGTTGTGTTTTAGGTCACACCATCTAATTGGTCTTTAGCAATCTGTTTACAAAGTTATAATGCAATTATACGTGGCAGTCATTTAAGATAAGGATACTGTGCTTATGCCAGCTAGTTAGGGAGGTGAAATGTGAAAGGCCGCATGCAGAGAAAAAATACACGAATCTGGGGGCAAGTGGATTAGCCAGACCAGCTGGATTAACACATTTGGAAAGCCCTGTGTTGACTTAGGATGGTTTCTCTACTTGTACAGGATGTTCTTCCTTTTATGTAAAATACAAATTATTTACAATTTACTTGCCTTTTGGATCCTGCATGAGCATCTTCTTAAATGTACCTAACAGCTGTCAAGGAATCACTCGGCTACAGCTTACTGACTAGCCGGGCTTGCTTCTTCAAGAAACATGGATCCTGGGCCTGCGTCGCCAATGGTGCAAATTAAGAATTAGGTGCAGGTCATGGTGGGGGGAGCCCAGATGCACAGGTTAGTTACCGATCAGTCAGTTGGCGCACTAATAAGCTTGGCCTAGGGTCTCAAAATAACCCTAGCATAGGCACTGTATGCATCATCATCATTTATCATTAATTCTCTTTGATTGGCAGTCAGTGCCAGGCTGTAAAGTGTCCCACTGCACCAGTACATTGGCTTGACCCATCCTGTCATTTGAGAGATTCTAGTGATCAAGTCATACATTATGTGGAGTGTTAATGTATGTCACTAGTATGTGTTTGAAATGAGTGTAAACGTTGAAGTCCACTTCCACCTCATCTATCAGTCGACTCATTGAAATGGTTGTGCTGTTCCTGCTTCATTGCGTCATTTTCCCCACGGGGGTCCAGGATTCTACCTGCAGTCCAAAGGCATGCACCTGTCTGTTTATCTAATGCCAGACTAGCCTTCTCATCAAGGAGACTTTCTGCCCTCCTTCTGCTCACCCTGCAGTGGAAAAAGACATAAAAATGACACCTACAAAAAGCATATAAAGGCTAAGCCCCCTCAATTAAGATTATGCAGTAAGCTACAACAGTTTTAACAATGTCTCCTGCTGACATTCTTGTTTTTGTTCATTTGATGATCTCCTCCATAAAGAGTCCTGTACTCCTGGCCTGTCTCACAAATGTTGTCCTAAACCTCTTTCCTTGTGCTACCCCATAAAGCCACTAGGTACCACTCTTGGTCTGTATCAGCCACAGGCAGAGCCCCCTAGCCCTCCTACACTGCACGCTTCCACACACAGAAACTCGCTACACTCTCTTTACAGCCTTGACAGCTGCTTGCTAGCTTGAAAAATAACTTGGCAGCCAACACTTTGCACAGCTAACATCTGCTTTAGGAGCACTTTCCCTGCCAATGCGGAGGAAGCCAGCAAACTCGTCGTCACGTAGGGCTAATGAACGGCGCAGTGGCTGCTTGGCCTCATGCTCTCTAATGAAAGTGTTGAACTTCAGCTCTTCTGAACTTCAGATGGGCCAGGTCCTGTTAGCACAGTAAGAAATGGTATATTCGGGAAACTGGCATGGCGGGGCTGAACATTGCCTGCTACTGTGTCCCCAATCTGCGTCCAAGGCAGCTCAGAAATTTTGTAGCTGATAGCTTCAGTACTAAGGCTGCATTCAAATGGACATTAAAGAGTCTTGGCATCATGTTCAACACAAAATGTCTACCAAATGAAGGTTGTATCTGATAACTATATAATACATCAAAGAAATAATAATACTGCCTCACAGTTAGGAGACCAGGGTTCGCTTCCTGGGTCCTCCCTGCGTGGAGTTTGCATGTTCTCCCCTTGTCTGCTTGGGTTTCCTCCGGGTGTTTCGCTTTCCTCCCACAGTCCAAAGACATGCAGGTTAGGTGCATTGGCGATCCTAAATTGTCCCTAGTGTGTGCTTGGTGTGTGCGTGTGTGCCCTGCCAGGGGTTTGTTTCCTGCCTTGCACCCTGTGTTGGCTGGGATTGACTCCAGCAGACCGACGTGACCCTGTAGTTAGGATATAGCGGGTTGGATAATGGATGGATGGAAATAATAATACTTTTGTATTAGATCACGGATGTCAAACTTCCGGTCCTGGAGGGCCGCAGTGGCTGCAGGTTTTCATTCTAACCATCTCCTTAATTAGAGACCAGTTTTTGCTGCTAATAAACTTCTTTTGCCTTAATTTTAATTAACTTGACTCGGGCCCCTTAGTTGTTTCTTTTTCCTTTATTAGCAGCCAAACAATAACGAGACATGAAACAAGAGTCCATAATACCAGCTCATCTGTGCTCATCACACAATATCTGAAAAAAAGGAAAGGTGAAGCTCTCAGTAAGGCTGATCTCTCAGGTCACCAAAACATGTTGATGGTGTTCTTAGGAAAAATATCTGCTGTGACAGAATGAGAGCAGCAACAAGCCCTGGAATTAAATAACGGGTTTAATTAACAGCAAGAATCAACTTCTCATTAAAAAAAGTGGTTGGAGTTTGAAGCCCCAATTTAGCTAGTCATCTGTTGGCTTGTTTCACATCTCATTTCTGTTTGGCTGTCATTTAATGAAGAAAAGAATCAATTCAGAGGACTGAGGCCTTGTTCACACGGGCGTTAAGTTTTTGGATAAACGAACTTGCTCTGAACGTCCTAGACGTTTATGTTGCATTTTGTGGTTGCGATCGATTGACTTCTACACCGGCGTTCGTTTGTCTCTGTCTAACGCCAGCCTGCAGCACAAATTGTAGTTTGTGTGTTAACCTGTGGAGGCAGTGTCGGGAACTGGATATGAAAGCCCTTGTCGTTTTATTTGAGGTGCCTCCTTTCAATATGGACCATTTTGCTATGTTAGATATTAATCTTCTTGTTTTAAAAATACTCGTAATACGGCGACGTAGGGAGAGAAAAAATCGCCGCCGCTACTGGGTTCATCCTCTGACTGCACAACGTCGGGTTAAAGGAAGTTTTTTTTGTGCTTTATGAAGAAATGCGAACATTTCCGCGCAACTTTTTTAATTACCGTCGGATGTCGGTTTCCACTTTTGTCTGCTGCAGCTGGTGCAATGCCACATTGCACGCCGATCAACCAATATGCGACTTGGTGTTAGCCCCGAAGAGAGACTACTTGTCATTTTGAGGTAAGGAAACAGTAGTCGAGTGTGCGCTTACACCGGTGTTATGCACTGAAATGCCCCCCCTACATAATCGTTATCAAATATTATATTAGAACATAAATTAATAGGTTCGTGGTTTACAAGTTACATGAGACAATAAAATAAAATAAGCAATATGAAAATATATATGTTGTATATGAAAACATAAAAATATCCGGTCCTCCGAAGCGTAAAATAAACGCGCAGAAAACGAACTAGAAGCGGTTTCCTTGCGTTCGTTGGGTTTTGAACGCCAAGAAAAAGCTGCATGCAACGTTTTTTTGATGCCGTATAAACGCGCTGCTGGACAAACGCACGTCACCAAAGCCCGTGTGAACACTCTCATTGACTCCTACGTGTAGAAAACACTCAGCGCGGATCGGCGCTTGATCCGCGCTCACCGGACGCTACGAACGCAAAAAAAACGCTCGATTTTAACACCCGTGTGAACAAGGCCTGAATCCTTAAAAACACGGGCTATTAAAATAAAGGGACAGGAAATTAATTAGCAGTGAAAACTAGATACTGATTAAGAAAACGGTTAGAATGAAAACCTGCAGCCACTGCAGCCCTCCAGGACAGGAGTTTGACACCCCTGTATTAGATAGTAAAAATAAGAGAAAAATGGGAAGAGGTAATCCACACGTCTTCTAAATTACTTTAACCACATTGAATCAGATTTGTGAAATTGTCACTTTATACCAAAACAATTCAAAAAGATCTTAAAATCTGGCAAGCAGTTGAGACTCAATGTTAAAAAGTGATTAATTATAAAAAGAAGATGGGGCAGCACTGGCTAAGTCTAAAATGGACTTACGAGTGCATCATCATCCTCCAGGCAGCATGCAGAAACAATTAAAAAGGCTTGTAAAATGTTTGCCGGCGTCATAAAAATTGTTAACACAAAGTGAAGGAGTTTATATTTAAACACTTTAAGACAGCAGTTGTATGCACAATTTTGATCATCACACTTCAAAAATATCAAGCAGAGGTAAAGGAAGAGCTCTAGTCCTGAACAGAAGAGTTTATGGGGAGCCATAATGTGGGTCTTGATAAAGGTGATTAGACAGACGCCTTGCAGTTAAAATGCTGATTCATCTACTCAAAGATAGAGGGGGAAATAGATAGATAGATAGATAGATACTTTATTAATCCCAAGGGGAAATTCACAATTAGCAACAATATGGCCGCATCTGTCTCGAAAAAACGCAAGATGGCGGCAATTGCAGCCAATCAGTAAACTAGCAATGTGGTGACTGCAACCAAAATATCGTGATGCCGTTTGATGATGTTTTGTTTTGTTTTGTTTTTTCTAAGCCCAGCATTTTTGTTTTGGTCTTAGTCATTTTTGTATTGAAGTTAGCAATTATGAGGAACTTTTTTTCATTTTCATTTTGTACAATTATTTTGAGTTTGGAATAGTTATCACAGTTTATCACGTTGCTTTGCATTTTCCTGCAATGCCATTTTCCTTTTTCTTCATCGTTGCTACTCTTTTGAACTTTCAAGGGTTGCACCATTCAACGTCAATGGTATGCCACTAAACCACTTGCATAGCATTCAAGTTTCTTTATAAAAATCAACAAAAATCATGCAAATCTGCTCCGCTATTTAGAAAACGATTCTTATGTAGCCAGGAGCTGTTTACAACGTTTTTTTCGATGTCGTATTTTTTTGAATAGGCTTTTTGTGATTTGACGATCGATTCCCTGTTCTTCTGGTTTCAACTCTGCCAGTTTTCTTAAAGACGCTTTTGTTTTAGCCCTTCTGTCACACATCTGCTGACCCAAAAGTTATTCACTTCTCATTCCTTTGGGACGATCATTGCCTGTGCTCACAGAACATTAAAATAAATGAACACTGAAATAATACATTTTGCTTAAAACCTAATCCCGAATTAAACAAACATAGCTAACAGAGACAACTAGTGATCACAATACTAATTTATGAAAGCCAAAATGACTTCAAAAAATTTTCAAGGTATCAAAAGCCAAAAACACAAAAGGCAAAATAATCGTGGGCAGTTGTTGACTGTCTTGAGAATCCAAAAACTTGGACCCTGATAGAAACATGTGGTTATGTTTTATAGTGGAGGAGCCATGACATCAGATTTGTGTGGCCTCAAACACATGACCATCTTCCGTCTTGGCAACCATACGCAATATGGCGCCATCCTTGTAGAAGAACAATAAAATTTCGACACCAGACAGTCCCACGGTAGATTTAAAATAATCATTTCAAGTAATTTTTTTTATTAAGAAGATAAGGAAAAAATAAAGCAAACTAACCTGGAGGATTAGCACAGATTCTGCATCAGCTTAGGTGATGTACCAAGTGGTTTATTATATTTTCTCACTTTAACACCAGACTCCACTTTTTAATTGTAAAAGTTTTGGAGTTATTAATTAATGTAACACCGAAATGCAACCAGATTAAATGGAGCAACCAGTGTAATAAAACAAATCAGTTTGGCCTCTGATGGTGAACCCGTATATTGCAACTGGAAAGTGAAAAAAGAATGGCAGTAGTAAGGGAAACGCAGACAACAGGTGATCATGCGCCGATGTTGAAAGTAACGTCACTGCAGACACGAGTCTATTGGCTGACTCGTCTTAGGTGGCTCCAGGGTTTAAAGGAGTCTTGACAGGAAAAGGCGGAGTTATTGGCGGAAGTGGAAGTGATGTCATGGGTCTTACTGTCAAAGGGTCTTCGAACCTGAGGATAGGATAGAGAAAGGCTGGAGTATGACAGCACGCCCTCATGGCTCAGAGTGGCATTACAGCTAGTATACGAGCCTTGAAATTGTCCCCAAGTGTGACAACAGCAGCTGTTTTAACAGACAAAGGATCATAAAGTCAAGACTAAGTGAGAGATAAAAAAAATTGATCGAAAAAAAGCAATAAGTTAGGAATTAGAGTCAGAATTATCCGAATGCATCAAATTAAAATAAATATGGTTCTGTCACCCTACTCTTTAGAGCATTGTACTTTGTATAATCCATGTGATGACAGGCACAAACCATGAGACAAAATGGCAGCAACTGGAAGTAAACAAAACTAACAATGAAGCATTTGAAAAGATAATTAATAAACCTGTGAAAACAGAAAAAAATATTCACAAGGAAAAAGAATCATGACAAAGTGGAGACACCTCTTGTAGCGCATTGCTGTTCTTGATACTCTGGCTTGTTTTTCTCTGTTTTGTGATTTATTTAGAAATTATTAATTTTTTCATCGGGATAAGTTTTTTTGTAGCACCGGTATTTTGTCGTTATAATTAGGGTGTTGTACTGTGTTAGCCATTATGAATGCAGTGAGAAGTCAAAAGGTGTCATCAGTCATGGACATTTTTTGTAATTGAGTTGTTTTTTTCTTGTCTAATTTAATCGATTGGATTCAGTGAACTGATTTTGAGTTTTCATTGTGTTGGACCTCCATTTTCGGGTACCAGCCACAACACTGCAGATCATTCATTGATCTCAAGATGTAGAGCGTTATATAAGCTATCGTTATGTTGCTTGTATTATAATTTTGCCCATGCAAATTGGCAAGCATACCTTGTGCCAGCAGTGGCCAGCAGCAGCCAACCTTTCCTTGCACTTGTCCTTTGCGTCAGTGGGTAGCAAGGCCACTTCATGGGTAAGCTGGTGATTCCAGTTGGGAGAAGGTCAGAATAGGAAATGGATAATCTATCGGGAATAACGTTTTCTGATGTACATGCAGACAATACGTGTGGAACCCGTGACCGGCTTTGTCACATGAACTCGAGTTGATTAAGAATGCTCATAGGTTTGTGTGTCCCAGCCATCTCAGAGTTCTCTAAATTATAATTTCAATATACGGATTGAAATATAAGTTTACAACAGACTTCAGTGAAAAGTCACCAGGAAAGGGGCAGCATTCTTCAACAGTGAAAGATTAACATGTCACACTGTCAATAAATGAATAAATAAATAATATTCCACTCCTTGCCTATAAAATACAAGCCAAAGAAAACAAATCATCACATGCGGACAAAAGCAACATCAGTGAAACTGTAGAGCGGGTATCAGGTGTGCGCCTGCCAGGTGGTGAGCACTGGCTCCCTTACTTTCTCTTGTGAGTGAAAGGCTACTAGACACCCACTGCCCCTCCGCCCAGCGTATTTCATAACCAACAAATGACCTGAGCTGTGAGCGAACGGGGCCAGGCCCATGTCCTGAGGCTAGACTTCACTGAGAGTTTTAACTCCTGCTTTTGTGACGCTGGGTGTAGACTGTCTCTGAACCGCCTTTGACACAAAACCAAAATGTTGGCTTTCAGACTGGGGGTCATGAAGCATTTATCTAGTGGTGTCAGGTTTTTGCTGCTCCTCATTTTAAATCCCGGACGTTAGGTAAATACACTATTAAATTATTTTAATAGAGCAAAGCGGGTAGTGTTGCCATTACAGAGATGGCTTTTAGGCATGGGCTTGCAGCTTTGGATCCCTGGCAAGAATTAAGAGACAAAATGGTCGTAAACTTTAAATCATAGAAAAGATGTGAGGTGAAGAAAGCCGATGTTAGTTGTGGATGACAACTCTCGACGCTGCAAACAAAAGAAGAGAGAAGATGGGTCACCTTTGCTGTCTCACATCTGTTGGACCTCAGTTTCAGTTCTAGATTAAAGGATAAGTTTCGGATTTTTAAATTCAGCTTTATTTTTTCACAGTTGTGTCATACATTTATGAGTATTTAAACTAGGAACTGAAACTCTAAGATTAAAACTTGTGCTGTTAAGTGAAATTGTATTTAGAAATTTACAGTGTTTTTACAATTTCTGGTCAATGGGGCAGCAGAGCAACTCAAAGGATAGGATGTCAGCCCAAAGGAAAATCTGTACCATGAATGGGAGGCAAACGTAAAATTAAGATGGCACTAAACTGTAAAAATGTAAAAGAATGTCAATGCAAAGACCTATAAACAAAAATGTGACAGTTCTGTCAGAGATGGGAAAAACTGGCTGACCTTAAGGGCAAGTAAGTAATAAAGCCAGTAAATGAGAGAGGGTCAAAACCAGAAAGTCAGCAATCCCAGTATGTAAAACCAATATAATGTCAGAAATAACAAAGCCAGAAACTTTCTTTTCAAATACTTTATTTTCAAAGCTCTCCATACATAGCTTCACATGGAATACGTCACAAAGAGCTTTTGGGAAGTGTGACTTTAGTGGCACATGCAAGCACCCTTGCATCTGCTCCTCACGACTGCACCCACAGAAGAAAAAATAGTGACGTGATGATAAAAATAACTACTATTAAATAACTGGCTCAAAAACAAAATTGAGAAACAAAAAACAAAGTGAATCCAAAATTCCATGTTTCAAATTTCCAGGACAAACTTAACAATGCTCAGGGAAAAGTTTATTCTCCTTAGAAAAAAAAAATAACAAAACAAGACACAATCACAACAGTGACAATGCTAGATCTGTTCATACATCCATGTGTTTTCTGACCACATAATTTATTTCCTGTACAAGGAATAAAGAGAAATGCAGCAGTTTAGTGAATTTCAGTATGTTGTTTGACATCCGAGATGAAACACCTGGCTAATATGGAGAACTGTTACTTGGGGGCACCGCAGGATTCTATGCTGTTACTTTTTACAGGGATCTATATGTTGTGCCTCTCAAACCAAGCTGGGACCTTCACTGAACTTCCTAGAGATAGGCCTTACCACAGGCAGCCTAACCCCATATTCAACAGGCAGTTTTGTAGCTTTTGCAGGCCGAGGAAGGAGCACCAGCTCTAAACAGTTCAAAATTCTCCTTTAAATATCCCAGATATGCAAAACATACTAAAGACCCCTCAATAGAGAGAACAACCAGCAAACCGTTGGTTTGAATGACAAGGCCAACGTGATCATCTTTATCATATAAATAAGTTATTTTAATAAATAAAAAGGAAGAACAAAAATAAGGCAAAAAAGAAAAGAGGGCGTAAGTGGTTTGCCTTAAAGGCAACTCAAAGCTATCATGTCCAACTCTAAATCTTATTCTCCAAAACCAAGAAAAAGTAAAAAATAGCAATAAACAGAGAAAATTCCAAACATACCTTCTCATAATCAATCAGTTTGTGTAACTTTAATGAGATCGTCTGCTCAACCTGAATATAAAGGCATAAGGCAGGGGTGGGCAAAGTCATTCCTGGAGGGCCGCAGTGGCTGCGGGTTTTTGTTCCAACCCAGTTGCTTAATTAGAAAACAATCCTTGCCAATAATTACATTTCATGGCTTGAAAATGCTTTAACTCTGCTATGTCAAGTCATTCTCATATCCTAGAATTTTTTTCCATTCTAAGAATATCATCCAAATACTTTGAAGTGTAAAATGGATGGGTAATTCTCAACCCTTCACTTTTTTCTCTTCACTTTCCTTCAAAGTATTTAATTAAACCAAATGGTGCACGATAAATACACACAGGTGTAAAGGGGAACAAGCAAAATGGAGAACTGCTGGTTTCTTTTATCATTTGCATCTTATTGCTAATAAGGAACAATTAAAAACCGAGAAGGCAGCTGTTTAAGACTTAGATAAGCAATAAGAGTTCAAAATCTTAGTGAGAGAGATAACTAAAATGAAGCAGAAGTGTTTCAAGAGCAATAAGTGATTCTTATTAAGCAATTGGGTTCGAACAAAAACCTGCAGCCACTGCGGCCCTCCAGGAATGACTTTGCCCGCCCCTGGCATAAGGCAATCATGACGTCATAGTCCCACCTCTTGGGCTTCCACCCACAAAATACAAAGAACACATTTAAATACACAATGCATATAGTGCTGGGCGGCAACCAGGTTCATACCGAAAACTGTTTTTTATTTTTGTTACGATATGGATTTTTCTTATACTGCAACACCGGTTTAAATTGCCTAAACAACATTCGGAACTGGGCGCAGCAGGAAACTGTTAAAGGGGGAACCTTTTTTACTGCTACACCGCCACAAACGCATGCAACGGAGTACATGCGTTAGTTGAGGTATTGCGCAGGGGCCCTTTTTCACTGCTACACCACTAAACAGGCATGCAACGGAGTACATGCAGTAGCGGAGGTATTGCGTAGTGAAAATGGACAGAGAACATTCCATAACTAAAGCTGTAGCAGACGATAAAGTTGATCATGATGACAAAGAAGAACTTTTTCCGATAAAAAGGAGTCACATCCGTTGCCTGGAGTTACTTTGGTTTTAAAAGGTCGGATGTGTGGACCATTATGTGCAAATGTGTGAATACTGTTTCTACACTACTGGCTAATACTGCAAGCCAAGTTGTACTTGTTTTATTTTTTTTCAATACTGTGTAATGTACCTGGGTACTGTGTAATAGTGTGACGACAAGTTGACTTTATTCTCGACATTTCCACTTTAATCTTGACGCATATGACAAGAATAAAGTCGGCATGTTGACTTTATTCTCGTAATTTGTCATTAAAGTAGAGCATCATAAACTAAACTTCATCTTAAAATGAATATTTAATTTACTAGATTTTCTCAAACCCCGTCATAAGTTATGTAGCTCATTAAATGCTTTGTGTTAAGTGTTCCCCGAGCCATGTTAATCGCTACATGCTTCTTAAACTGACTTTCTCTTGCACTAAGAGGAGGCGCAGGCAGCACACAGAATACATTCATTTCATGATATTCCTGCTCCCTGAACATTTAGAATGCTAAGATAAATACTTGATATCATTTTCATGATGAAATGCATTAAAGCATGTATTAATCATGTGGGGGCACAGTGGTGTGAAAGTTGCACTGCTTCAAGGGGGTCTCGGGTGTTCCATGCCTTGAATTTGCATGTTTTTCTGGTGGGTTTACTCGGCGTGCTTCAGTTTCCTTTCAAAGTCGTGTAGAATGTGGGATTTTGTTATTCTATATTGGCCCTGCTAGTGTATGTATTGCTCATACCAGCACTACCGCCTCACTACCGGTCATGTTTAATACCTGCTTTAATGTATTTCATCCTGAAAATGATATCAAGTATATATCTAAGCATTCTAAATTTTCAGAGAGCAGGAATATCAGGAAGTGAATGCATTATGTGTGGTGATCACTACCTGCACCTCCTCTTAGTGCGGAGGAAGTCAGTTTAAGAAGCGCATACTGATTAACAACTGGGTCGGGGAACACTTAACATAAAGCATTTAATGTGCTACATTAACTTATGACAGGGTTTGAGAAAATCTAGTAAATTAAACATTGATTTTAGGATGAAGTTTAGTTTACGACATTCTACGTTAATTATAAAATAAACTATTAGAATAAAGTGGAAATGTCAACTTTAATTTCGACATAAGTTTTGAGATTAAAGTGGAAATGTCAAGAATAAAGTCAACATGTCGACTTTATTCTCGACATATAGTTATTTTTTTTCTTCCCTGTGTCCACATTTTTTTTTCTTCACCGTGGCCCTAATACGATTCCGTAGGGTTATACCACAAAAAGCATTATAAATGCAAGTTGCAGTTTTATTATTTATTCATATAGCTTAGCTTGAAGCAAGGCCCATATTAATGCAATTTGTCTAAATGATGGTTGAGCTGGTAAAGATGTCTCACCAAGTTGCACTTATTTTATTTTATTTTATTTTTATTTGGTGAATACTGCGCAATGCACCTGGGCTTGAAGTCTTGAAGTAATAGTATTATTACTGGAAATTGCACAATTTATTTTATTGGTATTATTTATTAGTTTAAATATTATGCAGTTTAATGATGGGAAAGTTGTTTAAAAAGTCATTTTAACGTGTCAGTGGACAGAGATTGTTAACATTAACAGAAAGTGTAGTTGGTTTACAAAAATATTTACTATGTATTCCTTTTCTAAGACATGTTCAGTGCAATACAACTTTTGACAAACACCTCTGGATATTTTATTAAGTCCAAATGCCTCTTTGGATGGTTGAAAATATGTTGTCAAAATTTTAGTTTAAGTTGTTTGCAAAATTTGTTCAACTGAAAGGTTCTATGTTTTGACTGCAACTGTCATGCAGTGTGATTCCTTCTCTTCATTAGTGCCCCCCTCCTTGAAGACTATCACTTTATGGGGCCATGCCAACCTGTATTAATACTTGTGTGTACATTAAAATGTTTTTTTTTGTACAATGTACAATTCTCATGACAGTGGAATAGGTTATTTTTAGCCAGTCTACTCCAGTAATTGCAGTGGAAAATGTGGTTAATATCCACTCATGCATGGGAAAAATACTGTTGAATACCGTGAAACCGGGATAATTAAGAAAAAAACCGTGATATAGAATTTTGGTTATACCGCCCAGCACTAAATGCATAGATACAACTTAGATAGATAGATAAGCAGCTTCATATGAAGATCTGGATTGAGATTTGATGACACATATCAACTGATGAAACTCATAAGTAGACCTGAGTGGGAGAGAAGGATCATAGAACCACACAAGTGCCTCCATATACACAGGTTCAGACCCACTGATTACTCTGTAGGCAGGTATAAAGGATCTGAACGTAATACGTGCTGCTACTGGGAGCCAGTGGAATGACTTGCAATGAGGAGTGACATGAGCCTGTCGCTGAACACAAGATGTGCTCCATTTTGGATCATCTGCAATGGATTGTGGCACATGCAGGTACTCCTGCCAGTATAGTTACAGTAGTCAATGTTTGACAAGTCCAATTCCTCTACATCTGGACTTCAGCATAGAAGACTTCTAGATCCTTGTCTGGGGATCTTGGAGTCAGGAACAGAGTGAGTGCCAAGGGAAGAGAAAAAGCAGACCAGCTACCCCACAGATAGTTAGGGGCTTTAAGTGTCTTTAGGTGAGCCCGGAGAGTCTACAATTTTTTTTAGATCCTATTGTTATACAGTAATCCCTCCTCGATCGCGGGGGCTGCGTTCCAGAACCCCCCGCGATAGACGAAAAATCCGCGAAGTAGAAACCATATGTTTGTGTAGTTATTTTTATATATTTTAAGCCCTTATAAACTCTCCCACACTGTTAACATTATTAGAGCCCTCTAGACATGAAATAACACCCTTTAGTCAAAAGTTTAAACTGTCCTCCATGACAAGACAGAGATGACAGTTCTTTCTCACAATTAAAAGAATGCAAATAGATCTTCTTCTCTTCAGGGGCAGAGAATTTCAGAGGGAGAGAGAGAGAGCTCGCAAAGAAAAGCAAACAATCAAAAAATCAATACTTGTGCTTTTAAGTTTGCCGCGGTATTTTTAGAGGAGCGTTAGTATCTTCTAAGCAAACAGCCTCTGTTCAAACAGCCCCTCTGCTCACATCTACTCCGTCAGGCGAGAACGTCAGAGAGAGAGCGAGATTAAAGCAACAGTCAAAAAATCAATACGTGTGCTTTTGTGCTTTTAAATATGCCGAGCACCGCAATAAAGCAGCATTTTTTTAGAGGAGCGTCAGTATCTTTTAAGCAAACAGCACCTCTGCTCACAGCCCCTCCGTCAGGCGCAGAGAATGTCAGAGAGGGTGAGAGAGAGGCAGAGACAATCAAACAATCAAACTCCGCGCGGGATGCATATCTTATAGCATTGAGGAGTTTTAGTTAATATGTAATACGTGCTCTGATTGGGTAGCTTCTAAGCCATCCGCCAATAGCGTCCCTTGTATGAAATCAACAGGGCAAACAAACTGAGGAAGCGTGTAGCATAAATTAAAAGACCCACTGTCTGCAGAAATCCGCGAACCAGCGAAAAATCTGTGATATATATTTATATGTGCTTACATTTAAAATCCGCGATAGAGTGAAACCGCGAAAGTCAAAGCGCGATATAGCGAAAGATTACTGTATTTCTTTGTGCCACTCCTTCATTATCAAATCCTGCATGCTTATACTTTTAATAAAAAAAAACCCTTGTGTCTGTAGAGCACCTCCAAAAGTCACAAGGGTCCCAGCAATACAAAGCAGATTTCAATAGGAAAAGTTACAAGGCCAGCCAGTCTGTCACAGGATCTCCTGCATTGACTTCTCAAAAGTACTGACCTTTGAACCAATCAGGTGCTTGGGAATGCAACAATGCCAAGTACCCAAGGGCTCGCTTGATCACATTAAACACTGGATACCTCCCTGCTCCAAGAACTTAGAGAAAAAGGAGAATCAATCCCTTGGCTATGTGAATGGACCAAAAGCTACAGATTATTTAAGCGTATCCTAGATTCAGACATCTTTAGAATAAAAGTGTGAATTCTGTTCAGATTAGGAGTATTTCTTTTAAAAGAGTAACCACAGTACAACACACAAGTACTTCAATATTTTGGAAGAGGACAAGGTGAAGCAGGAGTGGGAATTTATGAGCGGCTGGGCCTCAGATGCTACCATTTTGATTGCTGATGCTGAGCAAGTGCCTTATTACAACCCAGCAGCATATTATCCAGTGAGATGAGATGAGGGAGGCCATGTTTATCAGCACGGGGGATGTGGCAGAGCTGCAGGGAGAGCGTTTTCACTGCTTTTTACTGTAAACATTGTTTTCGAAAAGTATTAGGTTGTCAGCGAATTGCTGCCCTAAGCTTCAATAATGTCAAGGTGATGAACTGTAATTTTCCAAAACAGTGAGACGCACAAAGCGGTGTGTCAGCTTAAAGTCAAGAGGTGTGATTACAACCTGGGTTTTTATCCTGCATGTCAATCCTTCATAATCATATAAATTCAATTAAACTGAAGAGGTGCCCGAGGGCCAGTTCTTGGCAGGCTAAGAATCTTGCAAGTACTTTTGGCTTCACTTGGTTAGTCTCGTTGGTGCTAATTGAAATGATTTTCTCTTTTGCAGGACTAATTACCCTTCTGACTTTACTGAACTCCACTGGGTTGTCATGGATGAAATATCGTAGTGTAAGTCGTTGCAGAGAGAAACGTTAGAAAGAAAAATTGGCAGCTTCTGTTTTAGTCTGCAATGGCTGCATGAGGTGGGTGGGCCAGGGAAGTAAACGTGCTATTCTGCTTATTGGGTGGCACAGAAGTCAGTGATGCTAGTAGACTGAGTTGGAGTCGTGGCCTGATAGTTGGCATGAGTTTCTTCTGTAATGAACAGACAAAAGATTTAAAGAACAGACCAGGAAAAGAGATGTGAAATAGAAAAAGGTCAAAACTGGGAAATTGAAAAGAACAATAGCAACGTAGTCAAAGCTCTGGATGAAAATCAAGCTCAGAGAAACGAAGAGAAAGTCAGGAACCTAAAGGAATTCTCAAGGAAGGCTTAACAAAGGTTTTTTATCCACAGCTTGGATCAAGACACAAGGAAATTACCCGCGGGTTAAGACCTTGGGAGACACGTCTCTCAATGACAGGAAAAGCTACCCAGGTAAAGGGAGCAAACCTGCTCTTAGAAATCCACGAGACTGACGTAAAAATCCATAAAACTGTAACGTCTACATTTTCACTTGGCATTCCAGTTTTCCTCACACATCCCATAGATGTGCATGCAGGGATAATTGGTGACGTTACACAGGTACAATACAATATACAATACAATTTATTTTTGTATAGCCCAAAATCACACAGGAAGTGCCACAATGGGCTTTAACAGGCCCTGCCTCTTGACGCCCCCCCAGCCTTGACTCTCTTATAAGACAAGGAAAAACTACTCAAAAAAAACCTTGTAGGGAAAAATGGGAGAAACCTCGGGAAAGGCAGTTCAAAGAGAGACCCCTTTCCAGGTAGGTTGGGCGTGCAGTGGGTGTCAAAAGAAGGGGGTCAATACAATACAATACACAGAACAGAACAAATCCTCAATACAGCATAAAAATAAAAAATTTAGAAGTACGGAGCAGAATTTAACAGTAGATGATATCACATAATAAGATTTGGATATTTTTAGAGTCCTGGAGACCTCATCCATCAAGCTGCCTCCCCCATTTGGCCATGCCACGGCTGAAACAGGGCTGGGTCAGCCAATCGAATGAAAGGACCCATCTTTCCCATGATTCCTGTGATCCTCCATCAGGGATGACTTCACCTTAGGCAGGCAAAACAACTTGGCAGGTGGGTCATGGCACCAAGTGCCACATTGGAGTACTGAGAAGAGAAACAGAATAGGTGAGGGTTAGTATCCAATTCTAACTCTCATGTTACTTATGTTTTGGTGCTAATGACTAACAACAGAGATGCAGTCTGTACAGTTAATCAGCAGCTCTAGTCAGGGTGTGCTAAACTGAGGTAGTGAGTCTTCAGCTGGGATTTAAAAGCTGAGACCGAAGGGGCATCTCTTATAGTAGCAGGCAGACCATTCCACAGTTTAGGGGCCCTGTAACTAAAAGCTCGACCTCCCACTGTTATTTTATTAATCCTTGGAATCATAAGCAGACCGGCATCTTGAGATCTTAATGTGCGCTCAGGTTTGTAAGTTATGATAAGTTCAGACAAGTAAGCCAGAAAGTGGAACAGGTCCACTGTGGTTCCTACGTCCTGTTGTTGTGATTTACTTTTGCACTTATTTTGGTTCATTTATGTGTTTCGAAGGTGGCCGATAACACTTTTTTGAAAAAATGATTATTTAAAAATGTTAAATATTTTTACGTCCTTTTCACAACACCATTTCATTTCTCCATTTTGGCTTGATTATCTGCTGTTGCTAGCCATGTAGCTATGTGGTACAACCAGAGGCCACAACCTGTGATGTCACAGCTTAGAGAGTATATAGGTCAGCTCATAAAATTCCTGGGGGTTCATTTATAAAGCTTTGTGTAGGTTCAAGCATGAAAATACGCACAAGCCAAAAAAAAAACCAGAAACATCCGAGCATCAATAAAAAAAAATCAGATTTATATCTGGTGCACGCACAGTTGTATGCAGTTTATTGTTTATAAATCATAATCTCCATGTAAAAATACGTATGTGAGAATGCCACCCTGAATCATGCTAATTAACATCATACATATGCAGTCACAATGCTACCAAACTTCATTGGCTGGCAGAGCAGCTCCCTCCTGACACGTCAAGACCCCCCACCTGCCTTCAAGAGTATCTGGCTGTGCTCCTCAACTGAAAGCACAGGATCATGCGCGACATTATAGCTCCTTCCCTCTGCGCTCTCAGTCACCAGAGTCTGAGCGGGTAGCCACTATCGACCTGGCACAGGTAATGAATGACGTGATTGCTGTCACAATGAAGAGTGCAGGCCATAAGAAACACTGAGGGTTCAACCAGTTACCTTACTAGTAAGCCAGCCACCATCATGTCCCTCAAAATATTTGAAACACAGGTTGACCCAGGACATCGAGACACAATGTTTGCCAGTCACATCTTGGATGACTTGTACATTAACGGAATGTACAGTAACCACTCACAGTTAACAAAAGCAGCTTCATTCTCGCTAGGTGCCATTATTGCAAAATGAGTGCAGTTAACTGACCTAAGAAGAACAGGACACTGCTGCATATTGCCTTTTTACGTTGGCAAAAACATTTATTTTTATATACACAAAAACTGCATGTAGAAAATTGCCTGTCAGTTGATGGCTTCCTGCAGAGCAGGCATGATGGAGTGAAGCTTGGCTGAGATATTCCTGACCTGTCAGGGTGTTCCCTGAGAAGTGACAACAGGTAGCTGATATAAACTATAAAGAACCAAAAAAGTTCTTCAGTACAAATACATAACATTGTCCCTCATAAAAGGAAACCAAAATACAGTCCGTGAATAACATTTTTGAGGTGTAATAGGCCTGCCAGATCACATTCTAATAATGGCTCAGTGATATTCCTTTTTATATGCATGAGTTGTCATTTAGTTTATTTTGCTGCCGTAGTCGGTTTCTCCGTAATGTTGAGTACGGATGGGTCAGAGCTGCCTTACGCCTGCACGTGCTCCCCCGTCAAGTTTTCTTTTATAAATCCCAAGATTGGTGTGGAAAGTAGTGAACACACCCTTCAAGCCACTTTTCATGTTTATGCAGGCTTCATAACTGAGGCCCGAGGTTAATCAAGCTTATGGATAAGAACCTGGATTTTGATTTTGGGAACTGCTTTCTGCCTTGATGACAAATTGACTTTGATTTTTGGAGTAATGGAATTTGTGTGACTCTTTTTCTGTTGAACCCTGTTCATAAAAATCTGCTTCAGTTCTTTATTGTGGTAAAACACCGTCTCGTGTGTGATGGTGTTCTCACTGCCCGCTGAATGGAACAGCAACCACTGCAGGAATGATGAGTAATATTTCCTAATTGAGTTTTCTATCAGGAGCCCAGTTTTCTCAGATGGTCACAACATCTTCTCTTGCTGTAGGTAGCCCCCATATCAGTGTTCATGAGTAATTGCTGGTTGTGCTTCTTAGGCTTTAGCTTACTGCAACCCAGATCAGGAGAAAGTAGTTTCAAAAAAAGGATAAAGGGTTTCATTAATGGATGAATGATTGGACAGAGAAACGTTCTTTATATTTGCTGAAACAGAAATTGTAACCCTATGGAGATGAAACCTTTTGAGGAGTAGACAGATAGATGAAGTAACAGGGCTTATCAGCTATGTAAGACAAGACTAAGTGAGTAGAAGGCCTGCAGTAAAATATAAATGATGGCTATTCTGGACCACCATCCAGTTGTTTGCTGGTGGGCTGATCTGACAGTCTTTTATCAAAGCAACCTTCCTGAAGAAGACGCCAGAGCTCCCATAAAACTTGTATATTATAAGTTAACATAAAAGGTGTCATCTTGCTTGAGTCCTCATTGCATCAAAACAAACATAAAGTCTCAGCTGTGTGTGCACTTTAGTTAAAAAGGCCCACTTTCAGAGAACACCCCCACCCACACACACACACCAATTTAAGTAATGCAGCTATGTCTAATTTGAAGATCAAGGGTCTTCTTTAACACACACACTAAAAAGCTACAGCTTTATTGATAGCTTATTCAACATTGATCCAATCAAAAGCTAATGGAGTAAGACAGATGGCCTTAGGGGGGGATGTAAAAGTTAAGCTGCTGTGTTGCTGGAGGTGGCATCACTCAATTCATTTCAGAGGACGCTGCACGAGGTAACGCCTCGAGTGACAGTGTTGTCTTGCTCACCTGGAATTAGAGGTGCAAATGTAGGAAGTCAAAACAAAGCACTAATCTGTCTGGAGCGAGGCGCTGAGAGCAACACCCAGACATGATGCAGTACTTAATCCATCTCTCAGAGTTTCCCTCAGTCAGACCCAATCTAATCTTGATGCTTATCACGCTTCTGGGAAAAAAGAAGCAGCATGGGAGCCAAACTGTGCACTTTGTACAGATTAGACAAGTGAGAGGCAACAGAAACGAGCCTCCTGTAATCTATTTACAAACCTGCATTGTTCAGGGTCACTGGTGGTGAGCATGGTGCCAGCTTTCGGGTGCAAGACGTAAATGAACCAGACAGCCTCGTCTAATGTCACCGAAATGGAACAATAAACCTGAAGATGTTTATGATGAGGAAGAAAAATGTGAAAAGACTTTGGGAGAACCTGCAAACTCCTCACAAATGACGGCTAATTTGGGACTATACCCTATGGCCCTGGAGCTGTGGGGTGACTCGATTTAAAACCCAACAAGAATAAAATAACTTTCTCTGCCCCTGGATTAAACTGCGTCAGGATAGGAGCAATTTGTTACCCATAGGACAAGGGCCGTGGACAGCCAGAGGAGTGTCCATGAGTCTTATACAGTAACTACAATTAGATTGTGCCACAGCCAGGGCCATCTTAATAGCATTATATGTCGCCGGGCAAAGCAGTGCACTGGGGCCCCTACCTACACAACCACTCAGCAAGTCAAAATATACATAGATTAGCATGGGGCCCCCCATACAAATGCCCACTGTGCCCATGCATTAAGATTGCCCTGGTGCCTCCCTGTACTTTCTTTACTTTAGGTGTTGAAACTGAGGCAATGCTATAGAGGATTAGCTTTGTATTGGCAAATAGTTAAATGTGAATGCCACCCGCAGATCATCTCTCTCAAAAACAAAAGTTCTGGTCATTGTATTCATTGCTGAGAAGCTCAGTTTAATTGAGACCTGATTTGTTGAGTGTGTAGAATTTAATGATGAAGCAATTTCCTGTTTGTCCGATTTTGACGGATTCAAAGCAAGCGCATTGTTTAAAGTTGGTTGACAGTTTGCTCCTGATTTGACTGTAAGTTCACTTAGCACATTGGGTTTTGTCTTTTGGATTTTGTCTTCTGGTTTCAATTTAAATGCCTTTGTTCCATTTATTTGATCTGCCCATGAAATAATGGAGTATTGAGCCCAAATGAAAGAGAACACCTGTCACCTGGGGGCGATGAAGCAATCGAGTCTCATGCTGATGTCAAGAGTAAAATTTAAAGACTTGACGCCTCATGCATAATGGTGTGCACAGAATTCAAACTAAAACATGGCGTACAGACAATAGAGGAAATGTTTGTACGCACAAAAAAATCCAGATGCATAAATCAGTGCGTTCGCCAACTTCCACGTTCTTCCATTACCTAAATCCTGGTCAGCGTGAAAAGTAATACGCGTGTAAGTGCCTGCTGCCCCACCCCAACTCCTCCCAGAATTATTCCTCTTTCAATATGCAAATCAATATAAATACCCCTTAAGCTCAGCGTTCTGTGAAAAGGCAATGGCAAAAGCTCGGGGGAAATAGAAGAATTTCAGCAAATACCGTGTCCTGGCATTTTTAATTATTAACAATATAGATTATTTAAATGAAGTAAACATTTTATCTATATAATGTAATAAACATATTTTGCTGCATTTCATCTTAAAAATGATATCGCCATCATATGTAAATACGCACATTATAAAGTGGCTCAGGTTGTGCAATATTATAACTGTATTGCAAGTTTACAGTGAGGTAATTGTACTTATAAGTACAAACAGTTCTATAAGGAGCACTTAATGGATTGATTGAGTGCATTTATAGTTCTTGTGATGAAACTGTTTCTGAGCCACGAGGTCCGTACAGGAAAGGCTCTGAAGTGTTTGCTGTATGAGAGCAGTTCAATAGAAAACATGGCTGAGGCAGCATGTGCTTGATGCTGTATACCGATAATTCTCTTTCCAATCAGCTGCTGTAGAGCAGTGATTCCACACTCAGATACAGTGATATAAATACTCTGAGTGGTGCACTTAGAGTAATATGGAAAAAGATTCTGTGGACCATTATATTGTTACAGGTAAATTACAATCAGATGCATTAAACTAATAAACAATATGCGGTTAATTTCAGTGTATTTGATAAAGCCGTGTCAGGGATGTGGATCTCAAAAAGAAAGGGAAACCACACTGGAACAGTAGCACTGCTTTGACGCTGAGTTCCGCCAGTTTGCAAAACCGAGCGGAGAACTTGTGTGTGCCAGGGTTTCAGCTAGTGTGAACATGTGTGTGGCTTTATGCCAAGTTTAGATTTTATACATCACAATTTGAGTGTGGAAACGGGCGTACCCAACGATATTGTGCGTACGCACCGTTTGTACATGAGGCCCTTGGTGTTGTTAAAAGTATGATCACTTCTTTGTTCAGGACCTTGCTCAGCCAGGGGCCTGTGGGGGTCTTCATCCCAGCCTTGAAATCTGGAAATGATGCACTGCCAAAGTTCATAATCAAGAATCAGTCCTGTCTGTTGCCAAAGTCTATAGCAGAAACCAAAAATGTGTACCAAAAATATCAAAGTGAAAAGTCTTTACATTGTCCCTGAGGTCAAAAATAAAGCAAAGTACACCACACACTAAAGTAAGTCAATTCAGTTTTAAATGACCTGGGAGTGTACGGTGGTGAACCGTCGCACAAAGATGATGCCCATGTGCGCACTCAAGGTTGATAACCATGGCAATGAAAGACGCTAGAACTATAACATGGACCTGAAGCAAACTTTAAATCATTTTTTGGAGTGCAGAATCAAATTCAGCATAAGTTAAAAACACTTAGGGGGAAAAAAAGAAGTTCCATGAAAAAGGTGTTTAAAAAGAGTTGGAAAAATTTTAAAAAGGCACTAAATTATAAGAGCTGCAAAGACACTTGGCTAATTCCAGTCAGCCTAACTGCATGGAAAGGAGACTGAGAGGAACAAACAGACTCCACACCGATTACACCATAGCTAGGAATTAAACTGGGGTGTGAGGCTACCCGTTGTGTCACCATTTAGAAAACTCATGGTGTGCTAAAGCTGGGCCAGCAGAACTCTGGAGGTGGAAGGGGCTATCCAGTGTCATGTCTGCTTGCAAATCACAGCTTAAAATAACCACAGAAAAGGAGCTGGCAGCTGAATTGAAAATGAGACACCCTTTGGCATTTTCTAAATATGCAGTATCTAACAGACATCATACTGGCCGAGAGCAGTTTCTTATCACCGGCTTTTACAGACCCACAAAGGCACCTTGTAATTTTATTCAAAATGGCTTGCGCAGCAGCTTCTGAAAATCACATTACAGCCTGGCTTCCCACAGTCGCCAGTAATGCTAGCAATGCACAAGCTTTTAAAAAAGCAGGTTCACGTGTGTCGGTGCCTTTGAAAGTCACACTTTACACCAAAGGACATTCTAATGCCACTGTTATCATCCACAGCTATGTTATTATTTCTGTAAGGGATGATATGGAATAAAGCTTTGTAAAGGAGTTAACACAATTCAGCCCAGCCCAGTCTAAAGTCTGCCATCTGTGCTGGAATTGAAGTCATTCATGTGAGCGGAGCCCATCCAGTCCCTACAAACACATCCAGTATGCTCTGGGCCATCTCCTGTTCGTCCTGCAGAACGCAGAAGAGAGATAACAACTAGTGATGAGCGAACATGTGTTTGGCTCAAGCATCGCTATGCTCGGAGTATGGCGTTACTCGAACGAGCACCACATGTGCTTGTGCGCCATGCTCGAGTCTCCGCCCCGCACGTTTCGTGGGTTGGAGACAGCCAATCAAGGGGCAGGTAAGTAATTTTTTTATAGGGTGCGCTGAACAGCGTGCACTCGCATCTAATGTTTTAGAGTGTCAGCTCACCTATAGGCACTCCCATATCATATTTTAGAGCGTCATTTTTCCTGTAAAATTGATTTTTCTGAGGGGTTTTGGGCGTGTTTTTGTCAGTCTGTAAAAGTGGTGAACAACTCGGACAAACTGGTTCCCAGCAGTAACTTGGGAGTCCAAGATGCATCCAGACATTGTCCCCATGCTGTTCCCGGTTCATTTGGGTGGTGTTTCTGTCACTTTCTGACCTTTTCCAATGGACAAGGCCCCGTCCCCTCTTCAGAGCAGAGCGTGCCTGGTTGTCTCCCATTGACTTACATTATACTCGGGTGCTCGGTACAACACACATGAACATCGTGATGTGTTCGGACCGAACACTTTGGTGCTCGCTCATCACTAATAACAACAACTACAAAAAGCTGCCAGTTAAAAACCTCTGAAGGCAAAGGGCAGCTTGAGCCATCCTTAGATTTCCTAAGTGGACCCCACCAAGGGCATGACCTACAAGTGTGCCTGATTAGTTTCAATAAATATATGACAGCCAAAGATTTCCATCTCTGAAGTACCCATTGTCACTGGCCATGGTGCAGATAGTTTATTCATATGTCTTTGGGCACAGGGAAGGGCATGAGGAGGGTTTTAGGAATGTAATTAAGCGGGGTCTTTTACATCCAGGCTTGGAGCCTTCCTCATTTTTGGACTGTATACATCTGTTTCCATGATTGTCTATATTTTTCAGCATTTTCTGGTGATGCCATTTTGTGTTTAGTTTTTTGTATGGTCACCATGATTTTTAAACTATCGTTACATGAACGCATATCGCTATGCCCATGGAGGTCATGTGACAGCTTGTGTCTACAATTCCCAACTATAAAACATAATAGTACATACCTATTAGAACACTTTGGATTTGAAAATAAAAATAAATTCTATTTGTAGAGTTAGGGACATTAAATCCAGGCTAGTGTTAGGAGCTTTGCCATGTTATTCTGGTTACAATTCTGATTTGACACTCCTGGCTTTAACATTTGGGTCTTTCTGTCTCTTTTGGTATTCTAATCCCTGCCTGCTCTAACATGACTTTTTTTTCTCCAATTCTACTGACTAAATATTTCATCTCCAGGGGCCTCATGTATAAACGGTGCGTACGCACAAAAATTTTGCGTAAGAACGTTTCCACACTCAAATCGCAATGTATAAAATCTAAACTTGGCGTAAAGCCATGCACTTTTCCACGGTACCTCATACCCTGGCGTACGCAAGTTCTCCGCTCAGTTTTGTAGACTGCCGGCACCCAGCGTCAAAGCAGTGCTACTGTTCCTGTTTGGTTACCCTTTCTTTTTCAGATCCACATCCCTGACGCGGCTTTATAAATACACAGAAATTAACCGCATATTGTTTATTAGTTTAATGCATCTAATTGTAATTAACCAGTAACAATATAATGGTCCACAGAATTGTCAAACTATTCTAAATACAATGGCTGTTTTGAGTGTTGTTACTCTCACTGCACCTTCTTCTTGGTTAGGGGTTGCCACAGCGGATCATCTTTTTCCATATCACTGTCACTGCACCACTCAGAGTATTTATATCAGTGTATCTGAGTGGGGAATCAAAGATCTACAGCAGCTGACTGGAAAGAGAATTATCGGTATACAGCATCAAGCACACGCTGCCTCAGCAATGCTGTCTATTGAACTGCTCTCACACGGCAAACGTTTCAAAGCCTGTACGGACCTCGCGGTTCAGAAACAGTTTCATCCCAAGAACTCTAAACGCACTCAGTCAGTCCATCAAGTGCTCCTTTTAAAACTTTTTGTACTTATAAGTACAATTACCTCACTGTAAACTTGCACTACAGTTATAATATCACACAACCTGAGCCACTTTATAAAGCGCGTATTTACATATGATGATGATATCATTTTAAGATGAAATGCAGCAAAATATGTTTATTACATTATACAGATAAAACTTTAACTTCATTTAAATAATCTATATTGTTAATAACTAAACATGCCAGGACACGGTGCCGCAGAGCTAGCTAGGTACTTGCGCTCCGTTCACGGATTGTTTCTGCCTCGTGCTCTATTCTTGCTGGGGCTGGCGTGACACTGGAAGGATAGATGGATAGAATAATTAAACATGTACTATGAAGATATTTCGATGTTCCTTAAAAGTTTTGAAGAATCAGCATTCTAAGCTTACAGATGGCTTAATGTCTACTGTATTACAGAGCTGATTGTGTGGTGATTGGGTATTTGGAGAAAGAAAAGTAAGGACAGGAATTAAGGGCTAGTACATTTGAAAGAGACAGTACTGCTACAATAAAGTATTTCATCAAAGGTCGTGCATGGTGCAGCAACCATCTTGCATGAGACATGAACAATCACTGCGCCACCTTGTTCTCATGTTTAATAACATGATTTAACTCCTATCATCATGAAAATGATATCACGTATACATCTCAGTATTTTAATTATTCAGAGAGCTGTAATATCATGAATGTAATGGATTCTGTGTCCTGTCAAAGGAACAGAAAGCCCGGAAGCACATAGTGATTCACACACATAGAGCACATAGAAAATCAAATACAAAACAAAGCATTTAACATGCTACTTTAGTTATGATGGGATTTAAGAAACTAGTAAATTAAACGATTTTAAGATAAATTTTATGATGTTCTACTTTAATGACAAAATTAACTACGTAATTAAAGTGGAAATCTCGAGATTAGAGTTGACATTTCGTGCTATTTTCCCACTGTGTGCCTTTTTTTTCTCTGTACCCTAATAAGCTTTCATATGACACTCAGACGGTGGGCTACAACTCGCCTTTTCACGGTGACTTTGATATGTGACAACTTCTTTTTTATTTCGGACACTATGTGACTTTGTGAACTTGAGCTTTCGAGTTTCTCCGACACTCTGTCACTCGATCAACTTCCTTTTGTTGTTTATACCACTGTCTAAACCAACAAATAGTATTTTTTTCCTTTGCCTCCACTTGGTATTCGCTGAAATTCTTCTATTTTTTCCGGCACTTTTCCCATTGTTTTTTCACAGAAGGCTGAGCTTAAGGGCGATTTATATTGATTTGCATATTCAAAGAGGCATAATTCTGGGAGGAGATAGGGTGGGACAGCTGGCGTATGCACGGACGTTACTTTTCACGCTGACCGGAATTTATGTAGTGGAAGAACGTGGAAGTTTGCGTATGCACAGATTTATGTATCTGGATTTTTCTGTGCATACGCACAGTCCCGCTTTTGCGCTTACGCCATGTTATAGTGTGAGTTCTATGGTTATCCTGGTTATCCTCACTCTGTTTCTAAGCATCTGGACACTTTTCCTGTACAAGTGTCCATAACATTCAAATGTATTGTGTCCATTTTGAAGCAGAGGCCTTGACAACCTGTAAGAAGTATCTGGGTGACATATTGGGACAGCTTAGCTAACAGCTAAACAAACAGGCTTGATGAACTGAATGGTCTTATCT
Organism: Polypterus senegalus; assembly: GCF_016835505.1. Classification (NCBI taxonomy): domain Eukaryota; kingdom Metazoa; phylum Chordata; class Cladistia; order Polypteriformes; family Polypteridae; genus Polypterus; species Polypterus senegalus. Next base: position 43,323,130 of record NC_053171.1, on the reverse strand, counting down.
TGTGCCTTATGCTGTATTTCTTATGTTCTTATTGGTTTTTATGTTTAGGAAGGTACTGGGAGCACATCGTAGTGTCACCACCTGAAGCCGCTCATCCGACTCAAGAAGGGAGTGACAGTTATGAATGAAACTATGCAGGCACGCATTTAGATGATGGGTAGTTTGCTGTTGGTCACAGAAATGGCTGGAATGCTACTTGATGTTAAGTAACAGCCTGAATTCTTGTGTATTTTATGTTTTATTGTTGTTTGTGTTTGTTTTGAATTATTATATTTCTTAGTTTATATTATTTATGTTGTTTGCCAGTGTTCCTTCTTGGTACCATGATAATGGAAGCTTCACTCCAAAACCAAATCCTAATTTCCATTGCAAAACACTCTACAAGTGGAAGGATCTATCAGCCTTTGGTTTGTAAACCAAAAAGGACAAACAAAGAATCTTTAAAAATAGATTTATATTTCCAAAATGCCCTATAACACAAAACAGCTCAGTGGAGCACAAAAGGTTCAGAAGGAGTTGCTTTAACACATTAGGCAATCTACTAGTGAACAAGTCCCAGAAAACACAGAACCAAAAACAGGTTGAGAAACAAAGCAAGATGTCAAAAAACGCAGTGAACCAACAATAAACAAACCAATAATCACAGAAGAAATCACCAATGCCCAGCACATGCGATGTACCATAAGGAATTGTATGCTTCCCATGTGGTATAGTGAGCTGATTAGCGTCTTTTAAATAAATAATTGCCAGACTACGTCTTCAAATGGGGGTGTGGTAAGGGAGGTAAGAGCAGTTCCCACGCACTATGTGGGTGCGGATGGCCCAGCACTAAGTGCACAGGTGCAGAATCGCCCGTGACCCTAATTAACACCGTTAGCTTCTGATTGCCACAGCTGTGCCCAAAAAGGGAAGCACAAGTGAGAGGAGGAGAGAACAGAAAAGATACAGAGCAAAGATAACAGCAGCCAGCGGAGAGGTAGGTCGAGCTAGCCAGCCAGTGTGAGGAAAAGCTATTTGATGGAGACGGACCGATGGTCCTGCCTCTATTGCAACCACCAACAACATAATGGCACCCCGATGTCACCAGTTCTGAGCCCTGCCTCTGGCTATTTAATTCAGCTGAGAAGACTCCGCTGTTGGAGATCACTGCATTTGTGTGGAGTCTTGGTACGCATCACTATTTTTGTTGGACTCTCCGCTCTTTGAATACTTTCTGTGCTTTGGCTTGGATTTTGTTTCTGGAATGTGTTTTTTTGGGACTTATTCACTAAGGATTGTCTTTAAGGCAGCTCTTTTTTGAACTTTTGAGAATTGTGCTGTGCTTTTATATTTTGTTAAAAAATACTTCATGTAAAATAAAGCCATAGGTTTACAGTCACCTTCCTCTTTGTGGAGCTCTTTGCTATTTTTGCAACATTTCTTTAAATTTTGAACTATTAAGTCACTTTGGGTCAAGTCAGGTTGAAGCTTGCAGCTAGATTTCTGGAGTATGTTGGTCTGGAGTGAGTTTCTTCAGGGCTGGTTAGTGATGGTCCTGGCCTGCTTTATGGTTATTTTTAGAGGTCTCGCACCATTTTCATTATTCTGTTTACTCTTAATTATCATCCAAGGGGCTGCTTTGTAAGCTTGACAGAACCTTAACCTTCATTATCAAATCCCGTAATCCATTTTATAATCACAAGGCAAGTGAAGACTTGTCATTCTGGGGTGAATTCTGAGGTACATGCCCACCCTATCAAACTGCTAGGGTTGTTCATTAATTACTTTTGTTATGAGAAAAGTATTCTTATGTATTTAAAAAACTTAAAAATGCATTCATGACTTCACTAGAAAATTGCCAGGTGTTTTGTTTTTGATTGAAAGGCATCCTTCTAGCAACCATAATTATGTTTCATGCCCAGGTCAGTTATTCGGTGGTAACTCAATGTTAGACAGAAACTTGTACGTATGTGCAAAGTCATTAATGAAGATCATTGATAATTACACAGCAGAGAGCAACATTTTTCAAAAATGACAGTATGGATATTAGAAAATACATAAAATCTCTCATGTAATTTTTATAACGGACAAGACGGGAAATGACTCTGGTGTTCAATCTGATATTGTAGTGAAGAAGCACACATTGAAGACGACAGAGTGCTGCTAACAAGGGGCAGGGCTTGGGCTACTATAACCCATAAAGGAAGCATCAAGTCAAGTCAGACTAAGTCACAAGTGGTAGGAGTGGCACCTTTTATTCCTTTTTTCATATCCTGCCCAAGATAAATTTCATATTGATGCCTTATTAAAAGTTTTCAGGCCTTTTATTATGATCAGAGTCTTCTCTGAAAAGTTTATAATTATTTATCTCTGTTTTCACCGTCATTTTTTGGGTAGATACATGCTTGTTGGCATGGCATTGTTTCCCATGATGCATTGGGAGTGTGCCACAGGTGATGTCATCAATGCAGCCATCACCGGATTATGTGGGATTGATTTTAAAAGGGTGCTCTGTGACTCCTGGAAATAGAAACAGCTCTGTGTTTTTGACTTTGAATTTTAGTTAGCAATTTGGCTTTGTAGACTTTCTTTCTGACTTTTGGCATTGATCCCTAATGTTATTGACCTTGTCCTTCTCTGCTGGTCATCACTCACGAAATTCTTAACTGACTACCTTTTCCGTCAGTACAAGTGCCAGGTTTGAGCACTGTGGAAGATGTGGGCACAGGCAATCCTAAACTAGTCACACTGGACATGCACCGAGAGCTTCACACGTGGTGAGTTATCATTTCATCTCTCTCTGTTTTGCTGCATGTACTATGTATCTCCCATTGAAGAGTTTGGTGATCAGGTTGGCCAACTAGATATTTATCATTCCAAAACTGGTGACAGCTTATTATTCCAGCAAAAGTGGTAGATGTGGATGAAATTGAAGAGCAGAGGAAGAGAGGGGGTCCTCCTTTGAGGTTTGTGCATGCTGCAAAAATGTACATATGTGTACTAAATTTAAATCAGGGGGAGCCTTTGGTGCTTTGTAAAATTGTACATTAAATCAATATCAGATGGGGTCTTATTGGAGTTTTGTGTGTATTACAAAAATGTGTATTAAATCAAAGCGCCTTTCAGTTTTCTGTATGTTGTAAAAGTATATATTGATTGAAAGAGTGTCCCCTTTGTTCAAGTGCTATTATAGCAGAGTTTGTGTGGATTGATAAATTGCCACCCCACCAAACCCTTTTCTGCCCTAGGTGTGATAACCTGTGAGTCCCAAAAGCACTTAAGTCTCATAAATACTTCCAATATTGGGTGAATTATTGTTACAACACTGACTAGAAACATAAATGGCCTCAAAGAATACAATTAAAAAGTTTATTCTTGACAAAATTGATCTGTGAACAATAGCAAGTTCTGTAGGCTACAAAGGCAAAATGGAATTGCCTAAAGAACAAAGCAAACAGGTCCCAATACAGTATCCCCCACAAAGTGAAAAAACAGAACCAAAGGATCAAAAACACCAGAGATCCACAAAAAGTACAACAAAAAACACTCTTCCACTCAGCACTCCCAGAATGCATTTGAAATGAACCGCCAGGGAAAATGTAAGGCCCTCCAGTTTATAGGGTAGGGGCCGTTCCTGGCAGTGATTGGTAGGTGGCCCTGCCCCTTGGGGCACAACCCCTAAAACACATGAGACATAATACAGGCTACATGTAAGCATAAACAAAACCAGAAATAAAAAGTGAACATTATGTACATAAATTAAAGAAACAAAAATGAACTCAAGCGACATTAGACATGAACTTAAATCCAGTCAGAGGAGGAACCCTGGCTGAGATATGACACTAGGCAGCCGCTGAGTTCACCTATTGGTAGAGCTGGCACTGCCCACCATAGTTTTTGAACTGCTTATACTGCTTTTTTGATTGAGCACCTAATTATTAAAGAGTTTAACATTATGTACCTTATATTGTGACGTCCCATTGAATAAAACACACTCAGGAGCCGTTTGTCCGGGGGAGTCTTCCAAATGCCGACTGGCTTTATATTTGATATGCCTCAATATACACATTGCTGTACCACCTTCGTCCTGTCTGTCTCTTGCCTGCACTTCAACTGTTCACTCCCTTCTCACCCTGATGCTGTCTTCCTCTCGCTCCAACAACAATACCTCTGCCAACTACCCACAATCCCTTTTTCTCCCCCCTCTTAATTAACCCTGATCCCTGTCACTCAGCTCTCTCTTGAGGGAGGTCCCCCAAACCCTTACAAAGTGTGTTCCCCCAAGACTCTACCCCAACACTGCTTCCACCCCCTACAGCCCATGCAGTAGTGAGACACGTCACAATATTATGACTACAGCATCGGCAGTGTTATTAAAGAAAAGTTTATTGTCTGGTTGTATTTTTCTGCTGTTATTCAGTTAACTACAAGTGTGTCTTTTGATTAATAATTTTATATTGGAAATTCATCCTGACAAGTGCCCACCCACTGAAATGCAAAGGCCTGCCTTAAGATGAGGTCTGGGTATCAGGTCTGGCCCAGTTCTTCCTTGGCAGCATCAGGTGATGGGCAGGACCAGTGGGTGCCAGTATGTAACCTTCTGCCGTACAGAAATAATCACATCCAGCCTGGTTTGGGATTAACCCTGGATACATCCCTGGCATAGCATCTTCAGGGGAGCCAGCTGCTCTCTAGTGGCTACAGTGCGATTGATATATTTTAGCTGAATCACCTGAGACTTAATGCTTTGGCCTGTAGCATGTTTTCAAATTAAGAGCATAACAAATTTCTCCTGAGTTATAGTCCTCCATGGTGTACGCATTAAAATTCTTGTTCTCCAGACTGACCCCAACTGCTGATTTTATAGATCATCCATTTTACCTGCTGCCCGTTGCACTATTTGCTAGGCAGTGGCAGTTGTAGGGCTTGCATGAAAAATTGACCCAGATAATATTTTATGAGTATGAAACTAGTCAAAGTAGAGGTCAAGTGTATCAAGGTTAGAAAAGGGGGAATATAATATAAAAAAAGCAAATTGGTGCCTCTGCAGTGTATTTTCCCTGAAGTCTTCATCTGTGAAGAACCTTAAAGCCCTCCGGCTGTTACAGGGAATACTAATGAAGTAGTAAACGATCTGGAGATTACAGAGAGGGAAGTGCTGCTAGAATTCAGAGTCATGAGCAGAAACAAACAACACTTGGCAGAGACCTCTCATATATAAATACAGTATTTTATCATTGGATGCTGTAGAAATGATTTAAACTGAGAATTATCAAATGATTGCAGCTTATTTAAGAACACTGATCTGGCTGGCACTGGTTAACTGCAGGCCAGTTGGCATAATGCATTTTTCTGGAAAGTTAATAGAAGAAACTATAAAAGACCAAATTGAGCAACGCATATCAAGTAAGAGAATATTAGTGAACAGCCAACGGGGGCTCACAAAAGAGAGATTGTGTTTCATTAAAAGGCTGGAACTTTATGGAGAAGCAGTCAAAGCATTTAATCACTCTGGCACATATTATATTAGGTGTCAAGATTTTCAAAATGTCTTTAATAAAGTACTCTGCAGAGTGTAATGGATGGCCTGATAGCTTGATCAGAACAGGTACTGCAAGCAGGAAAAGGCAGCACAAGCCCTCCTGGGCCTTCAGACATTTATTATTGGTCAAATGCAAGGTGCCAGGCACCAGTAGGGGGCAGTATATCTGATGTGTTTGTTAGGAGGGAAATACTCAGCACTACCCCTACAAGAATAGGAAGGGGACGCGACAGTCTGATTGGATTCATGCAATGCTTCCTCAAGATGCTAGAAACCGGGTGTCTATGCTTGAATAACTGCATGGGCCACAAAATGTTAGCAGGAGTTTGCCATGCCTTCTTAGCAATAGGGGGCAGCATCGGGTCAGTGTGAACAGAAGTTAGGCCAAGGTTTGTAGTGACGGAGATGGAAATGTGAAAAGGGGATCACTTTACTGATGTACAGTGAGTAAGCCACCCTGCCAGTTAGTGCTCTGTTTCAGCCAGGATTTCTTCCCTTTCTTTTGTATATTTTCTGTTTTGATGCTAATCTCGATTTTTTTCTTATGCATTTACAGTATATAACTTATGTTGGATCTGATTATTATTCCGTGTTATTTCACCTTGCCTTGTATTTTGTGGCTGGGACCCCAGGAGAAGGGACCACCTTGAAGGAACTGCTGCTGGGTTCCCACTCAGCCAATAATGAATTATTGGGTGTTGTTCAGAATTTATTGTAAATATCGTTTCTCTTTTGGTTCCTTGATATTTTTTTTCTTCTGGTTTTGAAGTGATGATTTCTGGGTTACATTATTGAGACTCGTTTGCCTTGGATTACCTTTTAGGCTAGTAGCGCAGTATTTGCCCTTATTTATGCCTTTTTGTGCTTTTATTTTGAATAAGTACCTGATTTATAAAGATTCTTTGAAGGACTCCCCAGCTCCCTATACTTTAGTCTGTGCATGCCAAAGCCTTCTATTATTGCAGGGGTCCCCAACTCCAGTCCTGTAGGACCACCATGGCTGCAGGTTTTCATTCTAATCCTTTTCTTAATGAGTGACCTGTTTTTGCTGCTAATTAACTTCTTTTGAACTCATTTTAATTGACTTGCTCTTGAAGACTCAGACCCTTTAATTGTTTCTTTTTCCTTAATTAGCAGCCAAACAATAATGAGATACAAAAATGTTGGTCTGTTTAGATCCCCAAAACATTTTAACTTTGCTCTTAGAAAAGAGAAAATCAACAATTTTGGAAATGTCTGCTATTGCACGAGAGCAGCAACAAGCCACGGAATTAAAAAACTGGTTTCATTAACGACAATAATCGGCATCTCATTAAGCAGCTGGTTGGAGTTTGAGGCCTAACTTAGTTGGACTTTTGTTGGCTCACTCGCCTCACATTTCATTTCTGTTTGGGTGCCATTTAAGGAAAGAAATAAAGAAATTCAGAGGAACGATGAAGAAATTCAGGGGAACAAATCTTAAAAAAGCAATTTAATTAAAATGAATCCAGAAGAAGTTAATTAGCAGCACAAACAGGGCACTAACTAAAAAAAGGGTTAGAATGAAAACCTGCAGCCACGGTGGTCCTCCAGGACCGGAGTTGGTGACCCTTGTATTATTGGATGGGGGCTGGCTGCTTAGGGTGAGGCCATATCTGGGCATTTCTGGAGTTTTTCCAAGCGTTTTAATGGGAATATGTGATTGACGTGATTTCCTGTCACAATTTTGTGAGTTTTGAGGTGTTCTAGTGTTGTGAGATGGTCTCCATAATGTTTTCTATGACTTCAGTGCTTTTAATCCTGGTGATCACAGTATTGAAGAGGAGGTGTTGCAGATATTTGTCACGTACAAATAAAACTTAAAATTTTAATCCCATTTTATTTTTGAACTTGTAGAAGCAAAATTGGAGTCTTTTAAAAGGAATCAGCAAACTGAATCAGAGATGTGACTCTGTTCCTGTCTTCCTTGAATTAAAAGGAAAGGAATTGTCGTCAGAGCTGTTGAGGGGCCACAAGCTTTATGAGTGGTCCGCAGGACGCAAGAACCCCAGCCCTGTAACTTAACCGGCTCCACAACTTCTTCCTCGGGTTCATTTAGCCTCTGTTGTTGGCTCCGCAAATCAGGAAAGGACATCTAGTTTAACATGTTGTTTACTGGGATGGTGTTGAATAGTAAAATGAAATGGCTGCAATTGAATAAGCCATTCTAGGAAATCAATCTCACAAGAGACACAAATAAAGAGTTGGGGAATTGTCCCTGTATAATATCCGGTGATCTTGAAAAAATTGGAGTTGCAAAAAATGATCAAAACCATAACAGTTGATAACACATAGCAGTTGAAGTTGAGTACATATAGAAAATGGTGACCGAAAGGAAGTAATGATGGAAATGATGTCATGACTTTGTGACTGGAAGTGACGTCATGATGAGGCAACCAGAAGTGATGTCATCAAGGAGCGACCGGAAGTGATATCGCCAGAAGTGAAGTAGGCGAAAGTGACATCATCAAGTAAGGTTGGAAGTGATGTCATCAGGGAGCATCCGGAAGTGACGTTGTCTTCGGGAGTTGGTGGCAGAAGTGATGTAACAGAAGAGGAGCCATTTTGGGAATCCAAGACTGTAGGTGAGTGAATTAATTTATTGTTTTTCTTCGTTAATTCTGGTGGAAAAAGGAGAGAGGCGTTAATACCCGACATTATCCCTTTGTCTCGCTGATCGTTCACTCGTCTCGGGGCTTCTTGGCTGCCTTCTAAGTGCACATGTGTGACACCATATAGTGAGATTTTAGTTTGGGTCCTTTTGTCTATAAAGCTGTCGTAATCATGCAATCCTAAAGGTAATAATGGCATAATTCAACCACCAATTTTATCATCAGATGTTCCATTTCAATAGTGGAATAGTTACCTTCTCTGGTCAACAATTTATGGTTATGGCTTAAATACATAATGGGGTGTTTCTGATCATTAGCAACCTGTGATAGCTCGGCACCCATCCCAGATGCACTTATTGGCTTCTGCTGCTAACTGTCACCTAGGGTTGTACAGCTCAGGGTGCTGTGTGACCAGGTCAATGAACACTTCAATCTCCTTACTGTCCAAGGGACGTGACATAATTTTTCCCCACGTAGTTCTGAATCTTCCTGCTTCACTCTTGTCTCAATGGGCAATGACTTCCTGTAAAAATGCTGCAAAAATATCCTTTGTTTGTTTTATTGTTTTTTTTAAAAACATTTCAAGAGTATTACCATTCATTTCAATGAATTGCCCAGTGTCTACTGCTGACAGGAGTTTTCTAAACCGCTCCCTGCTAAACTGCTTAGAGCAGTGATTCTCAAACATTTTTGAGCCACGGACCACTTTAGGAATCTAATGAAAGCTATGGACCCCCTTCCCCAGAAATATTCACATAAACACAACTTTGCATGCAATTAATATAATGTACTTTATTGATCAAGATTTGATTGTTTCATACATATATGACATACACAAAATATTATTAAACTTTAAAAAATACTCCTTCTTTATGCAAAAAGTAATGGCCTCCCATTATAACTCTGAAATACAATCCACTTGTGAAAATTAAAACAGATCTACTCCTACTACATTTTCTACTACCATTACTACTACGACATCTACTCTAAATCAACAGCACTGGTGTATAGTGTATAGTGAATATAAATGTTAATTTTTATCTGACCCTCACAGACACCCTGAAACCCATCCATGGACCTACTAGGGGTCCGTGGACCTCAGGTTAAGAACCCTTGGCATAGATGTTAATAGTGATATTGAAAATAATGTCAAATAACTTTACAGTCTCTTCAGGACCATTCTGATGCAACGCTTAAGCACCAGAGAACCCTTTAAGTGTGAATGGGCCCATAGCTCTGATCCGTACCTATGAGTATTCAGAGATATGTGGTAATGTTTTTTGCATGTTGACATACAATTTTAGTGTAGATTAGCACTACACAGATAAATGCATTTTCATGTACTAATTCTGCATGGGTTCGCTTCCCAGGTCCTCCCTGTGTGGAGGTTGCATGTTCTCCCTGTGTCTGTGTGGGTTTTCTGCGGTGGACTGGCGCCCTGCCCGGTGTTTGTTTCCTGCCTTGCGCTCTGTGTTGGCTGGGATTGGCTCCAGCAGACCCCTGTGACCCTCTAGTTGGGATAGAGCGGGTTGGATAATGGATGGATGGATAATTCTGCATGTGTCCGCTTTTCATGTTGCACTTACTAAAATCCCCTTAATGAAAATAAATCAATAGGTCATTTTTTGTTACTTGTAGACAATATGATGTGTGATGCCATGTGATGTGTGTTCTGTTTGTACTATTCCTATTGTACCAATTGTAATGGCACACCATGATGATTGTAATCCTAATGGTGCATTAGAAAGAGGGGTACAATCCCTCAAAGCTCATGGAGTGTGCCTGTGCTTACCCACCCCTGCAGGGAACAGGAAACACGAACGACCAGCTTCTAGAGAACAGGAAAGGGTGGGCTTCCTGTGTTGCTGAAAAACTGACACGATTACTGGTGTTTTTAGGCTCATTATTGCTAAGGAAATTAAACAGTAGGTCATATTTTTAAAAAACACACTGTGCTCTTCCAGGGGTCATAACTGATTTCATTGCCGATACAGAAATAACGCAGGCAAACGCAGAAGTGTGAATGGAGCCTATGCCTGCCTGCCTTTAGCCATTAGCCCGTCCCAATTTTGTCTGTTGCTTAGCAACCTTTATCATGTGACAGTTGTCCAAAACACACAAAGCATTGGGTTTATGATGCGAGGGACTGGGGATGTTTAAAGCAGGGTGCCTACTGCTGGGACCGCTGTATATTAAGACTTTGGAAAGGTTAAGTGAAAACAGTGATGGGCTGTCGATGATGGATTACTAGCTCTTCTGTCTTTTCCAAACAAATCTTCTGTTATGTTCTTCAAGTTGTTTGTGCTCTTAAGAACGTTCACCTTTATTTGAGGTAATGACCTGTGGATTTGGAACGGCCTTTTCTTGACCTCAGCTAAGTTATTCTCTGTTCCTGGTCAAAAATAAGATTATTGGCAACTTTTCATGACTTCTATCTGCTAAATAAGCTGCCATTCAACTGACGGCTTTCCATAGCAGTAAAGGAAACAAAGAAAAATTGGCAGCAGGGATTTTAAGCTTGTGACTGAGTTTGAGTCACTTTTTCTGTATCCAATGAAAGAGATGTCCTTCTCAAGTTGCTTTAGGCTTTCTTTCAAGTTTACTTCAGTTTGTAACAAATATGGTGATACATGCATAGGACTTCCATGTCGACATCCCCAGGGTGATTGAATACGCTTTGCACGTTACTGTCAGTTGTTCTGCAGTTGAATTGCAGATTCCTTCAGGCAAGGTCAATTGTCAACTTTGATGGAGTGAATTTAGGGGTGTGCAAGAGTGTGCCCCTCAAAGAACCTGCACTCCACTTAGGGCAGGCACTGACAGGATAGGCTATGTTCTCCATTGCCATGAAAATGAATCTGGTTTGATTTTGGATAAATATTTATTTGAAATTTCTTTGCTCATATTATTGGCAGTCAACTAAAGGAAACATCAAATGTACACATTTTCTTCAGTAATTTCCAGTGGCAGCCCTCATTTACATAATGTTAGTGAGTCGGGGTAGTCATGTAGTATGATATACCCAGCAACTCCGTCGCATGAGTCTGCAGCTCACTCCGACAAATCAGACTTAAGTCACAGAGGTGGGCTCATGCAAAATCTGACAACCAATCAGGGACCACCCGGGAGTACAATACATGAATTGCAGTAATGAGGAATAAAGAATGCAGGTGTTTTGAACCTCACAGACCAAAGAGAGGCTTGTCTGTCTGATGTCTCATGTTTTATGGACCTGGCTGAATGGAAAAAAGAAAAAATGGGCTGAGATTGCTGGTGAACTCGCCGTACCTACAAAACCTTCACACGGGCACCAGCTTCATTGACAGCTCATTAATGGCTGTCAGAAAAAGTGGCAACCTCGTGTTACTTTGGAAAAGTGAAACTGTGCATAAAAGTCGTAATGCGGTTGTCTAATATAACATACCCTGCAATTTCTTGTTGTACAACCTGACATCCTCGGGTGACAAAGCAAGCGCGGCACTCGTCACGTTTGACCTCCCCTCCAACTAGAAGTCGTGTAATGAGACTTCGGCTTTAGATCCATTGTTTTTGCTCAGGCTCTTTTATTGTGATGTTAACCAGCACTTTCATTGCACTTTTTTCCCGCTGTCAAGTGTGCAAGCACAGAGTGCCAATCATGAAGTAAGATACGACATAGCAAAGTGTGCAGCAGCCCACAGTAACGATAAAACCAGCACTTCACATTTTAACAGATTTGTGAAATTTTGGCAAAAGGGATTGAAAGTCTAAAATATCCCGTTGTCTAACACAGAGACCCTTCATAGCACAAATCTAAGAAAAGCCTGTCATCCCAAATATAGCCGATACTTTCACTCGAGCCGGCTCTGATTTCACTGCCTCAGAAAAAGCAGATCAGCAGATTTGAAGACATGCAGAATTAGCTAAAAGGAAGCAAACTGTGATTCACACATGTGCTGCAAAGCTCTGCAGAAATTAGGCATGAATTTGAAAATATTACTAAATTTTAATTAAACTAAAAAACACAATACTATTTACTGATATTCTGTTAACCTTAATAGTGCCACAAAGTGAGGGATTTTAGGCACCTATATAAGTTACTTATAGAATGGTAGTCATGTTACAAGAGTGATACTAAAACCTTCAGAAAAGCCTGGAGCATAGTGAAGACCCCTTAGGGAGCAGGGGTGAGATGTGTCAGGGTACCCATCAAGTTTTCTGAAAGACACGGAAAAGCATTCAAAAGATTTGGTTTGAAAAAAGGTCACGAAAAATGAATTGTTTATAAGTGGCAGTCTGAGAAGCTGCAGCTTTAAAATCATTACAAGGGTACCTTTTCACATTAACACTTAGAAGATATTATTTATTTGTTATTTGAGTACAACAGCATTTGCAAACAGATATTTCTAACCATAAAGTCCATTAATAGATGCTTCCCATGGAAACATCGGAGAATATGACAGTACTTGACCGCGACATCTTTGACCTTCTCCCTGTTCCCCCAGTTGCTGGCGCTGGTTTTCTATGCCTTTGTGTGACCTCTTACTGGGCTCTGCGAGTTTTTAAACATCTGTTTTCTTTTAATTCCTGTAATATCAGTAGTGATGCCCAATTGCACTCAACTAAAGTTGGTGAGTTCTTATTACCAACATAGATTAGAAATGTTATTAATAGAAGTTAAATGTTAAAGAAAATAAATAGTCATTGATATAAAACCAAAAAGAAGGAAGGGAAGGAGAAAGATTAAAAAACAATTCAGTTAAGCTTCTTATATTTCCCTTGGCAAGCTGCAGTTACAATATTCTGACCATTGCACTAAACTACCATTAAATGCATTTCAGTACCTTCAAAGAGAATTGTGTTCTTCAAAATCCTTTACAGGCAGAGATCCATAGTAACACAAAGCAGGATGGGTAAGCTTGAGCTTTGTAGGCTAGCAAATCAGTACAAACTTAAACAGCAAGTGTTCTTTACTAAAACCAACCTAGCGTATATATAATGAACATGAAAAAAAAGTGGCAACCATTCAGTCCGTCAGGCTCGTTTCTTTAGCTAATGGCTAAGCTGTCCCCATATTTCAGATTCTTCTTAAACGTTGACAAGATTTCTGTTCCAACTCTTTGTCTCAGTAGTTTGTTCCAGATTCCCGCAACTCATTGTGTAAAGAAGAGCTTCCTGGCTTCAGTCTTAAATGCACTTCCCCATAATTTCCAATGGTGTCCTCGACTATGTGATTCAACCTAAAAAACTGAAAGAATTCTTCTGGATCTACTTTATCAATGCCTTTGAGGATTATAAAGATCTGGGTGAGGTCCCTACACAGTCTCTGCTGCTCAAGACTAAACAGGATTAAGTCTCTGAGTCTGTCAGAGTACATTTACATTTACTTATTTGGTGGACGCTTTAATCCAAGGTGACTTACAACACTTGAGATACAATTGGTTACATTTCTTTTGGGTTTCCAATTGGAGCTCAGCTTGGTCAAGTGACTTGCTCATGGTTACACATTGTCACTATGGGAATATAAACCCACAATCTCAGGCTTAACCACTACAATACATTGCCACCCCAGGAGTAGAACATGGCCTTAAGTTCTGGGATGCACCTGGTTGCTCTCCTTTGCACGGCTTCAAGTGCTGCTATGTGTTTTGTAGCATGGTGACCAGAACTGCACATAAAACTCCAGATGTGGTTTCACTAATGCACTATATATTCTAAGCATAATGTCCCTCAATTTATATTCAACATTTCCTATTAAATATTATACTAGAGGGTTCTTCTGCCCCCTGCTTGCTTTGCTCGCCAACGGCCGGATGGGAATTCATGGGAAATCATTATATATGCATAATAGACCTAACTATTTTACATTCCAGTGAGTAATTAACCATAGTAAAAATATGTTTCATATTGTATTAGAGGTATTCATTACATTATACGTTTTTGTTGTGTTTGGCTTTAAAATTAACATGCAAATACTTTTTAAACTTACACTTTTACTGTAAAACTTCAGTAAAAACAGTATTTGGAATTAACTTTTCATCAAAATCACAATTGAATTTTGATTCCATGTTTGGAGTTACATCGTGACAATGCAACGTATAACTGCCCGTGAGTGAATATCGTTTCTTTCTCTCTAATAAATAAACCGACTTTTTCGAATGTTTGTCCCTGTGATTTGTTAATTGTCATAGCAAAAGCTATTCTAATGGCAAACTGTAAATGTTTTAATACGAATGGCATATCAAGATCTCCTTTGGCGTCTAATGTTATCCGCGGAAGATGTAGTACATTACCATTCTTGTTGCCTGTTAAAATTGTATATGCCAGAATTGTTTGTACAATTTTGAATACAACTAATCTTGTCCTATTGCATAGCCCATCACTCAGACATAAATTACTCAATAACATTATGATACATCCTTCTTTCAACAGTAATTTGGCCGGTGGAAGACCGAATGGTGTTACCAGTTGTAGATATTCTACAGGATATTGTAAATTGATGTTTTCATCTTCCGAACGATCACCACCAGTTGTTTCAGCATAGTCTATTGATACGCATTTAACCAATTTGCCATGTAACCATGCGCAATTTTTGCATTAATTCATTTGACTTCATTGTTTCTTGGTGCTAGGATTGCCCGTGTACACATTTCTTCTGTTGAAATCCCTTCGGGATGAAATTGTTCAATAAGATTTGGGCATAATATGTCTTCATTTATTGGGAACTTAAAGTGAGGAAAAAGTAAAAATTTGAGCTGAGGACAAGGGAAACTGTGTCTGACAAAAGCATTCACATGAATGAGAGGTGAGAGGACTGTGGGCATGGGCTGCTAGCTGTAAATGATTGAGAGGAGGTTGGGATTTGGAAAAAATCTCCTGGCAATAGTCTCATCTCGCAAGACTTGAAAAAATCTCTTGGCAATAGTCTCATCTCGTTTCAAGATTTTCTTTTATAATAGAAAAATATAATGTAACATTTTATTTTCCTTTTAATAGCTTCTGTACCTTGTTTAGATGATAAAAATGTAACTACATAAGCCCCTAAATCCTCTACAGAGGTTCCCACCATGAGGAGAGTGTCTCCCATCTTCTATTTTCAATTAATGTTTTTTTGCCTATATGTAGTACAATGCACATTTCTACATTAAACTGCATTTCTCCAAGACTTTGCCCTGTTCTGATGCTTGTCCAAGTCTGTTTGAATTGTTTGTCCTGCCTCCTCAGTGTCTGATATCACTCCAATTTTAGTGTCTTCAGTGAATTTCACAAATTTACTAACTACACCAAAATCAATGTCATTAATATAAACCAGAAAATATAATTGTCCAAGGACAGACCCACAAGGGACTTCACTGATGACTTCACTCCATGTGGAGCATTCTCCTCTTATCTTTACTCTTTGCCTCTTGCCAGTTAACCAACTTGAGATCCAGTTGCGTAGGTTACCTCTGATGCCTACAGCTTCTGCTTCAGAATTGTCCTTTGTTTTGGGACTGAGTCAAATACATATAACAATGCCTATTTTACAGTTATACGATTATATGTACGTATAATGCTGCATATTTTAAACTTTCATTTTTATACTATTTTGGATGTTAGCATTTTCTCTTCATTACATTGGTACAGGCCAACAGCTGACCTCATTTTCTAGCAACATCTCAGTGCTAGTTGTTCAATATCCTTAGCTTTCCAACAGAGTACATAAGGACCTAGCATGTCCATCTGTTGTAATCTGATGGAAAATAAAATTACATCCAAAAGGACAAGCGTTGTAAAAATGGACTTGGAAATGAAGGAGCTATGAGTCACAAAATGATTTTGAAGATTTTTGCAACAAAAAGAAAGATAGACATCGGCAAAAGATCTGGTCAGGGGAATGCAAAACCAGAAAACCAAAATAACAAAGAAACCAAAAATAAAGGGTTAAGCTATAAATCAGAAATCAAAGCCCAAACAAAAGCCCAAAGAACCAAGAAATCCCTAACTGTTATATGATTTCAAAGTACATTTATTTTTGTCTTTCTAGTATGCTTTGTGGAACTTTTTGGATAGGTTTTGGAATATGACGATTTGAATTTCTTAATGGTGTCTGTAAGAAAAATGTTTTTGCTATAACTACAATATTTTTCCATTGTTCTAATGTCCTGTTGGTTTTTCATCTGTGTCACCATTTTCTTCTATCTCCTTCTGGCTCCCTGTGGTCTGAAGAAAAGGTTCCTAAAACTACTGGAATGGATGGGCATCTCATCAGGCACTCGTATATATTTTCAATCTGTATGCTCCCCTTGGAAGCCAATTTCAGATTTCTGGTTCAACTACATTCCCACCTCAAAGATTTTCAGGCATGTCCACCTGACTCACTATTACAGTGTAACTGTTGTTAATCACCAGGGGGCACGGAGCTCCCCAAACACCCAACACAACAGACACAGAGCATAAGTCCAGCACACAACACATGTCAGAAATGCTTTTCCCTCGTTTCCCACCAATCCAGCACAGTACCAACAAGTACCAATACACCAAATACACAGTCCCTTTCTTCTAATTGTCTCTTCTCTTCCTCCTCCACTCCTCCCTCAAGCTTTGTCCGCTTCCTCCCGACTCAGGCTCCTGGAGTAGTGGCAGCTGGCTTCTTTTACAGGGCACCTGGAAGTGCTTCAGCCGTTTCTGCAACGTCCTCTGGCGGCACCCACGGAACCCAAGAGCGGCTTCCATCTATCGCTCCAGGGGGGTAATGCCCTGAATATATATTCTCTTCCTCAGTCCTTCCACTACAGAGGCGTTCCGGCCAGGTAAGGGCCTCGGCCATCCGCCACAATGTTTATCTCAAAGGTGGGGTCAGTTGGATGGGGGGGCATCTTTTTATGTGGAATTAAATGGAGACGAAGAGAAGATAAAGGGACATATGTGAATTTGGGCCTGAAAGCTGCCAATAATTACAGTAATGTCAAGTCAGATTTAGTGTAATGTGTGCATACTTGCATGATGATAAAAATACAAACAAAAATAAATAAATGAAATTAAATACATACATTAAAATATACATAGCATGCAACATATGCTGTATATACAATTATGTAAAATATATACAAAATGTGTCTACAAGTACTATATTTTTATACACATCTGCTTGTCAAATTACAATATTTACTCCTATGATTGTTTGCTTAGAAGCCTTATGACTTGTGAGTAGGCGCTGCCCCTGAATCTACTGGTGCCAATGGCCTTGAGCTGTTTACCAGAAGGTAGGAGTGGGAGAAGTGGCAGTGCCTGAAGGCTGAGACTTTAATTATCCTGTTTGCCTTTCTAGGTCAGTGAGATTTGTACGAGAGATGTTCAAAAAGTTTCCACACTTTTATATTTTCATTGGAAATGGTGAATACTGGAGTAGTAGTAATTGGGCATTAAAAAGTTGGTACGACGCTGGGAAAAATGAATCACAAACGAAGTTGACTACGTAGAAAAGTTATTGTCCCACACGTGACCATAGGAGGCAGCTAAAAGACTCAAAAGACAGTAATTCCTCACTCAAACCAGGGGATATCAGAGTGCACTAATCCTTGCTATTTCCCATTAGCGGACCAATCATGGGAAATTCCGCTTGGGTCCGACGACATCACTTCCGGCTCTAAGGATGTCATTTCTGGTTCGGACTCCAATGACGTCACTTCCGGCCATGTCATTTCTGGCCCGGCCCTGAAGACATCAATTCCAGTTCCTACTTGATGCCAACATTTCTAGGCTACCTTACATATACAGTAAGTGCCATGTTTTCCTGTTCTTGTTGTTCTTTCTTATGGACTGATCAATATCAATTTGAACCACATCCAAATTTTTGGCAACCAATTGCAAGTATACGGGCGGCTGCCCCCAATCCTCTTTCCGTGTTGTGTGGATCATTTACAGTGGCGTAGTCGGCAGGATAAACGACTCCATGAAAAATCAGGAGCTGGACCTGAAAAAAGAATTCCGACCCTTCAGGGCCCAGGTGGAAACGTACCGAACCCAAGTGGCTGGGCGTGGGGTGTGGGTTGTGGGTCAAGGGGACCAGGCGCAAGCTCCATCCCAGGGGTCAGTATATAATACAGTCCACAGGGACATTAGGCGAGGAATGGCCATCTTTTGAGCCTCTTAGCTGATTCCCATGCGCAAGTGTGTGACATTATATAATTTATTTTTGAAATTCTTAATAAATAGAGTTAAAAAAAAGTGCTGAAACTTTTTGAATGTCCCTCGTATATGTCCAGGCCATAAGTCAGCTCAGTGCTGGTAATATTCTGTGTTACCATCACCTGTCTCTGCAGTGTGTTTTGATCTTCAGCGGAGCAAATGCCTTATGAGGCTGTGACACAGCCAGTGCAGATGATTCCATTCTGTACCTGTAAAGTTCTATGAGAACAGATGAAGAAAAGTAAGCTCCCCCCCACATGTCTGAGCATTTGTGACAAGTGACAAATGTGTTGTGCCCACTTAAGTTTATCGCTGATATTCACTTCAAGAACTTTTACACTGCATACTCCTTCAACAGCATCCTACCCAATGTAGATGTCAGCTTGGTTTTCTGAAATCTATGACCAGGCCCTTCTTCTTTGTAAGCTGTCTCATTATTGTCAATGATCTGGCTTGTGATGGTGGTGGGGTCATAGATAAGATTAATGATGGAGAAGAAGCTATATCTGGCCATGCAGTTACAGCACGGGGCCCTGTGGATTGCCGATGTTGAGGGTCAGCATGGAGGATGTGATGTTGCCAATCTGCACATGTTGAGGTCTGTTGGTTAGGAAGCCAAATTACAAAGAGTTGTGAAGAATCCTAAACTGAGGACTTTGGGGGTAAGCTTTGCTGGTACAACAGTGTTAGATGTTAATAATCGTTCAATAAACAGAAGACTAGCATACGACTTTGCATTATCCACCTGTGCTAAGATGGCATGAAGTGCAAGAGATATGGAATTCTCTGGTTGTGAACTGGAGGTAATCATGACAATCTGGAATATTCTGTTTAATGTTTCCCAGTACCAGTCTCTCAAAGCATTTTAGCATGAATGCAGTTAGTGCCGCCATTCCGTAATCATTCAGATTGTCCACTTTTTGATTTCTTAGGCACAGGGTGTCACACCAGCACATCTGAGGACCATCTTCCATGGTTTGTCCATATTAGGCAATATCACAGAGGGGGTTTGGACGAGATGGGGCGCTGTCACTAACTTTATCATCTCTTTCCGTTCCCACAGCACAGAGAAGACACCCAATGAAGGCACCCTCAGTATATTTGAGGCACTCCCATGAGGTAGAATCTCATTGTGGACTAATGTTTGACAGAGATGGTGCTCTACCCAAAATCTGAAAAGCTTTGAGAAGGTATAGCAGCCTTGTATTTTGTTTTGCATGCACCATCGCATGCTGCTTATTTGTTAAACAGAGCCGGCTGGTGCCTCAACATTTATTTAGGATCTCATGTCAAACCTCACACAACCGCAAGGTATAATGGCTATACTAATGAAGCTAAGAGAGACAAAAGATTCTTTCAGTGAAATATTAAAGATGTCATTGAAATCATCAGCTAATTGGTTGCTACAGGTTTTTGAAACACGCTCTGAAATTCCATCCGGACTGAATATCTTATGGGCATGAACTTGTTTGAAAGTTCTCTTTATGTCATGTATAGAAACAAAGAAGGATGAATCATGTGACATGTTGTTCTGCAGGCAACCAAATGAAGGGCTGCTTGTTGTTACAATCAAAAAAGAAATAGAAATAGGTATAGAACATTTTAAGATGGTCTGGAAGGGAAAATGAAGATGAAATTGGATAAGGTTCTGCTTTGTAGTCTGCAAACATCTCTGATTTCTGCCAGTGGTTGCAGGAATTGTTAGAGCTGCTAAATTCTGTCTCGGGATTTCTCCCATACTGATATTATCCACTCTGATTGCTCTTCTGCATTTCTCGTATGTTTCCATATCACCATTTCAAAATGTAATGTTGCATACCTTCAAAATATTGCTGATGTCAGTTGGGATCCATGGTTTCTTATTAGGAAATAAGCACATTGTTTTTGTAGGCACTCAGTCATCCACACAAGTTTTGATAAATCCCCCTATCATGTCTGCATACTCATCCAGGTCTTATGAGCAGTCTCTAAACATGTCTCAGTTTACACAATCAAAGCTGTCTTGTAGTTTATCCCGTGGTTCTTTAGTCCAGCTCTGTACCACTTTTAACGCCACCTCTCTGCTTGTAACCTGGCAGCTGGTGATCAGACAGTCCAAGGCAGGGGGGTAGTAGTGGGCATTAAACGTCTTTTATCGGTATGTAGCAATGATCTGGAATATTAGCAACCCCTCATGGAGTAGGTTGGTGATATTTAGGACAAACATTCCATAAGTTTGCTTCGTTAAAGTTCCCCAGCAACAATCAATACTCCCAAAGGATGTAAATGCTCGTATTCTGTGATAATAACATAAATATCGTTCAGTGCATTGATTGTGCTGGCTTTTGGGGAAAGTAAACAACACTCATAAAAACACTGGAGAACTCCCTCAGAAGATACAATGGATGACACTCGATCAATAAATGTTCTAGGTCAGGTGAGTAATTTTTAGAAACAATTTTAAAATCTAACTGACAGTTCAGCCCGATCTCCTCTAAAGACAGAAAGCATATGATGTCTCAGCAGTCAGCCATGTTTCCGACAAACAAAAGTGCAGCAGTTTTTGATGCCTCCCTGTGTAGCCAGTCTTGCCTATATATCATTTATTTTATTATTCAGCGACTATACACGGATGGAAAAATGCTGGGCAGAGGAGTTTGATTGCCCTTTTGGCCCTTCATCCTTGTTTTATAGCTCTCTTCAATGTGTTAGTCTTAGGTTGTACTCACACTGGCAATTTGTTCTGTGCCCCAGCACGTTTGTCCGCATGTAACCTTGGAAAGTCTAGTTCATTTGACTAGTGTGATCACCCCTTGCTGGGCCAACCATACCGTGCCCTGGACCGCTCGGAAGAAGTGGGCCCGATCATGGTTCAGTAGCATTCAGGAACAGTGTGATTGCTAAATGTGCCAGAACACGAAAAAAACAGACATGGCGACAATGATGCGACAGGTTTTTTTCCTCACTTTAGACATAAATGTGAATTGTAGTTGGCAAGAAAAGTTGCAAATTCTTCCCTTAACATCATTTATCATCTTAAAAATCTTCTCGCATATGCAGCATGATTAACAGTGTGGAGAACTAGCCTCGACACACACAGATACACAGATTCACAAGTTCCAAAACACATTTTATTCTCTCTCCTCCAGCCTTTTCACAATTCAGTGCACAATCACCTCTTTTAGATCCAGTCCTCTCTTGCTTTCTCCTTCTCCTTCTCTTCTGCTGCCTCCTCCACTCCACTGCCGCAAGCTCCATCCTCTGCCTCCCAACTACGACACCTCAAATAAAGTGAGGTGGCCCCTTTTATAGTTCACCCAGATATGCTCCAGGTGCTCCCTGATGACAGTGTCAGAGGGGGGACATTTTTTGTACACTAAGTCATTCCATTTCTCTCTTAGGAAAAGAAACATGTCAATATTACATTTAAAACCCAGCAGATGAACAGGCAATAGGCACCCATTGTTGGCACTGGGGATGAGAAGTTAAAAGGCTGTTTGCAGATTTTAGGTATTGGCTGTATTGCAAAGGTGTCACCATTTTGAAGTTTATGGCTGGTTGAGATTTACAAACAATACCACGTGTGATAACAGAACTGCTGCTTCCTTGGAGGATCCTGGATAATCCAGTTACTGATTGTGTCAGGATTGTTTGTGAAATGCAAATGTACCATTGTTTAATCTGATTGTCCAGAACTGATAATGGCAGGGACTGAAGTAGATAAAAACTCCTGGCAGCAGAAGGGACGGGGACAGTCCACTGAGAACACAGCCAGGGGCCAGGGGACAGAGCACAGGGGCTTGCAGGCTGACAAGGGTACGTACGTGGCTGGCACGACGTGAGGCACAAGGACGGCAATACTTCCAGGGAGGAAGAGACACCTCTACAAGGAGACGCCGGTTGTGGGTCCAGCGAGAGAGGGAAGCCTCATGAAACAACCAAGCAAAGCTGGCAGACAAGAAATAAGGCGTGCCTAGGTCACAGCAATACAAGGAGCCCAGCGTGAAAAAAAAGGAACAACAAACAGACGCCGACAGGGATTTCTCGATTTTGACGAAACTTTTCTTGGGAAACGAGTGTCCGGTGAACAAGAGTGCATCCGTGGATAGTTGAACAATTAAGTGTTGAGGTAACACTGAGAACAAACTGGACTCTGCACCACTAAAGGTTGTATCCTCCAATTCTGTTTTTGAGTGTGGACTGTGTGTTTTCCTTTTAGAAAAAGGAAATTCATTCTTGACATTGTTAGATTTTGTTTATGTTCATTTATCTTTTTCATGTACTTATTATTTTTTAGTGTAATAGAAGTTACTGTTGGTTTTCCTGATATTACTGTTGTGTCTTTCATTGTGTGTTTACTCACCGCCAAATTTAAAGAACACTGTGTGCTATTATTGGGAAATTTCAGGAGTTCCCAGTCTCTTAATAAACTGGGTGGCGTAGTCTGATATTTAAATGGTGTCTAAGTTAGATTGCCTGTAAGTGTGACCAGACACCTGTTACAACCGGAAGTGCTGAATGGGCACCTGGAAGCACTTCGGGTGTACCTATTTCCTGTTTTCCGGCAGCACATCCTGCTGTGGCGGAAGTGCTACAGTCCATGGCTCCGTAACCATCTGGGCACCACCTGGCGGTGGCCATGGGCCCCAACAGAGTTGAGCTTCTAAGCTCCGATCCCGTGGTCCTGATGCAAACCAGGCATCCCGGCTGGCCAGGAGTCCCAGCCATCTGACACAACAGTAAAACATTGCGCTGCATGCTCAATAAATCTGTAAGACTGTAGAGTGTTATCTTGCCCTACATGAGTCCAAAACAACCACAAAACAGGTCAATCATTTTGACAAGAATGCTGTCACTCTGTGTTCGGATCTTATTTTGGCTTCACACAAAGTCACAGGGTCATAACAAAAGTGTGCCTGGGCCCAGAACATTAAGCGCAGTGTGAGTGCAGCCCAGCGGGGGAGTAGGAAAAGGGGGACAATCGCACTTGCGCTCAGTACAGAACAAACATGCCTTGTGTGAGTACACCCTAAGCTGAGTTGTGATGGCTGTGTTCTCTGAGAAAAGCTGATAATAGCAACTCCATATTTCTGAATACTGACACCAACGTTTAAAAAGATCATAATTAATATTCATCATAACTGACTGCACAAACAATGAAAATAACACAATTAAGAGTTCTGCCCATGCGATTCATGAGTTTATGATTTCATATCTGTCTATTTGCAGGTTTGTCATTAATAATTGAATGGAAACTATTTTGCAAGTTTTGTGACCTGTTGCGGAAAAACCGCAGAAGACACTGTTGGACTGCAAATCCCATCAAGTCCTGGAGTACTGCGTCATTGGGCAGCTTTGGCAGTAGCTGTCAGGGCTTCTGGGTCAAAGATAAGGGTGCTAGCTTTAAAAGTGAGCCATATGAAATCAGCTGGATCGCAATTGGTGGTGTGTTTTTGATTCAATGATTCACTGCACAAATAAATTACTTTTACACCCTAATTTTATGACAGTTTTGATTGGATTTATGTTCTTGCCCTGTGCTTGCTTGTTTGTGTGATTTCGTCTAAGATTGAAAACATTTTCACCTGGGAAAGCTCCCAACTTTTACAGATCTTCACATATATTGGCATCATGGTAGTATAAAATTCTACATAACATTTAGGAGGCTGTTTACAGGGGATTTCATTTTAGAGCTACATCACCATCATCTTCATCTGCGATAATGGACTGTGTCGTGAATATTTATCGTTTTGTGTTTAGTGCTTTGTTGCATTTCTTTTTTTATCATTAATATTAATAATTTTTTTTGATTACTACCAATAATATACAGTACACAGAAATTTATTATAATGAGCTACATTTTGTAAAAAGTTACAGTTCACTACCGTATGCATCTTTGTCTCGGCAGCCAGCTTCACACACGTGATTAGATTGCACAGGGCTCATTCTATCTCGTTTTTCTCGCAACTTATTTAGTTCAGTAAACTTAGAATATACAGTAATCATGGGCCAAAAACATATTTCCTAATTCTCATATTTGCGGGGATATGTGCCATATAACTCCCACGAATTACAAGTGCCATATAACTCCCACGAATCACAAGTGATAACTGCATATACAAAAAACACAAATGTCTGTGAGGAGAAACACACAAGACATTGCCTCTGTCCAGTGCCATGAGTCTAGAGAAGCTCACGGAGCTCAAGCAGCCATACCACATGCACTTCAGAAAAGGTTCATCCACCTGATGCTAAGCCTGTTCGGCCCCAGCCAGTACTTGGATGGAAGACCAACCAGGAAAAAACTTGGGTTGCTGCTGGAAGAGGTGTTGGAGAGGCCAGCAGGGGTCGCCTACCCTGTGGTCGGAATGTGGATGCCAATGCCCCAGAGCAGTGATGGGGACACTGTGTTGTAAAAATGGCGCCGTCCTTTAAAAGAGACATAGAACTGAAGTCCTGACTCTCTGTGGTCATAAAAGATTGATGGGCATCCTTTGTTAAAGAGTAGGGTGTATTCCTAGGTAAACTCTCCACCACGGCCTAGTCATTCTGGCCCCCTAATCATCCCCTGTGTCTAAATGGCTGTCTCTCTTCACCACCTAACGGCTAATGTGTGGTGAGCACACTGGCACAAACTGGACCATCTTAACAGCATTATAGGCCCCCGGGCAAAGCAGTGCACTGGGGCCCCTACCTCCACAACTACTCAGCAAGTCACAACATACATAGATTAGCATGAGGCCCCCCGGGCAACTGCCCAGCATGCCTATGTGTTAAGACGGCCCTGGGCACAAATCGGCTGCCTTTGCATCATCCAGATGGATTCTGCACATTAGTGATGGTTAAAGTGGCCCCCCACTCACTGTGTAAAGTGCTTGGAGTACTTTGAAAAGCTATATATAAATGTAATGAGTTATACAAATAACACTGGTCAACAAGCATTTTGCTGCTGGGATTCTTTCACCTGTATTTTAACAAATTTCACTTGCTGACTCCAAATCCGTTTTTAACTAGTACATCCCATTTTTTAGTTATGATGTTCCAGGTCTTGGACAACTGGGGTGAATGGACAGTAAAGGCGATGCGTTTCAGCATTTAAGAAATAAGTTTGGTCTCGCGAAAAGTGAAGGAAAGTGTTTTTGTTGGCCCAGAAATCCGTGAACTGATGCTTGACGATGAGTTCAAAAGGAAACTGAAGCCAACTGAATCAGCACCCTCATTCGTGCAGGTTGTCCAGAATTTTCTTGACAGTCACAGAGCAGAGAATTATGCTGAGCTTGTGGAGAATATGCTGAAAGTCTATTAGCTTACGGGAGCCAGAATGTCACTGAAGACGTATTTTTTTACATTCTCATCTCGACTTTTTTCCACCAAATCTAAGCGATGTCAGAGATGAGCATGGGGAAAGATTTCATCAAGATACAAAGGTGATGGAAAACTGATATTGGGGAAAATTCATTCCAAGCATGATGGGTGACTACTGTTGGTTCATGCAAAGAGAGACAGATGTGCAGTACAAGTGCAAAAGTGAGTGCCTCAGACGATTCTGAGCCCACTGACCTCGCTTTTATATTGAAGTAAATTGACATAAACATGTTTTAAAGTGTCTCTGGTATCGTTTTCTGGTTTGTTTTTAGAATAAATACATTCAAACAATTTTGGTGGGACAGAGTTCAATCTCTAGATATTGTGTTGATATATTACATTGATATTCAAAAGTGTCAAAATGGTAATGATGTGTATCTCAAAAATCTGATGTGCTAGCTTAATTCCGATTTCATATATTAAATCAGTATAAAAAACTTAATAGAGAGACTGTCTGAAGTTCCCAGTAGCAAACAAAAAATGTTTTTTTGTAGACCACTGTGAACTGAATAATTTTACAGCACACATTGTAAACAGGTTTGACTGATAAAGACTGGAATGAAGAAGAAACCATGCAGTCTCACCAAGGCAAGCAGTCCGGAGCAGTAAAGCAATGTCCGCCATAGCCTGTTCTTCACCTGCCACACAGGTTGCTAATCTTTCACATCAGGTCAGTGTTTAGGTGATTCCTTATTACTCTTACCGTGAACACGTCCTTAAGATTGGACTCCACATATCCACACAGGCTTTCTCTTGCCAGAACTAGACATGTGTGTGGTATAGCGGGTCCACAGCTCACGTCAAGAGGCCAGTTTTAAAATAAATAATTGCCGCACTCTTGGCTTAGCAAGGTGGCGTGGTTGTGTGGCTGAAGCGGTTCCTGGGGAGTTAGTGATGTGGGCGTTTCTCACCTAAGTTCACAGGTGGGAAATCGTCCACATCCATAATTGTTCCCGGGAGCTGCTGATTGCCACAGCTGCCACATCCTCTTCATTAATAGAAGCACAAGGCGGCTAAGGGAGGAGAAGTAAAAGGAAGTGTAAAGAAAGACAGAGGTTGCAGGAGAGCAGGAAGCAGCAAGCAGCGTGGATAGAGCCGGTGCAAGCGAGCGAAGGCTCGCAGACAGGCAGCTGGACAGTTGAGCCCTAGCAGAGGTGTTTGGCCAACACCTAGGGCAGTTGGAAGTGGTTGCTCCCGCTGAGCATTTTATGGAGGAACGGGAGTGACCGGCAGAAGGACGGCTGGCCGCGTAAGGCCGAGAAGGCAGCGGGAGTCCAGAGGCTTGGGCGGTGAATTCCCTGACGTCAGCGTCCTGATCTTTAGGGAAGTCAAGTCTGGATCTGGAGATTTCTAGACCGAAGCCAGGGATCGGGAAGCCTCCAGACCAGTTGTGTAGTGAGAAGGCCAGCTGCAGGAAGGGCCTGTTGAGAAGCCTGATGGGAGAAGCAGGGGAGCCGCCAGGCTTTGGATTTTTTAAAGGGACTGCTTCCAGCGTTATTTTAACCTTGTCATCATTTTAAAGGAGTGTTTTTTCTCTGGTGTTTTAACCTCCACTCTGCACCTATTTTATGGATTATTTATTTAATGATTTGAAGCACTGCACTTTATTTAATTTGGACACTGTTTTATTGTCGTTTTTTTAAATAAAAGCACTTTGCACTTTTGCATCATCCCCTTGCTCCCCTTGTTGTTCCTCACTGCCGAGCTCATCGGTAACATTACCGACGGTGCAGAGTTCAAGAGTTCCCAGACGGACGATGAGAGCATGCAGCGAACCAGCATCATCACAATGTGGTGTAGTCTGATAGGTAAAAGGGGGTGGCAAGCGTCAAATCTCTTCACTGCACTGTATGTTTAGGCTGCCATTGAATAAGACCGACGCTGTATGAAGACTTCTTTTAAATTCAACCGCGTCTGAAACATCTCGTCTGATGGCATGCCACACACATTGATTGACCCAAGATATTGTTTTACAGTATTAAGCAAAAAAAAAACGCCTTTAATTCTGTCTCCAGTCAGCTGCTGCTTCAGCTTCTTTTTTTAACAGCCATCTCTCTCAAACCCGTTGATGTTCTTTCTGATCCCCCACACTGTTCTGACAGTTCAAATCATGTCAGATCTTTTAGATCTTTTGTACTGTTGTTTATTGTAGTGGGGGTTAGGGTACCTCACACATGGAAAGCTCCAGAAACAGCTCGATTTGGCAGCCATGTGAGCCTCACTGTGCGGAGTAAACGCCTTTGAGAGTCACTTGCGAGAAGTCTGCTCCCTAAATTGATCTGCACGGTCTGCTTTTAATGTTCGCCAGGCTGCTTGCTTTTTTTCTAGTAAATTAAAATTTACTGTGTTTTTCTGGGCAGATGCTTGAAGATAATTGTACTTCTTTCTGTCTGTTACTCTTCCAATGTAACAATTCATTTTCAGCCTCTAATAAAACATGCGCCAGCAGAATTTTGTTGCAAAGTCAGAAATGACCCAAGCATTAAAAATGTCCATCCTTCCATTTCCATGGTCTCATTGTTTCCTTTCCACTATCAGCACTAGGGAAGGCCCAGAACAACAGGCCTTTTAGGGTGCGCTCTTTAAGGCCTTGTCACATTACGCAACTTTTCCAGATTGACAGTCATATATTATGAACCAGTCGTGCAATGTGACATGTCGAGTGTCTCACTCCAGCTACTCTGCAACTCGACCGACAATTTTCAAAAAAAATAATTTTATTGTAATCATTCCATACAAATCGATCAATTTTTACAAAAAATTGGATTGAGATTGAAAAACAAGTCGACCCCCACCCCTTAAGGCTTGTAAACATACCTAAATTGATGAGTTTAATAGACCGATAGAGATGAATGGAGAAGAAAAAGAAATGAGGAGGTAATTGCTTCCTCTATGCTTTAAGAGCTTATTCTAAAATATTATTGATTAGATCCTGCCAGGTTTTGAAAAAATTCTGTACAGATCCTCTAACTGAGTATTTGATTCTTTCCAATTTCAAATTGTATTAAACATTTGTTACCCACTGACTTAATAGAGGAGAGTTAGGATTCTTCCAGTTGAGCAAAATAAGTCTGCGTGCCAAAAGTGTAGTGAATGCAATCACAATTTATTTGTCCTTCTCCACTTTAAACCCATCTGGAAGAACACCAAACACAGCTGTTAATGGGTTAGGAGGGATTGTGAGACCAAGGCTGTCTGAAAAGCACTTAAAAATTTTGGTCCAAAATGATGTTAATTTGGTACAGGCCTAAAACATATGACCCAGTGAGGCTTTGACTCGATTGCAGCGTTCGCAGGTTGGATTTTGCCCTGGAAACATTTTGGAGAGTTTTAGGCGAGACAGATGTGCTCGATATATAATTTTGAGGTGAATAATTGTATGCTTTGCGCATATGGAGCTCGAGTGAAGTCTCTGCATTGCTATTTTCCACTCCTTTTCTGATATATTGATTAAGAGATCTTTTGTCCTCGTGAATCTTTAAAAGGGAGGGACTGCAAAATAATTTTACATATTGCAGAGATGGTGTTGAAGTCCTTGAAATTGAGCAATATTTTTTCCACCATGGATGAGGGTGCAAAAAATCGGGCAGGTTCTGTTTAACAAAGTTCCTGATTTGAAGATAGTGAAAGAAATGTGTGGCTGGAAAGTTAAATTTAGAATGTAATTGTTCATAGGATGCAGAGATGTTGTCTATATAAAGATCTCTAAGCAATTTAATCCCAAATCTTTTCCAGATATTAAAAACTGCATATGTTTGCAAAGGTTGAAAGAGGTGGTTCTCTTGCAGAGGTGCCACAGATAAAAGCTTCCCCATGTTAAAATGCTTTCTACATTGGTTCCATATTTTGAGTGAGTGAAGCACAATTGGGTTATTAACATATTGCCGATAACTTGCATTTATTGGTGCACAGAGCACAGAATATAAAGAAGTACTGCAGGATTTTAATTCTATTGCCAACCAAGCCTGTGTATGTTCATCTATTTGTGTCCAGGTTTTTATAGCTTGTATGTTTGCTGCCCAGTAATAAAACTGGAAGTTAGGTAGAGCCATGCCACCTTCTGCCTGAGGTCTTTGTAGGGTCGCTCTTTGGATATGTGGATGTTTTGAATTCCAAATAAATTAGGTTTTTGTTGAATCTAATTGCTTAAAAAATGATTTATTGATGTATATTGGAATGTTTTGAAATAAAAAAGCTTAGGAAGAATATTCATCTTAACAACTTCAATTCTTCCAGCTATTTTGTCTTTAGCTGTGAGAGTGGGCTCTGTGCAAATGAAAACTGACAACCAATGAATGCTCATCTGGAAGTACAACATAGCAGGTGTTTAGGACCTGACAAACAGAAGAGAAGCTCGTCTGTCTGATGTCTCATGTTAAATAAACCAAGATGGAAAAAAAAGGGCAGTGACTGCAATCAGACCCACCATACCAGTTAATTCTTCATGCAGTGCCGACTCCTTCACGCAGCACATTATTGGCTGTCAGAAGAATGGTGGAGCCTAATAGTGCTGGAAAGTCGTTAAATTTGGCTTGGCAAGCAAGTTTCAGTCAGGTAAATCGACATGGTCAGGCGACACGCCCAGCAATTTAAAGCCATGTAATTTGACATCAGCTTTGGATTAACCTAGTAGATTAGAGTTTTGTTGAAGTGTGAAAGTTTGCTTTTTAGTAATCAACTTTTAATTCACTAATTACACTAAGTACATGAAGTTACTACTGGCTTCAAAACAAAAAGATTAAAGAATTCCCCTCATGTACTCTTTTCCAACTCCAGTTCTGAGAAAAGAGATAAGGGAAAAGGAAAATAAAGTGCAAAAACAGGCATGAGAAAGGGCACAGTTTCAGAAACTAGAAAAACAGGGACAAATAGCCAAAATGATTAGAAGAAAGAGAAGCTCCTGAGATTGTCAGCAAGAGGCCACTGCTAACTCATCACAGCAGTGCCCAGGGAGACAAACCATCACTGTACGAAAGTGAGTGAAGAAGCAAAGAGGGCTACAAGAAGGAAGACATAGGGTGAGAAAGGTAAGAGGTGAAGGATGTCAAGGAGGAGACAGAGACAGGAGAATGGCAGTAGGGGTGAGTAGGCAGACCCATAGCATGATGCTTTCAGGGTGTAAGGTAAGATGACTTTGGGAGGGGAGATGTTATCCATCCAATCATCTATTATCCAACCCTCTATATCCTAACTACAGGGTCCTGGGGGTCTGCCGAAGCCAATCCCAGCTAACACAGGGTGCAAGGCAGGAAACAAACCCCGAACAGGGCGCCAGCCCACCACAGGAGAGATGTTATAAAAATAGTAATGCAAAGTAAAGGGGGGGAAAGAATGGAGGAAAGGCTCCTAAATGGAATCTTATGATGGAGAACAACATACAAAGCAGAGAAATAGGGAGATCAGAGAGAGAGAGAGTGGCAGGGAAAATGAGCGAACAGAAGGGAGATGGGACATTCACCAGTTCAAAGAGCCTCAATGGCCTGAACGGTTGCCCAGGTGTCCTTCAGTCCTGAGACTGAGCTATGCCCACCCAGCTACCAAATCAGGCTTGTTGCAGTAGAGAGGCCTCATTGACTGTACCGTTTCCTAGTGGCACCCCCATCTGGACATTCTCTTTTCATGACTTACCATATGTTATTTCTGTGGCTTCTGCGACTTCTGCAATTGAAACCTACCTCTGGGGTTCTGTTTACACTCCTAATGGGAAGCAACCATCAGTGTCAATATAATGAGTGTCATATAGGGATGGCATCAGTGTCAATATAATGAGTGTCATATAGGGATGGCACAGCATAGATTGTTACTTGGGCTCAGATTTGAGTACCGAGTGTTGTACCTTGTGTGTTAAGGCTGCAGGAAAGGCAAGACTTTGCTTTACAGTCCTGTTAGGTCAATTACTGCCATCAGTGTGCTCATTTGTTGCAAATATGGCACTGATAGTTTGGCATTCATCCCAGACATTGGGTCAGCTACTGTCATGATAGACTCTAATCTTCACATAACACTATTTACAAAACAAAAAGACAGATTCGGCAGCTAGTTTTCCATTGTTATCAGGATGCACTTTTGGACTTTGATTGAATGTTTGTGATCGATTTTTTGGTGCGTCAGCTTTCATTTATTGTAATTAGATATTTTATTGATATCCTTATAGTGATGAAATATGTATGAGAAAAATAAACCTTAAGATTTAAAAGGAAAACCTCTGCCAAGCCAGGATGGGCCCAGAGGTGTATGGCCAGAACATAGGAAGGGAGCTGACCCATAAACTATGACACCACAATTATCTGAGGGGTACAGTAAGAAAGAACAAGGCTGGCATAAACTGGCATAAACAAGGCTGGTATGGCAGTAGCTGATTGCCTCTCATCTTCCATTAATATTGAATCAAAGATCTGTTAGCTCAGAAGAGTAGCACAAGAATGAAAGAGCTGCCTGATATCCAGCCACATTGGGGCTTAGAGTCCTATTTGTGCAGGTTGTACTGTTTTGGTTACACCCATCTTCTCTGCGTCTGCTCATTAAGAACTGTGTTGTCAGAGAATGTTATTCTGAATTGAGTGAATAAAGAAAGAAAGAAACATCTGAACCTGTTCCTCTGCTTCATCTTGAACTCCTTCTGATAAACCATGTGGGGTCTAGAGGTATTTTAACCACAGACACCCATAGTTAATTGTCACAGTGGCCATTAACAAAACCTGTTAATATACTTCAGAATAGTGTGGGTGGGTATAGCTTTAAATGATTGAAAGTTTTTGCCAAAGTGCCATGTCAGGATCTATTATGTAAAGATTGGTGTAGGCTGGATGCTGGCTCTCACACGGGTGTATTCCACAATGCAATGAGAAACTTGATTCTGAATTGTGAACATGTATGCACCATGTTCTGGGAGAGGCTCCCATCGATATTAAAGATAAGGAGCTGCTGATACCTCTTATTGTTACAGATTGTTTCTTCTCTCGGTTCCTGTTGGAGTTTGCTGCTGACTACTAGTAACCACAGGACCTCAGGCAAAATTTTGGGGTGCCAAGTACTGTAGGCCACTCGGTTTACTATTTTTACACAGGAACAAAATAATAATGAAGCATAAAGCACAACAGAAATCAATAAAGCCATCAGTTATTATAATGTTTCCAATTGAGGTTTGTCAAACTTATCATCAGGACTTCCATCCTATAGGTGGGTCGTCTTCCAAGTTAGTCCTTTTGTAGCTCCTGGACTGGAAGGGGTGGGGTTAGTTGCTCTCATTGGGTGGCTTCTCTGGGCTGTGGGTGGAAAAGGAGAATAAGATGGTTAGCAATTGCGCCCCATGGTGTTCCTAGATGTTAGTGCTTACCTTTGAGGAGATGGAAAGGTGAGCCTGTGATGTGCATGCATGATAAGTTATAATGTACAGTATTTTATTTGTTCTGGTGACTCTATTACAGCATTTTAATATTAGTAACACAAAACACTGCCGCACAGTGAGCACAACACCAGTCTAACTCTTCTACACACTGCTCCTCAACCAAGCATTCATCTATGGATGTAAACGTCATACTTGCAAATGGGCAGAAGCTGGGAGTATTTGATGATCTTCTAGTTTGTTGGCATTCCTCTCTCACTGCCAGTCATGCATTCTGTATCATGGAGTGTGCTGATGAAACATGGTATTACATATCTGATCAATGGCTCAATATTCAGAATTACCTCTCACTGTGTCATGTTCCTCAGTGTCTTTTAATCGTATCATTTTCAGCTCTTTGTCAACGAGGCACCTCTCGCATTTGGCTTGATGCACAGATCTCACTGCTCAGGTTCGTCTTTGTGCCATCATGGTGTGTAGCACTGTATTTTGTGATCCAAATGCTCACTTTACTGCAAGAACATGAACAGAGGTCAGTTTGTACAGGCAATTGTCCAAAATACAACATGTGCATTCTACATCCCTCATTTGATGTGTCAGTAGATGGTGCTCATCTTCTTCTTCTTCTAATGAGTGGCCTTGGTAGTGTGCTTCACTCATAGAAGACGCTGCCATTGTTCTTTCCCTTACTCCTATGTCACTTTCTCAAGTTGTCTGCCATAAGAAAGACACAAAATGCGATAAATCTGTGAAGGTCGCCGCTACCCAAATGTCTTGCTTCACCAGCATGTATCATGTCCTAAGTTTTTGAATAACAATGAGATGGGTTTGTAAGTAATTGCTTGACAGACAGAAAACCCTTAGCATTTTATATATAGAAGATAATAGTTTGTTCAATAAAGAATATACTGTAACATTAAACTAATGACAAGTTTTTAAGGGCTTATATGGTGTGACAATAGATGGCGCTATGCCAGTGTTTAACCCGACACAGACAGACACCAGAGACACACTGATCAAAGCACTCACTTTTCATTTTCTTTTCAGCCAAGCACACAGTGCACAAAGCCCCACAAATAGCTCACAATTACACAGTCCTTTTCTTTTCCTTCTTCACTGCCACCTCCTCTCCTCTCTTGCAAGCTCCGTCCTCTGCCACCTGACTCTGGCTCCCCAAATGGAGTGAGGCTGCTCCTTTTATAATGCACCTGGATGAGCTCCAGGTGCACTCGGATTCTCTTCTGGCTGCAGGTGGAAGTGCTGCAGTCCAAGGCTCGTGGATCGTCCAAGTGCTCCCTGGTGGTGGCCAAGGTCCCCAACAGGATTGAGCTTCCAAGCAACCAGTCCCATGGCCATGATGCAAACTGGGGAGCTGGCCTCTTGTGTCCCTGGGAAGGTATTGCCTCTCTCCTGGTCCTTCCGCTCTCCAAGCATCCCGGTGGGGCAAGGTCCCTGGTTGTCTGTCACAATAGTCATTATCCACAAATAAGAATACAGTGAAGTCTTTATTCCAAACTGCTACCAGAAGGTAGAATATTACCCCCCTCGTCCCCTACATCCAGTTATAGCCTTAGCCCCGCCATCCATGCATCAGAAAGTGCACAGTATTGGAAATATTTTAAATTCAGTTGCTTTTATTCTTCTACTGAAGAATGAAGATGACGTCACTTAAAATGCTACTCCATTGTAACTGAAGGCAGACCATTGCATTGAAGCTCAGGACTAAGCAGTCATATTCTCATCACCTCATTTAACCCCATAGATATTTCATGGGGATCAACTGAAAACTGTATAATAAAGTATAACATTCCAACTAAACAGCAATTGTATTGAACCTTGGAAGTTTCAAGCAAACTGCCATAAACATGTATTTTGCTAATACAAATGAAAGCTTTTGGCATTTAGTGGAGCTGAATAGCGCATGTTATCAAAGAGCTTGGCTGGCATCCTTTTTATTTTCTCAAATCATTCTCAGAAAGAAAATCCTTGAGGATGTCACAGGGTTGTACTTCTTTATAAAGGTAGAGCAGTATATCAAGTCCAGTTTGTCACCATAAATCCTCCCCTGTTTTGATGATAAAGGCTTGGGACTTAAACAATTTAATTTTCTTGTGACCCTTTCCACTGAGGTGTCAAAGAGAGAGCTGACATTTTCAAACAAAAAAAAATGGAGGCAATCTGCTTATGCATTACTTGTGAATTTGTTCATCTCTAAATTAAAAAAAAAACACAACACAGTGCCACAAAGCATGTGATGGGGGCTGGGAGGTGGTCTTGAATGATTCAATGATTGTCATCAGAGCTGTGTGTAAGAGGTCCGAAGGGTGCCTTCAGTTGTGCTGCACACTTTGACGATCAAGAAGCATTGGAGTGTTGGTTGCAGGTATTCGTCTTATGAGCTCTTCTCATCTCGAGTCACCATGGTTGTCTATTGCCAAGGATTGCTGATCATCCACAATCAGCCAGCCTGTGTAATGGCCGCTCACCTGCAGCTCACTATTTAGGCTTGATCTCTTTCTAAGTCTCAGTCCCCTTTGATTTTTATACTTCTCATTATTTCCAATTGTTTTCCTTTGTTTCTCTATTCCAAATGCACTCGTTTTCATTATAAGTTTTGAGATTGCACTTGTATTTCAGTACTGGTGCTCACTCTGTGTCGAAGGCTCAGCTAACTGTACTATCTAGAGAATTGTGGAGATTTTACAATTTGTTTTAAGTGAATTCTTTTTTGTTCATATATCAGATAAAGCATTCAGCTTGATGCCTAAATCCCTAAGACACAAGT
The DNA here is from genome assembly GCF_016835505.1 of Polypterus senegalus. Lineage (NCBI taxonomy): Eukaryota > Metazoa > Chordata > Cladistia > Polypteriformes > Polypteridae > Polypterus > Polypterus senegalus. The sequence goes on along the minus strand of NC_053171.1, from coordinate 43,287,356 downwards.
TCCCTAATTGAATACTACAAGCTCACTGCACTCAAAGCTGTGCCTTCATCTCCTTTTGGGCACTGACCCTTACCTGTCAGTCAATCATTTAGGCTTCACTGTGTGCAGATAATTCCCCCAAGGAGCAGAAAATGAAAGTTGTAGCTTAAAGGTGAATTTCAATGGGAAAGGCGGACAGCTAGGGGATGTACAGAATCACTAACTACAAGGCGAAGCATTCAGTGCCTTCTGATCACCAGTTACTTCCAGAAGAACTTACTGAATTGTCAGCTGGTAAAGGCCATTGCATAAAGCAGGCAAAGACTGTCAGTGTCAGAATAACAAAGTGCCACTGAATCATAAAGTCATGCAAAGATGCGAAATCATAAAATCTGCTGAGAATATCTTATTTAAGAAGGCCACATTTGACTTCAATGTAATTGTTGTTTCCAGGCAACATCAAATATGATTTATATTAAGAGATTTGGTAGCTGAAGTGGGCAGACAGAAGGTGGGACAAAACATTACTTGTTGCTGGGGTTCACTGAGACTGATGTCTTAACCAAAAAAGGTGCAGAAAAAAGTGAATCAAAACAGGTAATATATAATTAATACTCTGAAGACAAGCATTTTTTTTTGTCGTTATTACTGTAACATATGAAAAAATATCTGTTTTAGTTATGTGTTCAACATTTCTTGCCTCCCAAGAAATGTCATCCTACATTTACACAGATCATTGTAGACAAGGAACACACGAAATGTATGTATTTCAAATAATGATATATTATTTTCCTATACAATTACAGACATCCTCACTCCCAGATAAATAGACTTCAGCTGTGAAAATTTTGTGTCTGACTTCAGCTGCCTTGGTGTGGGATGGGATAGCAGGCTGTCTGTCAATTATCACATTTGTAAAACTATCGGTGCACAATAAACACAGTGATGAGGAGAAGTGAGTAAAATTAGGTTGCTCGGGATTATGAATATTTTCAAAGTCTTCAGGGATTCTTGTGTTAAATATTTTTTATTTTCTGTTATTAATTTTGTTCTGGTTTTGTCTTTGAGTGTATGTAATACTGCACCTTTTATTAATACTGTATTGTTTGTTAGGCATTAGTGTTTCAGTTATGTATTACTATTTGCCTTCTGCCTTGTCCCCTTAAGATTGAGCTTCAAGGGGTGGGGCCACCCAATGAAGCAGCAGGGGGAGTCTCTGCTGTATAAGAAGAGAAGTGGAAGTTATAAGTGTAGCTTTGGCATTGCTGGTTTTTGACAGGTAATATTTAGTTGATGATTTCCAGTTCGATTTCCTGGTTTTGACCTCTACTTCAGTTATAAGGTACTGATTTTGGTTTATTACTTTTTGGATTTTTTTTTTTGTGCATTATGTTCTTACCTTTGCTCTTTGTTTCTGGATTGCCTATTGTGTTCTTTCTTAGATCTTTATAATCCATATTTAAATATATCCAAGGGACTTTCTTTGTTTTCATTGGCCAGAGAGTTTCCTGATTGTTGTAACTCTCCTTATCGTTATTAGAATATTAGAAAATTATGACGAGAGCAGGACACTTAGCCCAACAAGCTTTACAATTCTATTCACGGGATCATCCAAAATAAGATCAAGTTGATATCTGAAACTCCCTAAAGTGTTGCTCTTAACCAAACTACTTGGTAAATTACTCCATGTGCCTATGGTTTTTTGCATAAAGAAAAACTTTCTAACATTTGTACAAAATCCTCCCTTAACATGTTTCCAACCATGTCCTTGTGGCCTTGTTGAAGCAAGTATTTTAAAGTTACAACTTGGATCTATTTTAATAATTCCTTTTAAAATTTGAAACATTTCAATCATGTCACTTCTTAATCGTTGTTTGCCTAAACTGAAAAGGTTAATCTTCTTCAGTCTTTTCTCATAGCTCATATCTCTCAGTCCTAGCAACAGCTCTTCTCTTTTTCTAGTGCTGCTATATGCTTTTTTTTTTTTTAATATTTAGACCAAATCTGTCTGCAAGAGTCAATCTTAGAAAGTAATGTTTAATGTTAAATTCATATAAGTGTTTTCTTAATTTCAATAGTAGAATATCAGTTTCTTATAGCTACCTATACCCCCCTGTAAGATAACACATTTCTTAGCCATATCTGTAAAACAGAGTGTTAATTAGGCCAATTAGGAAATGGTCTCACTGCTAGCATGAATTGTTATACAAGTTCACAATTAGTAGATTGGCATACTGAATGTGCTTAATGTGCTTACCTGTACATGCTTAATTAACAACTGTATGACCAAACTTATGATATATAAGCCTTAAACAACACTTTTCTACTCTTTATTATAATAATTTTATTTTTCTAATTTTGTATGAATGTCTTTGCCTTGAATTTTTAGTAAAACGTTTAAAATGAAGATCTTTAGTCCATGGAATTATTTGAACACACATCACACTATCACCAGAACAACCCTATGAAGCAAACTGTAGAATTATAAGCTGCATACGTTTGGTGATTTGGGACAAACACAGCTATGCTGTCCACAGTACTCCCCCTTGACTTGTAGTATACTCCTCATGCTATATAACCTAACATCCTATTAGATTTCTTGATCGCTTCTGTATACTGCCTGCCTGTAGGAAGTGATGAGTCCACTATGACTCCTTGATCCTTCTCATAAGGAGCACTTTCAATTCCAGACCTTTCAGTCCTCCATCGGGTATTTAAAACTAATGATTCTGCTTCCTATTTCTAGTTACATTAATTTACAATAGATTTCATCTGCCAAAAATCTATCCAAGCCTGTATGCTATCCAAGTCACTCTGTAATAATTTATCTGATTCTGCATAATCTGTCCTACCACCTAGTCTGGTACCATCTGCATACTTATCTAACATATTGATTATATTCTGGTCAAGATCATTTATATATATTAAAAACAGCTGTAACCCTAGCACTGATCCCAGAGGGACACCACTTTTAATGTCACCTAATTCTGAAAATGTTTCTGTCACCGTAACCTTTTGCTAACTGTATATGAGCCAATTTCCTATACACTGTTGCAGAAAATACAAGGTAAATGAAGAAGAGTCTTGTGCCATCTTTATAAATTAACTACAACATGGACATCCTTTATTTATACTAACTGGTGGACTCCCACATGCTCTTCTTAATACAACATGATATGCATGAGGACATCTAACAGAATAGTTTCTTTGATCAGTTCACTTACATATAATGACTACAAAGTTTTTCAATTACACCAATCAGCTTACAGATAAATGGTATATTTTAAAACCACCCCTTTTTTGTTAATGTTGATGTAAAGTCCCAAAATAGTTCATTATTAAGGGTTATGGGTATATAAACTCAGCAAAAAAAGAAACGTTCCTTTTTCAGGACTGTGTATTTCAACAATAATGTTTTAAAAATCCAAATAACTTTACAGATCTTCATTGTAAAGGGTTTAAACAATGTTTTCCATGCATGTTCAATTAACCATAATCAATTAATTAACATGCACCTGTGGAATGGTCGTTAAGACCTTAACAGCTTACAGAAAGTAGGCATTTAAGGTCACAGTTCTAAAAACGCAGGACACTAAAGAGACTTGTCTACCGACTGTGAAAAACACCCAAAGAAAGATGCCCAGGGTCCCTGCTCATCTGCGTGAACGTGCATTAGGCATGCTGCAGGGAGGCATGAGGACTGCTGATGTGGCTAGGGCAATAAATTGCCATGTCCGCACTGTGAGACGCCTAAGACAGCGCTACAGGGAGACAGGAAGGACAGCTGATCATCCTCGTAGTGGAAGAGCCCGGATCTCAATCCCATTGAGCACGTCTGGGACCTGTTGGATCGCAGGGTGAGGGCTAGGGCCATTCCCCCCAGAAATGTCCAGGAACTTACAGGTGCCTTGGTGGAAGAGTGGGGTAACATCTCACAGCAAGAACTGACAAATCTGGTCCAGTCCATGAGGAGGAGATGCACTGCAGTACTTCAAGCAGCTGGTGGCCACACCAGATACTGACTGGTACTTTTGATTTTGAGCCTCCCTTCATTCAGGGACACATTGTGAAACATTTTTAGTTTATGTCTTATGTTGTTGACTCTTTTAGTGTTCATACAAATATTTACACATTAAGTTTACTGAAAGTAAAAACAGTTGAAAGTCAGAGGACGTTTCTTTTTTTGCTGAGTATATTTGAGTAAAAGAAATAAGACTTCTCATATGTACACTGTTATCAGAGAACAAAATATGAAGTTAAATGATATATATGATCTCATTTTTCCAATTTAAATGTGTTGGTACAAAAGAAGTTAGGAGGTCCCAGTTTACCATGCTGGCAGTTTCAAGCTCTTTTTTTCTTTTCCTTTACACCACCTACAGACTGTGCCCTGAATTCATCCTTATTTTACTCTGATCTCTTCCCTCTCAAAAGCCTTTTGAAAATGCAGATAAATAATGTGTTATGCGCCTTTCTTGTTGTCACTTTCTCACAGAATTCTAACATATTAGTGAAATGCAACCTTCCTCATTTGAACTCATGTTGAGTATTTGCTGATACTCCTGTTCTTGCTATGTGCTGCTTGATCTTTTCCTTTATAATTCCTTCCATTAAGTAGCTGTGATGCACATTAAGCTAACTGGCCTATAGTTACTTTATGTTTTACTTTTTACTATAGTTACTTTGTGTTTGTGTTACTTTGTAGCTCATTGTGGATATCTGAATATTGTTGGAACATTAAAAACCTCTTTTTGAGCCTAGGCAGGCCCACCATTTGACTTTAGGCTAATCAGCCTGGTGGTAAGGCCTTTCAACTGGAATCAGACCAGAAATAAAAGCTAGATTTGGTCTTTAATTAGAGTTCAGAACCATAGCAGGAGAAGATGAGAGGCAATCTAAAGGTTCCATTAACTAGGCTAGGATTACTTTGCCTTCCGGGAAAAGGCCTCACCCCAGTGAGCCTAACCCCAGACTTAATGGCCTGCTTCAGCCTATGCATGTCTAAAAGGGTTGACCCCATAACCGTAAATGTCTGCAAATATTAAAATACTGCAGCACTATTGAGAGTGTATTGATGGGAGGGATCACAGTCTGGTCTGGGAACACCACTGCCCAGGAGAAGAGATCACTGCAAAGGGTGGTGAAGCAGACACACCACATCAATGGCTCTGGTCTTTTCACAGTACAGCCCATATATAACAAACATTGCAGAAATAGGACTGATGCAGTTCTGTGTGACCCTATTCCCCCTGGACACAGTCTGCTTTCCAAACCGACGTCACGCCATAGGTGTGTGAGTATCAAAGGTTCAAGAACAGTTTTTACTCATTTGCAGTCCACCTTCTCAGTAATGTGCACTATAGTTAGAAAAGGAAACTGTACATAAAAAATACATTACATTTACTATGTGGATTTCTACAAAAGACAAAAAAGAATCTTGAAGTATGGAAAAAAAAAATTCTCAAGAAAAGAAAAAAGGAATTGTCTAAAAGGAAATCCAAAGCAAACAAGTCCCAACACACAATTTGAAAAACTAATCCAGATATAATGAACATATAATACTCACTTGACTCCACAAAGCTACTGTGTTACAACTGCTTTGATCTAATAGCCAGACAGAGGCTCGGGAGTGGTGATGTCAGAGTGGCCCCGCCTCCTAGGGCTCCACCCACAAAATAAAACTTTTATGCATAGAAAAAAAAATACTTATAAGTGAAATAATTAAAGAAAGAAAGGTCAAAGAACAGCATTTTGCATGAATTGAAATAAAGAAACAACAAAACATTGAAACTTATTAAATAACAATGAAAAAATTAAATACATAAGAACATAAAAAATCTGAAAAACGATAGAAGACCCTCCAGTCCTTAAAGCTCGTTTATGTAGCTAATAGCTAAGCTGTCCCAATACCTCCTCCTGATTCTTCTTAAAGGTTGTCAAGGTTTCTGCTTCAACACCATGTCTCAGTAGTTTGTTTCAGAGTTCCACAGCTTTTTGAGTAAAGACGTGCTTCCTGGCTTCAGTCCTAAATGCACTTCCACTTAATTTCCACTGATATCCTCAAGTACGTGGTTTAACATTAAGGTCGAAGAATTCTGCTGGATCTACTTTATAAATGCCTTTGTAGATTTTGAAAATTTCGATTAGGGCATCACACAGTCAAAAGAAGTTTAATCCTCTATCAGAGTAGGACATGTCCTTAAGTCCTGGAATGTACCTGGTTGGTCTCCTCTGCACAGCTTCAAGTGCTGCTATGTCTTTCTTGTAGTGTGGTGACCAGAACTGCTCACAATACTCCAGATGCAGTCTTACTGGTGCATCATATATTCTGAGCATAATATTTCTTGCCTTATATTCAATAGTTTTTTCAATTTCAATTGCTTCTGTGCATTACTTAGATGATGAAAATATTGTGTCAACATATAAATCCCCTAAATCCTTTCCAAAGGTGGCTTCCTGTAAGACAGTGTCTCTCATCTTGCATTTGTAATTAATGTCCCTTTTTGCCACGTGTAGCATGTTACACTTTGTACATTAAAATGCTTTTTCCAAGTAATCGCCCAGGTCTGAAACTTGTTCAAGTCTTTTTGAAAAGTTCCAGTATCTGCCATTGCTCCAATTTAGTGCCATTTCTAAATTTCACAAATTTACTAGCTACATCAAAATCAATGTCATTAATATAAATTAGAAAATGTAATGATCTCAGGACAGACCCCTGAAAGACTCCACTGATGATCTCTCCTCATCTGGAGCATTCTCCTTTTATCTGTACTCTTTGTCTCCTGCCTCCTTTGTAGGTTACCTCTGATGCCTACAGTTTCTAAAATCAGATTTAATCTTTGGTGTGGGACTGAGTCAAAGCTTTTTGATAGTCTAAGCAAACTTATGTTGTATGATTTTCTAAAAGATCAATTTGGCCAGACCTTCCACTCATAAACCCAAGAAGGCTGTTATTTAGTATATTACTTTCACATAAGTACTTTAAATAATAATAATACTTTTATTTATATAGTGCCTTCCCCATGCTCAAGGCACTAGCATTTTCTAACTTATTTCTTATGGTAGTTTCCATGATTTTGCTTAGCAAAAATATATGTAAGTCAGGGCAATTAGTCTAGTTGAACCAGAACACATTTTGCCTTTTCTGTGGAGTTTTGAGCCCTACTCTCACTTTTTGTGTTTCTTCCTGGTGGATATTACAACAGTCTCTTGAAGGCCCATTTATGCTGAATGATGTACATCAATACCACATGGAAGTGAGAAAAGAAAAAGAAGAACTCGAAAACTGATGCAACCAAAGATAAAGCTTGGAAACCAGAACCAGAACGCTCAGCTGATGTCACTTGTCACAATTGGCTGCCTTGTTCACATGTTCTTCTGATCTCTTTGTCTCCTACCATCCTGACAGGCCCATGTTGATCCCAGTGTGTGTGTTTCAGTGACACCTCATTAGCAAAAGAAAAGAAGGCCTAATGTCTTTAAATAAAAAGTAAGAGACTACAAAGCATCACTATGGTTTATCCACATGGTTAATTACAATGGACCTTTAAGAAGTATTTAAGAACTGAATAGAAATTAACGCATTTTGCTTTGTATAAATGTTTAACCTTTAATTGTTAAAATTACCCATTAATGGTGTACATCATTGGCTCCTAAATTCAGACATTGGCTGCAGGCTTTTGTTCAACCCCAGTTTTTTTTAATTAGAAGTCAATTACTGCCGCTGAAGCATTATGGCTCGGGCAATATTTTTATGCTTATTCTTTAGTTTTGCTCACTTATTAAAATTCCCAACTCTTAATTACATTTTTTTTATTTCATTTTTGCCATAAGCAGCTGTATTTTCTGTTTTTAATTATTTCTACTATTCATAACCATCTGCATATCAGCAATGAGGTGCAAATGACAAATGACACCATCTAACCCGTATGTGGAATTTTGTTATGAAGTATACATTTTAATAAAATATTTGGAATTAAATCGGAGAGAAAAGTATGAAGGACTGCAGATTAGTAATGTGCTCCAGGCCTCAAATCATTTGGATGATAACCTTGGGAGAGACAAATCTATGATATCATAAAAATATGATGTGGGAGAATGAAAACACTAACAAGCCATAAAATTAAATAAGTTCTATTACCTGCAAAGAACAACTTCTAATTAAGCCACTGAGCTGAAACAAAAACCCACACCCATATATATATCGTCTTTGGGTGTGCCCTTGGGAGGCAGCTTAAGGGCTCTGGTGATGGTAATTGCCCACCAAACCAGGGGTTGGCGCTGTGTTAAAATACCTCCTCTTTTCCTCCTTCTGCAGAACAGAAGAATAATGGCCACTCCATTGCTGACATCACTTTCATTGTCTGCCCACCTGGACCCGCCCCTTCCTGCCAGGATCTGGACATTGCGAATCAGTTTGTGTTGGACTCATGTCCCAAAAGATGTCTTGCCTGTATTTGGTAAAAGTTGTTGGTCTTCTTTTGCTTCACATCTTATGGAGTCACAGTCACAAGCCAACGTTTTTCTGTGATTGGTCTCTTCTCTTACTATATATAATATAATATAGTGTTTTTCTGCATTATCTCACCCCGGTGTATTTGCATTAATAATGAATAATATATTTTTTTTGAGTGCACAACCCTCACTCAAACTTGCATTTAAGTTTTTAGTATGGTATTTGTGCCAAGTTTTTTTTTTTTTGCTGTTGTCGGTGGGCAGACTCCCAGTGGGAGTCTGAAGCAGTCTGTTCAGTGGAGCTGTTCAAGCAGACACAATTGAAAGAGCAAACATGGCTGTAAATAACGATTCATCGGTCATGGGAGCAACTGGCACGATATCCTTAGCACTGTGTGTGTGTGTGTGTGAGTGTGTGTGTGTGTCTTCATCATTGAGTTGCTGCTTTAAAGATAAAAAGAGCAACAAGATATAAGAAATAATAGAACAATAGTCATCCTGGGGGATACATTGTGTATTTCCTGCATGTTTTTATGAAGTGTGAGACACATGAAAAGTTGCATTTGTAATCAGAAGTAATTTGAGTCCAACAAAGTAAACAGAGTTGGGGAACTGCCCCTCATAATGTCCAGCGGACGTTACGAAAATTGCTATGAAAAACATCAAAAACCAAAGCATTTGACAAATTACAGTTGTGAGATGGCAATATTTATACAGAAAATGGCAACCGGATGTGATATGACAGGAAATGACGTCAAAACTGTGGGACAGAAGTGACATCATTGTGGAGAAGCCAGAAGTGATGCCATCATGAAGGAGCCAGAAATGATGTCATCATCAGGAGCCAGAAAAGTGACGTCATCATCAGGAGACGGATGTGACATTATTGTGGAGAAACCGGGAGTGACGTCAGCATCAGGAGCCAGAAAGTGGAAGTAATGTTGGGCGGACATTTTGTGAATCTGTAAATGGTGAAGGTGAGTGAATGGAAGCGTGATTTTTCTTCTTTTGATTAAAGAGAGAGAGTGGCGTTAGTACTAGAAATAAACCCTTCATCTTGCGATAGATCACTCATCTTATGGCTTGTTGACTGCCTCCTAAACACACGTGTGTGACACATTTTCATGCCATTAATTAAGCTGTATGAATGCTTTGGGGATAATTAAAAGTGGACCCACAACTCAAATAACGATTGAAGAAATCAGTGATTTAATAAGAACAAAAGGAATAATTACAAGAAAGATCAGGGTACAGGGATACAAAACACAAAAATGACCTAACCTACGTCGTCAGGGTCTAACTATACAGTAGATGACTGTAACTGCGACATGGAGTGCCTCCCCACTTAAACACTTTCGTATCTCGATCCCTGACCACTGTCTCTCACCAAATCACTCACTTTATCTTTCCCTCTATCTGTTTTCCTTTCTTCCTTCTTTCATCCTACCACTGAGCCTTCATCCACAATGATCTCCTAACTCCATACTTCAAATAGACCTGGCTGGAAGAGACTCTTAAGCCTGTATGATTCCCTAGTATCCCTTCAGAAGTACTCCTGGGTGATGCAGTTGCCATTCAAACGCTCGAGATTACCTGGCAGACGCTCCAGCTATTGGCACCCAAGTATTCTTGCAAGTCTCCCATAGCCCTCAATTGTACTGGGAAGCACCAGACTGGCAGGATTCCCCGGTATCCTTGTGTTCCTCATTCATGCTAATAACATTGTCCTGACTAACCTAACATTAGAACAATCTAGATGAGAACGGGCCATTCAGCCCAACAAAGCTCACCAGCCCTATTCACTAAATTCTCCTAAAATAACATCATGTCTAACTCTGAAGGTCCCTAAAGTCCTGCTGTCTACCACACTATTGGTAGCTTATTTCAAGTGTCTGTGGTTCTCTGTGTGAAGACAAACTTCCTCATGTTTGTGTGAAATTTACCCTTAACAAGTTTCCGGCCATGTCCCCATGTTCTTGATGAACTCATTTTAAAATCACAGTCTCAATCCACTGGACTAATTCCCTTCATAATTTACTTTCCTTCATTTCACTCTATGGGTAGTGCCCCCTGTTGGTTAATCTTGAATCTCTGACAGACAGAATTGGTAGAAATGAAAAGAAGACCCCATGGGAAATCACTGAAGAGCAGCTTGTGGAAATCCATGCCGTCCGCAACATTTTACAGAGTAACTACAGTACGTGTTTCAGCCACTGAACAGAACGTCTATACGTGAGCACTATGTGCCTGTAGATCTTATAATAAATATAAAGCTCACATCTTCTGCTCAGACTTACTAATGTATTCCACTTTACTGCTTCACTAAGTGCCTGGCTTTGAATGTAGTGCTTACATTATGGGAGCCTATAGGTTCCTCCATATAGGATTTCACTGATAAAATGCATGCTAAAGTAACTGTTAGAAATGAAAGTGTGAGATTGGATTGACTTGGTGGCAGGAGTTTAATTTGTCGGGTGTACTTTTATGGATTTTTTGTTTTCTGCTCAAGATTGCTTTATGGGTCCCATCTGTGCAGTAAGCAAAAAACATCTGTTACCAATACAAGGATTAGATTTATGATGTACAGACATATTATCACAGAGCCCTGTGAGGCGCAAGACTTGCTTTTTTGGGATATGAATGTTTCATCAGCTAAATCAGTAGCCAGGCTTGTCGGCAGGAGAAAATATTTGCTGTTCATTTGGCTTTTGTTTTTATTTTTTTCATCAAAACTGTAAGGGTTGAAATAATATGCTGGACCACATGCATGTATTGATTCCAAGTAAATTATAATTGAAAAGTACGGTAGTTGGAATATTTCTGCTGTAGGATCACTAGGAGATACGGGTTTATAGGCTCATTATCGTCATGTGTACAGAGTGCAGAGAAATTCTTACATGCATGTAACACGTCAGGTCAACCCCGCGCTATGATTAGCGAGCAGAAGTGGCACACCTCAAAATGTCTGTCTCCTTAACCTGAAAAATCACAGACAGATTACAATGGTAAGAAAGTAAGTCAGCAAAAATCTTTTAAAACTTAAAACACCCGTCATTACATTTTGGCAAGCAAGAGCAGCTTTTTCCACACATGATTTTGATACATTTTCTAGCCCATTTGGTCAGTTTCAGTGTCAGGGGTATAGAAGTGAGTTGTGAGGTGAAGTGCAGCACCTTGGGCTTTATAGTCCAACACGGGGTCTCAATGGAGTCTCAGCATCTGCCTGTCACCCAAAATACACACTGGTTCAGCATGTTCAGCTCAGTCTTCATTCACTCACTTTATAGACCTTTTATACGGTCATAGACAGCCAGAGCCAACCGCAGCAGCACTGGCCAGAAGGCAGGAGCCAAACACAACCCGTCACAGGGGCACCCAGGGCCGGATTAAGACGAAATTGGGCCTGATGCTGCAGCATCTCTCGGCATTGGTACATGTGCGTTCGACACTCACCGTACATGCGCACTCAGACCGACCAAGGAGCCTTAATTGCTTGCGACACAACCAGCCAGCCTTTATTAAACATGAATAATAATAACGACGTAGTATCGTAACAACTCGAGATTAACATCAAACTATGTAACATCAACATTCAATAGCAGTTGTCTGAAAAGTGCACTTAATGCAGAAAACCTAACAATGAAATACACAAAATTTCGCAATTCTCTTACAAAACAGAGTAAGAAAAAATTAATTTGCAGAGACATTGGGTCAAAGTGACTCAGTTTAGGCTCTTGAGGGTAAAAATTTGTCCACGATTTAAATATCATAATAGACCAGAATCCTGTCGAGGATTTTAAAAATTCTAAACATTAGTTTTACCTTTACAGATAACCATTGAAATAGCCATCGATTTTTACTGTACAACTAACTTTCAAGGTGAAAAAATGTACTACGTGGCACTTACTGAACAATAATAAAGTGGCAAGAATCCCCGAAATATTTCAAAAATCGCAGCTAAATTGCTAAGTAAACTGTTTAACATAAAATTGATAGCTTTAACTTGAAATCTTCGGTTAACAATAAACACAACGACGTTACAGTTACGTCACAGCGCAAAGAACAATAGTAACTGTATCATAAGTAACACTGTGTCTAGGCGTTCGAAAGTCGGACTCCAAATTTCATTCTAAGAATTATTTTGAGGTTAATATAGCAAAGGAAAACTGTTCAGCTTCTGGAAAATTTTCGTCTGTTTTCATCTGGGCCTATTTCAGGAATGGGCCTAATGCTGTAGCATCAATAGCACCCACCTTAATTGGGCCTTGGGGGCACCCAACCTCACAGACCTGTGCCCAGCCAGTTTAACTGCCACCCATCAACCAAATGTGCCCGAGTAGGTTAATGGAGGACTCTTCATACTATAGGAATGGGGTGGGGGTGCAAGGAGTTTAGCCCCGGCCTGGTAGCCTGTAATGCAGTAATATGGAAATACCAGAGAGTATTAAGAATAAACTAAGTGAGTTGAACTTACAGTACACGTAGTTGTGAATAATTTTGATAGATAGATAGATCAAGAGTGGCGTTTTGGGGTGGCAAGTGGGGTGACTGCCCCAGGCCCCATGCCACTTTTGAGGTCTGTGTCTCCTGTTCGAGTGGATTTGTCAGGTTATATTCTCCTGTTATATTTTGATAAAGTCTGCATGTTATCTTGTAAAAATTTAACTGAATACTGTAATGAGAAAATCCGGTGTATGTTAACATTATTTTTATTAAATCCGCTCGCAAGTTTATACACTCCACACATACCAGTAACAACATTTGACATAACCGACCCTGGGCCCTCCACACTCCTAAGGCTGCCTCTGAGATTTTGGCTTTTCACAGGAGTTCTTTAAATAAATAAATGCATAAATAAATAAATATTTACATACACACACACACACACACACACAATGGTCTGAACACACACCATAATGACAAAAAAGGTAGAAAATCTGAAAAGAAAGAAAACTTCTGTCTTGGCAGTCACAGTGGCAGTGTGGCATTAGAGTAGAAAATCGCGTTGCCATCACAGAGCTGTCGAGGATGTAAAGGATGTCACTACACACAGTAAAGGACTGCAGTCTCATCAGGAAGATGAGTCTGCTGTGCCCTTTCTCATGTAGCCCCTCTGTGTTCCCACCTATCCAGTCCAACCTGCCGTTGATGTGGACCCCCAAGTACTTGTAGGAGTGGACCATCTCTACATCCACCCCTGAGTACTGACCTTTACTTTTGGTGGGTGCCTTTGTCCAAAGCCAGTATCGATTGCTGTTGTTTTCCTTGGTATTTTTGTGCAATTTGATCGAACCAGTCGCCTTTTGAGATGATGGGCCAATGAGTTCGGCAGTACACCATACTGCCTACATAAGCAAAATAAAAACATCCAACGAATCACGATAAGATGCAAAGCACGATCGCACTCGAGTGATAAATGGCTTCTCTGTAGGCCGATCACGGGAGCGCCGCTTCTGCTGCGAATGAAACCGTCAAGCTGTGCAGGCGGCGAACCGACTAGCCTTCGGTTGGGCTCCGATTTAGGTGGCGCTGCACCTTTCACGTTCTTACATTAAAAACGGTGGATCGGGAGTTGGGAAGGATTACACTGCAGAACAGATCAGGCTTTGACGGACATGCATGTTGCGTTAAGCATTCAGAGTTAATTTGTAAAACATTTTTTGATGTTGGGAAGGCGCCAACTGACCAATACAGAATTTTAACAAACCATCGGATTCTAAGAATTGCCATTAAAGATAAAGCATACATGTAAACAACATGTAATATTGATCAGATTATTAATTAGGTGTGAACAGGCTTTGTTTAAGTTGAGATGACATCTTCTAAACGACTATGTCACACGAGCCAAAGTGCACGCCCTGTTTGTATTTTTCCTTTAATTAATGTGAATACCGTTTTTGCAATCCCGCGTGTGAGCACTAGGTGGAGACCTGCTCCTTGACAATTCCAGGGTTGTTACGCGCACGATGGTTTTGATTGCGCTTTAAAATCAAGGAAGGATGTCTGAAGAAAATGCGACGATGTGCAAAGTGTTTGTTGTATTTTTGCCATCATTAAGGCATAAAAACTACAACCAAATTAAATGAACGAAGCCAACTGTAGGTCCACATGTGAGACTTTTAATGTTTTAATGTGTAAAGGGCGTTGGGTAGTGTGTGGGGTTTGTTCCTGCCTTGCCTCCTATACAAGCTGTGCTGGGCTCCAGCCCCCAATCTTGGGACTCGTGTCTGGATTAAGCAGATTAGAAATTCACTACAAAGGATGGGTGGGTATATAGGATGTGAAAAACAGGCTTTAAGTTTCACGCTTTGTACAGAAAGCACAAAAATATTTAACTAATCTGGACAAACTGAACCCTATCGGTGACCTAAAATTAACTTCATTACTTAACGTTTTTAGCTATTGTTCTGTCTATTTACAGAATGCATTCCAGATCAATGCTTTTTGTTTTGTGCTATTAAATTAGGATATATAAATAATGCGAATAACAGAAAAATGGCAGTAACTGCTCAGAATGAACAGCCGATCCCTTAAGTAGCACCTTTCATGGTGCACTTTATTATATGAATAATAGCAAACCCTTACAAAAGATCGGAGATGTGACATTACAAACTAAGTTTTAGGGATGCGCTTTTAACTACAAACAGAAAAGTCGCCTCAGAAAATACATTTTAAATCATCAGATATCATTCATCCATCCATTTATTTTGTAAAGCATATAGATAGATAGATAGATAGATAGATAGATAGATAGATAGATAGATAGATAATTCAACTCAGGCTCGTAAATCCCACCAGCATAGGACGACTATGACGGGGTGAAACAAAAATCCATGAACGGAGACATCCGCCGATTTAGAGTCACCAGTTAAGCCGTCTGATGTGGGAAGAAATCCGCGGAACAAACGAGCAAAAGCCTCACAGGTAGGATTTGAAGCCATGACGTGGCACTTGTGACGTAGCAGCGCTCACTGCTGTGCCATCATGCCACCCGGGCCGAGATGTTGGCATGCTTTTCTAAATCAACTTGGGGAACTTGTAGAAAAAAAATAATAATAGTAAGACTGCGAATGAAAATGTTTTATGGCTTTCAGAGTGAGAAAAGTACTTGATAAATATTTAGTGCTTATAAAAAGTATTCAACCCTTAGAAGTTTTCACATATTGTTATATTACTTTAAATCACAGTGAATTTTATTTGTCTCTTTTGACACAAATCAGTTAAAAACACTCTTAAATGTCAAAGTGACATTTGCTGTGTTGTTTGGTTCCTTGAAGAGCAATTGCTTGACTTCTTTTTCTTCTTTCGGCTGCTCCCGTTAGGGGTTGCCACAGCGGATCATCTTCTTCCATATCTTTTTGTCCTCTGTATCTTGTTCTGTTACACCCACCACCTGCATGTCCTCTCTCACCACATTTATCAACCTCCGCCTTCCTCTTTTCCTCTTCCCTGGCAGCTCTATCTTTAACATCCTTCTCCCAATATACCCAGCATCTCTCCTCTGCACATATCCAAACCAACGCAATCTCACCTCTCTGACTTTGCCTCCCAATTGTCCAACTTGAGCTGACCCTCTATTGTCCTCATTACTATTCCTGTCCATCCTCATCACACCCAATGCAAATCTTAACATCTTTAACTCTGCCACCTCCAGCTCTGTCTCCTGCTTTCTGGTCAGTGCCACCGTCTCCAACCCATATAACATGGCTGGTCTCACTACCTTCCTGTAGACCTTCCCTTTCACTCTTGCTGATACCCGTCTGTCACAAATTACTCCTGACACTCTTTTCCACCCATTCCAGCCTCCCTGCACACTCTTTTTCACCTCTCTTCCACAATCCCCATTTGTTGATCCCAAGTATTTAAACTCATCCACCTTCGCCAACTCTACTCCCTGCATCCTCATCATTCCACTGACCTCCCTCTCATTTACACACATGTATTCTGTCTTGTTCCTACTGACCTTCATTCATCTCCTCTCTAGAGCAAAGCTCCTCCTCTCCAGGGTCTCCTCAACCTGCTCCCTACTATCGCTACAGATCACAATGTCATCAGCAAACATCATAGTCCACGGGGACTCCTGTCTACTCTCGTCTGTTAACCTGTCCATCACCATTGCAAATAAGAAAAGGCTCAGAGCTGATCCCTGATGTAATCCCACCTCCAACTTGAATGCATCCGTCACTCCTACCACAGACCTCACCACTGTCACACTTCCCTGATACCTATCCTGTACAACTTTTACGTACTTCTCTGCCATTCTCGACTTCCTCATACAATACCACAGCTCCTCTCGAGGTACCCTGTCGTATACTTTCTCCAGGTCCACAAAGACGCAATGCAACTCCTTCTGGCCTTCTCTAAACTTCTCCATCAACTTCCTGAGAGCAAACAATGCATCTGTGGTGCTCTTTCTTGGCATGAAACCATACTGCTGCTCACTAATCATTACCTCCCTTCATAACCTAGCTTCAACTACTCTTTCCCATAACATCGTGCTGTGGCTCATCAATTTTCTCCCCCTGTAGTTATTACAGTCCTGCACATCCCCCTTATTCTTAAATATCAGCACCAGTACACTTCTTCTCCACTCCTCAGGCATCCTCTCACTTTCCAAGATTCCATTAAACAATCTGGTTAAAAACTCCACTGCCATCTCTTCTAGACACCTCCATGCTTCCACAGGTATGTCATCTGGACAAAACACCATTTTATTGTGGTAAGTTCTTTGCATATGAAGTTGGTTCTTTGTGCTTTGAAAAGCTTCCCTAAATGTAGAAAAAGTATGACATCTTTAACATAGGGAAGGCTACCTAGCAGGATGCTAACAGATTCAAGAAAACCTGAACTTAGCCTGTGCCATTTCAGGGGGCGAGAGCCCCTTTAAACTCAGGAGTCACTGGGATGTGACAAATCTGTTGCCATGTCCTTAGGGTGGTTTACTTTAAGGGGCCTGTTACAGGTCATGATAAATAAAGGGTCTGAACCTTCATTTTGGATGGGTCTTTTGGCACCTAAAAATGGTCCCCTGTATGGCATGGCCCTAAAGAAGCTCCTTATTTAAAGAGCTTGTGGGTGCTGAAATGCCCACAAATCGTAATCCTGCATGTGACAAACAGGGTTAAAACATTTGGGATGGGTTAGCTTCTCTTTGTGGCTGCATGGTCGCTTCAGAATGATGTGAAATAAAAATAGCATCAAAAGTAACGGCTGAGAAGTAATTAAACTGTTTACATGATTAAATGAAACAATTAATGCAATTTAATCCGCGATTAAAAAGACCAGCGTATCTGTCAACCGCTAATAAATCGGCTACACTTTTAATTCAACGGAACGCGCTCCCCATTACGCCCGAGTTCGGTCCGTGATCGATATTTATTCTTCACTCACAGATCATTAATTGCTTAATTTATAGGAAAGCTGAGCCACTTGTCTGTCATCGTCTGCTCGGCGGAAAGTTTTAACCTCCCTCGTCAGTCCATCCGTGCCTCGTCTTAGCCATCGCTCATGCAGCCCGCCTGCCAGAACAATGACATGCGGAGCCCTCACTTGGCTAAACGAGCCTGGCAAGCTTCGCCTCATTTGCATGTTATAAACTTCAGCTGAACTCTGGGCCACGTAATTAGGCATGCCATTTATTGGGCTTATAAATAAGATATGAGAAGTCGGGGCTGCAATCACATAATCACCGTGCGCAAGCTCCGAGCAGCGCGGCTCGAAGAAGCGGATTAAAAATGCATATACGCTCGCATTTATAATGCAGACAACACGGCGATGGCGCGGCCCGCCTGCTGCCTGGGATCGTTGTCGACAAAAGAGAATCTAAAAGGCGAGGATCGTTTGCAATCCCAGACATTCTCGAGGAAGAAAAAGCGAGCCCGCAAATGGAGCAAGTTACAGTAATTTGAATTTATACAGGTAGTCTGGTTAAAGAAATGATCCGTGTATGGTGCTGCCTAAGGATTTGGATTGCGAATTGAAGTGACGGAGGGGCATCCTACCCCACCTGATGCTGACCCGGTGGGCTCCACACCAGTTCTGTTTGCTTTTCATCTGGCAGGCAGAAGCATGAAATTTGTGCTCCTTGTCCTCCAGTCCCCTCCTTAATTTACCTGTGCTTGGGGTCCCCCATACTTTTACATTTATTTGCTTAGCAAAAGTGTTCAGTATAATAGAATAAGCATCAGTTTGGGGGACAAGTGTTACAACGTTAGAAAATTGAATAAAACATAAGTGAGTAACACTTCCTAACAGTTAGACAGAAAATCCCCAAGCAAGAGAGTCTTCCAACGCTTCTTAAACACATTGAGAGAGAAGGCGAAGAGGACCTCACAAGCATCTCCACATACATATATTGGCACGTGTGAGCACCACTTCAGGAAGCCAATATAATGATCTGAAAAGAGAAGTGACATGTGCCCACCTTGGCTGGTTGAACACCAGATGTGCCACCTCATTTTGAGTCAGTGGCTTAGTGACACTACCCGGTACTACTACCAGCAGAAAGTTGCAGTAGTTTAGATGTGCCAGGACAAGGAGTTGGGCTTCATACTCCATCAGATATACACTCTGATTTTGCAAATGTTGTAAAGAGTGAATCAAGAGGTGGATTTCGAATTACTTGAGGGCAGTCTGGTTGATGCCATGGTCAGAAAGGGTGGCAAGGAGGATCTGGCGGTGGTCCATGTCAAAGGCACAGGAGGGATCTATAAGGAAAAGGACATTGGCATATTGATGCTTCTAGCCAGCTGTAGCACGTTGACAATGGTAAGTAGAGCCGTTTCGGTGGAATGGCCCCTCTTATCACCCAACTGATTGGAATCAAGCAGTGTGTTCTGTAACAGAAAGGAAGAGACTTGGTTTGAGGCCGCACATTGGACAGAAAGGAGAGAAGATCGACTGTCTTGGTGGAACAAACCCCCCAATGCCCCATAAACTTGTGAGTCCAATCATCCATCCATTATCCACTATATCCTAACTACAGGGTCACGGGGGTCTGCTGGAGCCAATCCCAGCCAACATAGGGCGCAAGGCAGGAAACAAAACCCGGGCAGGGCACCAGCCCACCACAGGGCGTGCACACCCACATACCATGCACAATTTAGTTTTGCCAATGCACCTTACTTGAATATCTTTGGACTGTGGGAGGAAACCGGAGTACCCGGAGGAAACCCACGCAGACACAGGAAGAACATGCAAACTCCACGCAGGGTGGACCGGGAAGCGAACCTGGGTCCCCTAACCCTAACTGGGAGGCAGCAGCACTACCCACTGCGCCACCGTGCCGCCCTAACTTGTGAGTCCCTGGTTCCAATTAAACTTGCTCACATAGAACTGAGCAAATCGGTTTTGATAGCAACCCCAGGCCAACTTAGCTCCAGGGGGTCATTTAACTGGGCTAAGCTCCCCCAGAAATCATGTCAAGGCCACCACACACCCAACCAATGCTTTCACATATACTAATACCTGGTGGATTTCTGGGAATTTATCAAAATATACTGCCCCCTAAAATATCAGAACCCCCTTACCATTTTGGTCTGGAGTTGGAGTTGGAGTTGACCTCCATTGCCCGTCTATTATACCTCATGATATGAGACACACATTTAACCTTTAGACTGCTTCTGTCTTTCTTGGATTTGTACAATGCTCTGAGCAGACCCCTTATTCAGTTCATCCCTTTTATTTTTTAAAAGCTTTTTGTTCCATTTATTTATGCTATTTGTGTACATGTGGGCAAGGACATCAGGCTCCTCCATTATATCTGTGGCGCAGAGGCCAGGCAGCACCCTGTAGCACTCACTGTTGCTGGTGTACACTAGCCTTGTGTTTGGAGTCTCCTGTTACACTCCCAGTTTTCCCCAGTCTGATTCTCTACAGTTTTGTCTCTCACGTTACTCCCTCTTGCCATAAACTACACAGCTATCCCACCAGTCCCTCGGGTGCAGGACCTTCGTACACTGGGTCTGGTCTGACGAATTCTCCAACTGTCAGTTTGTCACCAGCAGGCTGCTCCCATTTTCTGCACTATTCAGCTGTGCCATTGGGGCATTGAAATGGGCGTTTTAAGGCCAGGTGACTTCCTGATGTCAAAGTCCTTTATTCTGATCCAAGGTGTCCCTGTCTCAACTCAAGGTCATAGAATCCTTGTGCTCCTATCTTTGAAACACTGAATCAGGTCCACTACCCCCTATCTGCCGTGAGCCTTGCCATGGCGTTCACTGTGAGAATTGAAAATTAGAACATAATGTTTGTTATTGCGACCCAAAGCTCTTGTGTGTTTCTTTTTTTCTAAAAGTATGTCACCTGCATTTACAGCTTGTGAAGTGATGTCCGAGTGCAAGATACAAGATGACACTTGCGCAAAATTAATCAATACTTCTAGAGTCATATGATGATGAGCCGACATGTTACACCAGGGCAGCGCCGCACCACACCATGAGACTCCCTGCTGCCACTGTTGTCTCCATCTTTGGTGGCTCCAGTGTCCTGATGTCACCCCCCTGCTCTCACACCTGTCAGGCCACACTGTCCCACTTTCTCTCTTTTGCTATTTACAGTACACATTCTTCTCATTCTTCAACTGCCCCATTTCTTCTATCTTTGTCCTATTTGTTTTTTTAGAAGTTTTTTTTTAGGCACTTTCAGCAGAGGTGTCTTCAGGTGATACGTTAAAAATCTCAGCAGGGAAAGAAGGATGAGAGCTGCTGTAAGGCGCTTCGTTAGTAGGCTGCTGCACCGATTCTGAATTCTGTCTGATCCTCGTTTATAGAAGACCAGGAGGGCATGGAGAGCCAGCGAGGCTCATTGGGCACCTTCATTTACTTTTATGTCTATGTACTGTAGTTAGTAGATGCTTGTATCCAAAGTGACTTACAAACCTCAAACTGCTATTAATTTATATTCTTGTGGGGATGTTTTTTTGTCATTATTATATTTCTCCACCTTATAAATAATTCCACAGTCAGTGATACAGGATTTGATTACATTCATTAATTTATTCATTTAACTGTTACATGCTGACCAACATCATAATACTGCTGTTACTACTACTACTAATAATAATAATTCTTCTCATTTATATAAAACTTTTTCCCACTACTTTACATAGTAAGCAGGGATCCACTTCAACTTCATAAGGGCTCTGTGACTTATAAATATTAAACTGACTTCAGGGGGCTATTTTTCGTACGTGGATTACTCGTTTAGCCGGATGTAATAGTTGACGATTTGGCCTGATCCTGGATCTGTCGGTTTTTCGAAACTCTTGCTGGATGTGTTGTCATAGCAGCACGTCCAAATCCTCAAACTGCTCGGAGCAGGTCTGTTATACGTAAACAAGGATTAGCTCACACACTTGATTAGTATTCGTGCGTGGAATTCATTCAGTCGTAGCTTCGCCGTTCATGAATGAGCGACCAATCGGTACGCAAATTATAAGCAGATAATTTCATATAGAGAGGGTTTTGCGCGATCGGCAAGACCCTTTACTGTTCCCGGATGAAATTATTTTCGAATGACACCGCTTGAGCCTGGTGGGAATATTGTACATTAAAGATTTATTAGCACCTTATATTCAAAGTCAAACTAAGCGAAATCGGGCTCTCACAACCACACAGACAGTATGCATTGCTTTGAGTTTTTTGCAAGCGGCACTTTTTTATATATTGTAGGCGATGCGGAAAATCTGTCTAAAAGTGCGGTTTGCCGGGAAATTCGTAAACTCTGTTTGTCTCTGAAATATTTCCTTCGGGTTTTCATAGTGTTTGCTGGACACCTGCGTGTGCAGACAATAAAAGAGGCGTTTCATGCCATTGCAGATACACAGGCAAAAACACCCACAGCTCCATAAAGAATCTCACAATCAGCGTAACATTATCATTACTCAGGATTTCCAAATGTGATTGGGGCACATGGGACTGATCAGAGTGGAGTTTGATCAAACATTATTTGGAAAATGTACCTCTCCTCCTGATGAATAATCAGACACAGTGTCTTCATCAAATATTTGACCTTCGTCAATATCTCGTTGGTCAGACAAGTTCTAGGGATATGACATTCACTGCAACTGACCCAACAAAAAAATGCCCTCAGAAACAGGGCGATGGGCATTTTGCTGGAGAGCCAACTCTTCTGCAGGGGTTAGGTCTGGATCGCGTGGACCTCCGCCTGTTTATTGCATGTCTGCCTTCTTATTAGCTTTAAAATTATTTTTTTTTTATATTATATATGATTCTTTATATGAACAATTCTTTAAATAGCAAGTTGGCAACTTTTTGCGAGCCGACTTTTCTGGTTTGGCCATCATTTGCTGTGTTACCCCTTGAAATCTTGAAATTCTTCATATCCTTCGAATAAAAGGTCCTGCTCTGCTTGTGTGAAAAAAAAAATCCGCCTGTTCTTTCGTCATTTTGTTACAGCCTGTCAAAGACTTGCTGATCATGTTTTCTAGACTCAATATACAGTATGGGCTTTTCACTCAGCGCAGGCGCGTGCATTTATCTCGGATGAATATATCCAGCTAGACTAATCTATTACATGACTGCGTTTGAAAAAAACGACTTATCCTGGATGAGCTTCACCAGCATTAACTCATCCAAGATGAGGCATCTGATCTCGAGTGATTTAAGCGACATACGGAAAATACCCCCCAGATTACAACAACAACAACAATAATAATAATAATCTCTTATATATATTTCTCTTCTAGTTTGTCTTGCTTCCTCTTCAAACCCGGTCCTGCCCACATGAAGTCCACTATGCATTTCTTGATTCCTATTCGTCCTCTTCCAAACCCTTCCCCACACTGCCTGCGGCCTCCCATACAACCCCACGCTACTTTTCTCAATTCCTTTTCCTCCTTTGGACTACCACGTTCCCCGCTCCTCTCTCATGATCCCATTGGTGTCACATCACCGCCCTATATCTAGCCTGACCTTTCACTTCGGCCATGTGTGCACCTGGGAGTCTTTTCCGTAGCCTGCTACAGGAAGGTACTCTCTCGACCATTGGCATTGGCTTCGCTCCTTGCTATTTTCGTTATACTGCAACGGTTGTTTCCTAAGCCTTTGTTATAAAATGAATGACAGTATCTTCTCTGTCGATGGGTTTTTGTACAACGTCATCTGTATTCCAGGATCCAGCAAATGCCTACGGTCAGTTGTACATGGCTTTTTTTAGGGTTAGATCTTTCGACTCATTATCTGTTGTCTCCAGCAAAATATCTATTCACAACTGCGGCTTTCAAGAAGTATTTCTTTCTTCTTGATTTCTGAATTCCTTTCTCACTGTTTTCCATTCCTATTCTTACACTGCCGTATGCTACATATGCTAAAGGCGGGCATTGGCTAGTAATAATAGCATTATTATAGAGTATTGCCTCCCAGCATCTGGGGTCTCATTTTGAGTCCCAGCCTGGTGGTAATCTGTGAAGGTTCCCTGTTTTTTCCACTTATCTTTTTGTTTTTTTTTAAAGTCTATTCTGGTTTTTTTTCCACTTTCTCCAAGGAGTACAGATCAGGCTAACTGTAAACTCTGAACTGGCCCGGTGTGGCTGGGTCTGTGTCTTGACCCCAGTGATGGCCCACCTCCCCCTCTATAAAATCAACTGGCTGCAGGGAGTTCAGAATGCAACAGCAAGGTATATTTTGACTGACCCCCTAGTCCAGGGGTCACCAAGTCCGGTCCTGGAGGACCACCGTGACTGCAGGTTTTCATTCTAACCCTTTTTAAATGAGTGCCCTGTTTATGCTCTTAATTAACGTCTTGTGAATTCATTTTAATTGAATTGCTTTTTTAAGATTTGTTCTTCTGAATTTCTTCATCATTCCTCTGAATTGTTTCATTTCTTTCCTTAAATGGCACCCAAACAGAAGTGAAATGTGAAGTGAGTGAGCCAACAGAAGACCAACTAATTCAGGGCCTTAAACTTCAACCAATTTCACTCCAACCAACTGCTTAATGAGGCGCTGAGTCTTGTCGTTAGTTGTTAGTTAAACAAATTCTTTAATTCCATGGCTTGTTGCTACTCTTGTGGTGCATTAGCAGACATTTCCGAAATTGTTGATTTTCTCTTTCTAAGAGCTCTATTAAAATGTTTTGGGGACCTGTGCAGATCGACATTCCTGAGACCTTCATCTTTCTTTATTTTCAGATATTGTATGATGGACACCAGTTGTTGTGGCTCATTTTGTATCTCATTATTCTCTGGCTGCTAATTAAGGAAAAAGAAACAATTAAGGGGTCAGAGTCTTCAAGAGCAAATCAATTAAAATTAGTTCAAAAGAAGTTAATTAACAGCAAAAACAGGTCACTCATTAAGAAAAGGGTCAGAATGAAAACCTGCAGCCATGGTGGTCCTCCAGGACTGGAGCTGGCAACCCCTGCCCTAGTCTACACTCTTGTCTCAGTCATGGTGTCCTTTGTGCTGTAGTCCCTGCACTCCATCTTGTTAGTTCATTTACTTGTGTTCTGTGTTTGTTCTGTCTGGTTTGTTGATTATGACTTTGCACATCAATTTTGCAGAACTTCCATTTTCTCAGTTCAGATGATTTATTTTTGTATTTTTCCCCACATGTTGGACTGTTAATTTTTGTTTATTGCTTGGACTTCACCTTGACGAGTGCCTTACATCCACTCCTCCTCGATGGGCAGGTAGTATGCATGAGGTGACACTGTGTAGAGTCACAGTCTTCAACTCAAGGAAACATCAGCATGGAGGTTGTGTAGTGTAACACAAGGTGGAGGAAGACTCAAATGTTAGGATTAAATGGTGCATCAAGGGTTAGTGTTCAAAAATTAGAATGGTATTGATGAAGCAGGCAAAAAGCCTAGTAAAAGTGACATCAAAAGAGCGGTCAAGTTGCCTGGTTCACCCAGAGAAAGTGAGCAGTGCAGCACATGTCCACTCACCGTTCAGCCCAGTGCTTCAGCTAACTGCATTTCTGCTAAGCCATTTTCTGCCAGTTTGGCCCACCAATTCCTGGCTTCATCTGAAAAATGTGAATTCTGATAACAGGGCAACCCATTTTTTCAAATGTTTTGCATTCTGAAAATGTTTTGGCAGTTATGAAAGACAGCTTCAAGCTGAATACAAAGAAAAGTTTAGAGCAGAGGTCCCCAAATCCGGTCCTGGAGGGCCCCAGTGGCCGCAGGTTTTCATTCTAACCCTTTTCTTAATCAGTGCAGTTTTTACTCCTAATTAACTGCTTTTTCCTTAATTAGCAGCCAAACTATAATGAGATACAAAATGAACCAAAACATCACTGATCATACAATATCTGAAAATAAAGAAAGGTGAAGGTCTCAGGAATGCTCATCTGTTTAGGTCCCCAAAATATTTGAGCAGAGCTCTTAGAAAAGAGAAAATCAAAAAATTCTGAAATGTCTGCTATTGTACAATGAGAGCAGCAACAAGCCATGGAATTAAAGAACAGGTTTCATTAACGACAGGACTCGGGACTTAATTTAAGCAACTGGTTGGTGTGAGATTGTTTGGAGTTTGAGGCCCTGATTTAGTTGGTCGTCTTTTGGCTCACTCACTTCACATTTCATTTCTGTTTGAGTGCAATTTAAGGAAAGAAATGAAGGAATTCAGAGGAACGATGAAGAAAATCAGGAGAACAAATCTTAAAAGAACAAGTCAGTTACAATGAAAGGAAAAGGAGTTAATTAGGTGCAAAATCTGATCATTAATTAGGCTTAAATGAAAACCTACCGGCACTGGGGCCGTCCAGGACTGGAGTTTGGGACCCCTGCTTTAGAGTGACTGTATTACATAGGAATGCAGGTAAACATTAAACTAGTTTTTATTTCATTCATCTTGTTTAATTTCTTAATGATGATGACACAATACATTAGTCAAATTAAGCTAAAAATGTTATTCTACCGATTTTCGTTTGTACTCAACATCTGATAGATAGATAGTGTTGTCCGGCCGGGACACCCAGAAGGACCAGAGGAGGGCTTGTGCCTCCTCCAGACCGCGAGGGGGCGTCCGTCCTGGTTATGTTGGGGGCCACGGGTAGAGGGCTTGGAAGCCCAACCCTGTAGGGGCCCGTGGCCACCGCCAGGCGGCGCCCAGGTGCCTGAGGATCCCTGGAGCCCGGCACTTCCGCCACACCAGGAAGTGCTGGGGGGAAGACGACAGGGGACATCTGGACGGCTCCTGGGTGCGCAGCCGGCACTTCCGCCACACTGGGGTGTGGCTAGGACTGATTGCCGGGAAGCAGCTGGAGCCCATCCGGGTTCCTATAAGAGGGGCCGCCTCCCTCCAGTCATTGGCAGAAGTTGGGTGGAAGAAGGACAGAGCTGGAGAGAGGACTGGAGACGGCCAGAAGAGAGAGAGAGAGAGAGAAAGAGGCATTGTAAGACCTGGACATTGGGGGAATCGGTGCTGGAGGCACTGGGGTTTGTGCACGTGACTTTCATTTGTAAATAGAATTGTAAATAAAACAAGTGTGTGGTGGAACCAACGATGTCTGTCTGCCTGTGTCCGGGTTCAAGTTCACAATAGATACTTTATTAATCCCAAGGGGAAATTCACATAATCCAGCAGCAGTATACTGAAACAATATTAAATTAAAGAGTAATAAAAATGCATGTAAAAACAGACAATATTACCCTCCGGGTGGAACTGAAGAGTCGCATAGTGTGAGGGAGGAACGATCTCCTCAGTCTGTCAGTGGAGCAGGACGGTGACAGCAGTCTGTCGCTGAAGCTGCTCCTCTATCTGGAGATGATCCATCTCAGCGGATGCAATTGATTCTCCATGATTTAAAAGGAGTTTGCTTAGTTCCCGCCACTGCCACAGATGTTAAACTGTCTAGCTTCATTCCTACAATAGAGCCTGCCTTCCTCACCAGTTTGTCCAGGCGTGAGGCGTCCTTCATCTTTATGCTGCCTCCCCAGCACACCACTGCGTAGAAGAAGGCACTCGCCACAACCGTCTGGTAGAACATCTGCAGCATCTTATTGCAGATGTTGAAGGATGCCAACCTTCTAAGGAAGTATAGTCGGCTCTGTCTTCTCTTGCACAGAGCATCAGTATTGGCAGTCCAGTCCAATTTATCATCCAGCTGCACTCCCAAGTATTTATAGGTTTGCACCCTCTGCACACAGTCTCCTCTGATGATTACGGTGTCCATGAGGGGCCTGGGCCCCCTAAAATCCACCACCAGTTCCTTGGTCTGGCTGGTGTTCAGGTGTAAGTGGTTTGAGTCACACCATTTAACAAAGTCTTTGATTAGCTTCCTATATTCCTGATGCCAACAACAGTCGGTCAGCATGTAAAGATTCCACCTGCCCTGATCTTAGTAATGTCCTGGT
Organism: Polypterus senegalus; assembly: GCF_016835505.1. Taxonomy (NCBI): domain Eukaryota; kingdom Metazoa; phylum Chordata; class Cladistia; order Polypteriformes; family Polypteridae; genus Polypterus; species Polypterus senegalus. Next base: position 43,259,600 of record NC_053171.1, on the reverse strand, counting down.
GAAACCTTTCACTACATTCATCACCAACTGCACCAAAATTACCAGGGAAGAAGTCCAAATGTGAAAGCAGTAAACATATCACTAGTGATGTGCTGCACTTTATCGTTTAATATGCTGTAAGCATGATTTCAACCAGCTGGATGTAGTTTGGTGTTCTGTAGTTGAAAGAACATTCTCAACAACATCCTTGAATGCCTTCTGTTTTATTTTCTCTGGTCCCACCAGCAGATCTTCATGTTGCTGATGAACTGCCAAATTTGTGGACCAACTGAAATGCCTTCCTTAATCTTGGCATCTGTTATTCATGAAAACATCTGCCTCAGATAGTGAAATCCCCCACCTTTGTTGCTCATTGCTTTCACAAAATTTTTCATCAGTCCAAGTATTATATAAAGAGGAGGCAAAAATATCTTTGTTGGGTGGTCAGGTGCTTTATGTGCCACATTTTACTGCCCTTTCAGAGCAGCCAATTCTTTTCAGTGTAGTGAGACTCTTTAGCATGGCTGTCCCATTCAGGACTTGATATATCTGAGCTCCACTGGCACTACTTTTAGACCACCACAGATGTTCCAGTTGTAGTTGTTGGACTGTATATGTACCCTTATAGTATAAAAGCAAATCCCAAAAATTGGTGATTGCAATAAATCGTACGCGATATGTGACTTTTGTGATCAGCAGGCCAAAATCCTTAAGATACACCCAAAAGTGTTCAAGAAGCCTCATCCTCATTGTCCGATTATCATCATTATCTTTAGGAACAAAACCTCAAAGATATTCCCTTGTAATTTGGACTGGCTCTTCCGAAGAGAACTTGCCTTGATAAACTTCTGGTCCCAGTGCCTTGTTGTCAAAGAGCACACCAGCTGGTGTTGAAGATGACCCGACTGACTGCCGTTGATCGAGAACTCTCATTGTGAAGCACCAGTAATGAGTTTGGCTATGTTATTGTGTGACACCCGCTTCTTAAATGTTTCCAGGCCCTTTCCGACACTCTCTTAAGTTTGAAATAAAGTGAGATTTGAAGTATTGTAAGGAGTTAAGTGTGTAGTACATTAAGAAGGACAGAACCCACAAAAGTCACAACCAATAGGCATCAAGGGAAAAACACCATCTGGCAGAATCCTTAAGCCAGAAACACAGACAACAACTCTAAAATTCAAACTAAAGAGGAAACATCTCTGAGAATGAACTGGACTGATTGTGCAGCAACATAATAAGGACCATCGACAGGGCATTTTCTTCTGCTTTCGTACATTTAGCTGTGGCCACATGAAAACCAAAACAAGGGGCTCAAGCCCTGTTGACTGTTAGTGCCTGAAATGCTATAAGCCTGTGTTTCTAATTTCTTATCTATGTAAGAATAAAACAGAAGAGCATCCGACAGAAGGCCGAGAAAATAGTAGCAGGCCCAAAGAAATCTCACAATATGGCCAACTCCTTAGAGGAGTATGAGTATATGCAATGTCAAGTGTAGCAGACCTGAAAAGCACAAGATTGCCATAACACCAGGAACAGGAGAAAGAAAATACAAACGGATGCAAATATTTAGCATAAAGTACAAACATTTCAATCACACAACGGGAGAGCAGCTGTCTTCCCTCTGTGGTAGGCTCTTCACTTGATGGTGCATTTATCTTGTCACTTTATCTGGCTGTGGGGTAGAGAAAGTCTCTGCTTGAAGTATATAGCACTGGAAGAGAGTAGAGTGACATCAAGAGTTTGTGGGGGGTCCCATGTGGAACTGTATATTTGCATGTGGTTGATCTGCAGGGTGGTCAGCAGCTGTCTCCAGCATTCCTGTCCAGTTCCTTCTTCTGGCTCTCTGCATTATAAAAATCACTTGAATGAGTGATATTCTGAATTGCTTTGTGATAAATCATCAACTGCATCAAATCTCAGCACAGATGTCTAAATAAATCAAGGTAAACATACATGAGTTTTCAATAAAACCTTTAAAGCTGCACACCGCTGTGCTGTTCTGACAGCACGTTGAAGGGTGAGAAATACAACGATGAAAAGTAAAGATAAAAAGCATAAGGGTGTGTGCTTATACAACTGTTAATTAGATGTGCATTAAAGATTACACTGCTGCATATTATGAAGCACATAAGTCAAGGCATCAAGAGTGAGGAAGACATGAAAGAACATTGGCTTTCTAAAAATTCTGGCACGTATTAAATTTGATATTGATTTACAGTATGCAATACGATTTGCTCCGAAACCTTTTCACCAGCATTGTAAGCCGGCATTGCAGGTTGTTTCCAGATGAAATATACAAAATAATCCATCAGCCTGTCTGACAGCGAGTGGCACTAAACAGTAGCTCATCGCAGGCAGCGATAGAGAGCTCGACTACTTAATTAGTTCTCCCTAAAGTTGAGCATTTCTTCACCTTGACAGTGTGGTGTTCGTCAAATGAAGCAGCTGATGTTTCAGGGATTGTTCCTGTCATTCTGTGTCCAGTGAATATTACCTGCTGGAAGCAGTCTCAATTTGACTGTGGTCTTTTGAAACCCATTTGTTGTCAGTCTGAAAGTAACAATCAGTACAGATGTGTTCACCTTGTAGTAGTGCTCTCCAAGAAAGCTAGCACATGGGTAAAAGTTAACATAAAGCATATCTATCTATCTATCTATCTATCTATCTATCTATCTATCTATCTATCTATCTATCTATCTATCTATCATACACTGCCTTTCTATCTATCTATCTATCTATCTATCTATCTATCTATCTATCTATCTATCTATCTATCTATCTATCTATCTATCTATCTATCTATCTATCTATCTATCCATCCTTTATATTTATAAAAAGACATGTCAGCCTCCAGTCAGATGACTTCCCCCAAGGTATCTCTGCATATCCACACAGGAGGCAGCTAGCAAGTCGTTCTTATGGTCTGATCCTACAGTTGTAATTGCCTTCAATTACTAGCTTATCTCAGGACGCATAGCCGCAGTTTTTTCCCCAGGGATGATGACATGATGATTTTGTTTTCTTCCCCTCTGTCACCAGTAAGCTTTGACATATTTTGGTTTTTTTTAAGTGCTACACTTGTGCTGATATTTGCTCTTTTTCTTGTGATTAATCTTTTTACGGTGACTGATGCTTTATGTATATGAAGGCTGGTTCAGGGCTCCTAGCCATGTATTCATGTAAAGAGTGGCATGAAAAAGTAAAAATGCTACAGCTGATTGGGGACTGTGGCTTTTGATGCCTAGGTTTTAAATTAATCCATATATGGCACTTTTCATTTTCACCACTCTGTTGTCCTCATATTCAGGTTTGAGTATTGGGACAGCCATGCCAGTGAGACCTTTTTTCTTCTCCTTTGCCACAGATAATGCTATTGCTTTGGATGCCTGCTGCTTATATTAGCTGTGATTTATGTTATGTTTCTTAATGGCTGTATAACACAAAAAGGCAGCTGCCACTGTTTTTCTTCATAGTTTATGCCAGCAGTCACAATACTTCACTGAAAAAACAAACTCCCAACCCTCTCAAAGCCTCTAATGGCACAGATTAGGAAGAAACATTCTAGCGTGTGTTATGTTTTCTTCCACATTTTTCCTTTTGCCCATATTATTGCTGAAGATGAGACTGTACTTGTTTAGTTTAATCCGCCCCAAAGTACCTCCTTAATCTCCTTTCATTTAAAGTTTGTTTTCCTCAATTAGTTGTTGCCAAAGTGCTGCATAGAATCTACACAGAGAGAGAACTGCTGTAGCTTATCCTGAGAGCATCATGTGCAAGATGGAATTCAGAAGTCCAGTGCAGGGCACATTCAGCTTTAAATTGGCTCACAGAGTCCTGAGCAAATGCCCATGCAGATGCCAACAGCTACTGTACATAGACAGATAGATGCCAGCTTGTTACACCTGATGCCCTTTGGCAGTTGAGTCAAGTACTCGAATAAGCTGTATATCAGTCACCCGTGCTCAAGCTTAGTATTTCTTTGATTTCATGTTTTCTTGAGTGAAGCCCATCAGAGATTTAGGGAAACGTCTACTGTATTTCCCCTTTCAGTTCCTATCTGGTAGAGAGAAGAGCCCCAGTATTTAAATCGTTTAAGAGATTATGTTGCGCTCCTTTCAAAATAGTGCACATCGTGGTAGTTTCATTGGTCCTCTGCATCCTCTTCTTAATTTGGTCATTTTCTTTTTGTACCACCATCCTCTTTCACTTTTAACGATTGTTTATTCAGCTTCTCCCAGGTCATTGACTTGGAGGCTTTTCTTAAACTTTCCTGGCTGGCCTCTTGAAAGTTTGAGGTACAGCGTAAGCATGTGGGGTCAACAGCAGGCCTCTTTTGTATTGAAATAACAACAACAACATTTATTTATATAGCACATTTTCATACAAACAGTAGCTCAAAGTGCTTTACATATTAAAGAATAGAAAAATGAAAGACATAATTATAAAAAATAAATCAACATTAACATCGAATAAGAGTAAGGTTCAATGGCCAGGGGGGACAGAAAAAACAAAGAAACTCCAGACGGCTGGAGAAAAAATAAAATCTGTAGGGATTCCAGACCATGAGACCGCCCAGTCCCCTCTAATCTAATGAAGATCTGGTGATCACACTTGCAACACTTTCTTGATTCTTTTGGCTTGCACCTGTTTTTGTATAGTAGACTGATGTCTTTTGTCTTCAGACTCTTGACGGTTTCTTATATTTCTCAGCTTTCCACGAACTGATGTGTGACAGGCCACACTGCTCATCTGGTTTGGCACCTTGGTCCTGCTGTCCATGCAGCACTGTGCTCTTGTGGATCTCAAGATCTTACTTAGGGGGAATGGTAAGCATTCATTTACTCTTTACAGATTTATAAGGCAAAAGAACATCTTCAAACTCTTACTGGAATCCAATGATTAAACGTTTGGTAGCAAGAAAATGACTTACACCGTATGAGAGTAAAATATTACAATAGTTAACCCTGCCAAATACAGTGAAATGTATCCTGCTAAGTGCTGACTGTATTATGTTTTGTTTACAAGGTGGAGAAAATAAAACTTTGACGGTGAATTAATGTGAGTATTGAAGGTGGGACCCCATTTTAGAATGACTTGAAATGGAATAAGACAGTCAGTCTAAGAAGTCACCATCTGTATATAATGATCCTGACATCACCCATAGGCTCATTCATTTGCCGTGATGGTGCACACAGAGCTCGGCTTTTTAAGGTCTTCCGCTATTGTACCACAAGAATTTTGCCCCCCCCCCTTCCTTTTAAAGTGATTTGCATATTTAACAAGCTGAGCCCATTTTACTTTTCATTCTTCTTGCAAAGCCTGGCTACATTGTCAGGTTCAGCCATATGTGGGCCGCTCAGTGCCCTCCAACTCGGGACATTGTTTATTCCTAATTTCTACCGTTTCCTGCTAATCTGTAACTAAGCGGTATTTAAAAAAAAAACTGTCACTACTATCTGGAATGTGCAGTCCCTGCCACCAACTCCTCCAGCTATGACCCAGCAGGCTCTTTTGTAAATGCAGTGTTGTTCCCAAACAGAACTTCACGTCTTCATTGTCCACACAAAAGCAACCAAGACAGGCATTAGCTGCCAAAACAGATGTCCTTTTCAGGCCAACAGGCAGGACAAACAAGTTGTTTTCAGAACACTCTGAAATCTATAGCTTCAGCGACAATTGCTAAAGGATTCGTTGAATAATCACATAAATGCCACATACTTTTTATGCAGAGTAGGCGCCTCTAATTAGCCGGGTACTGAAGCAATTAAAAAGCAGTATCTCATATCAGCAGACTGCTGACTGCGGAGCCCTCTCATCAGTGCAGATCAGTTGCAACCTGTCCCATGAGGCCCCCATTTCAAAACGAGTTGAAAGAGAAGGGAGACTGATAATTAAAAGAGACTTGCAGGGACTTTCACTGGGATTTCAGTGTGCTATCTATCTGTCTGTCTGTCGATCAAGGAAGCAGGCTCAGAAAATAAATATGAACTTGTCTTCTATTTTAAAGGTTCATTAATCTGTGGTGTGCAGATGGCTCCCCAACCCAACATCCTGGATTTGAGCCCCCCCACCCAGTGGTCTTGGTGTGTTCTCCATATGCCTACATGAGTTCCTTTCCAGTTCCTCCCCAAGGATATGTGGTTGGGTTGTTTGTTGATTCTGAAAGGGTACTGTCTGAGAGTTTGTGGGCCCTGCAGTGGTCTGGCGCCCTGTCCAGGGTTGGTTCCTGCCTTGTGTTATGTTCATTTCAGTTAGATTCAAGCTGGGGATGTACATGTGTTGTAAAATGCAGTTCCTCATTATGTTCGTTAGAGACAGAGACTCTGGGGATTATTGTGAGGGAAGTAAAAAGAGCTGGATGGTCATAACGCAAGATCAGAATCACAGTCTGGTCAAACCCAGAAGATCAAAATCATACACAAGGGAACAAAGTACTGGAGCAAACCAAACGTCAAAAGGAGATGAAAACCCGAAACAAACCTAGAACTTGGCCTACTTGAAAATGAAACTAATTACCACTGTTTTTAGTTTTGTCTAATCAAGGGGTAACATTACATGGAATACTTGGAGCCAATGACATATTTATATATCGCTAATGCACAGATCACAGTCACGACTCACGCCACATTAACAAACAGTGCTAAAATAGTAAATAAATCCCAAAAACCTGTAAAGACCTGTGAAGTATTCTAGTGTTACCATTTTACTTGTTTCTGCTCGGTCAACACATGAAAATTTTTCTTCCTGTGCATGTGCAGCAAATGAGCGGGTATTAAGAATGTGGCTTATGTCATTTGTCCAACTTACTATTATTATTATTGCTATTATAATTATTTACCTGTTTAAGTTCATAAAGGAAGGTGATATGTCTGCTGTGATAGAATGGACGAATGGGGGAAGGCAGCTGCTTTGGAACAGTGCCTCCACCAGGACGCTGATGGCGATTTCCCTGCAGCAAGGCGGTGCCCCGGATTCCCGCAGGGCACCATGGGATATGGAGTTCGGCTTCACAGCCCTGCTGGGTACCGTGGGTGCCGCCAGGAGACGCTGCAGGGAGACATGGGGATTTCTGCTTCTTGTATAGCCCGGAAGTACTCCCAAGTCACGGGGAGGGAAGCCCCGAAGTACTTCCAGGCTGAAGAAAAAGGCAATTCTCCATTGGACCCATAAGTGCTGGTGAGTCACGTGGACAGGAGGACAAAAGCGCTTCCAGGTCAAGGACTATATAAAGAACTGGTGGAGACCCAGCAAGCGAGCCGGAGTTGGGAGGTGGTTTGACAGAGCTTGCTGGGAAGAGAGGAGGAGAGTACTGTGTTTATTTGTATTATTATTATTGCCTTTGTATGGTGGCGGAGGTGCTTCAAGGAACCACTATTGAAAGAGAAGGAGTAAAATATCCTTTTGGTGTTTTTACCTGGTGTCTTGGACGTTTATCTATTGGGTTTGAGGAGTGGCAGTGCCCTCTAGTATCACACTGCAAAATAACACAATTCATTTAATGAAATCCAGAACTGCACTCATCCCAGCAGCACTTGGCACAAGCACCTCTTGTTCCTCCAAGATTGTCTCATTTGCCTCGTTTCCTGAGCCTCACTGAGCCAAACTCTGTCTGATGCCACCCTGCTGCCATCTTTGTCTTGGTACCATCTTTCTAACAAGGCAACCAATTACTTCTAATGCACCTATTAATTTAAAACTGAGATTAGTAGATCCTCCCCATCTTGGCATTTGATTCTCTCTTCGTTGTTAGACATAATCCACTTAAATGAAATTTTTATTAAACCAATTCACATGCTAATATGTTCGAATATTTATGTAAAGAATACAACAGAAGCCTAATTAACCTATATAAATTACTTCATAATTAGCAACAATACCTAAACTGAAACAAACAATATGTTGCTTTGGTTAACACTACTCCCCTTCTGCTCCCAAGTTCAAGGTTCAAATCCCAGCCTACTAATTACCTACACATTCTACGCTTGGCTTTCTACTGGTGCTTACTAGGCTAACTGACAAATCTAAATCAATCCAGTATGACTGATTGTGGGCATGTGCCCTCCAGTGGGTCACTGGCACCTAACCCAGGGTGGACTTCTGACTTTTCTCAAGTGCTGCCAAGATGGACATCCCACTGTCCTTAACAAAAGGTTGAATAATGAACAGGTTAAATCTTAGTATTATTAAACAACTGTCATTCTCTCCAGACAGTTTTGAATTTGGTATTCCCCAAAGGAGTACAAAAATAAAACCTGGATTCAGATTTTATATACTTCCTGCCTGCCTCCTCTATTGCTCCAGAACTGCAAATATAATTACTCAAATAATGACTAAATGACTGCAGTGAAAATATGGAAATAAGTCTCTTATATTACAGAATTATAGATAAATCTCTTCATAAATATTCCCAAATCCATCTCAATGTCAATAATTTTTAGCTCATTAGCATTTCCCACAGTAAATGACAAAGCGAGGTCTTCAGCTGAGTGCAGGATTAGTTAGTTAGATTCCACTCTCAACTAAAGGCAGTGGAACATCTGATCTGTCTCATAGCTTACCTCTAAATTTATGAAGGACTAGCCAAAGTGCCCGGTGTTGCCCAGGGATATTTGTGCAAAGATAAGAAAGCAAATGTTTTCATATTTTTCAAATACTGATCCTTTTGTCATTGCTGGTTAAAATGCCGATCTGTCAATTTGTCTACCCCCGTGAGTTGAGAATTTGTTCTTTTTGTACTCGATTGGATTCCATAAATGCTGTAAATCCTTGTGGAGTTGGGACCATGAATGTTGCTTCCTTGTATTTCCTGGTTTAGTGTGGTTTCACGAAAAATCCCACATTAATAAACTGGATGGCTTGTTGAACAATTGAATCCTTGGACCACAGAAAGAGTCTACAGTAAGGGGGTCCAGGAAGATTGGGGTAAATAGACATCCCTGCAGGTCTCCATATTAGGACATTAGATAGCACCAGTGGCGGTATCTATAAGAATAAAAGGCAAAGCCCTCACTGACTGACTCACTGACTCACTGACTGACTGACTCACTGACTCATCACTAATTCTCCAACTTCCCATGTAGGTAGAAGGCTGAAATTTGGCAGGCTCATTCCTTACAGCTTACTTACAAAAGTTAGGCAGGTTTCATTTCGAAATTCTACGCGTAACGGTCATATCTGGAACCTACTTTCGTCCATATGTACTGCCATAGCCTGCAGCTTGGTCGCCGTGTGAGGCGGAGTTGCATCATCACGCCTCCCACATAATTGAGTGCCTGCCCATATAAGGTAAATATTCGCGGGTGAAGGACTGTGCTTATGCGAACGAAGATGAGATGGTCAGGGAGACACGCTGCTGCTAAATATTCGCGGGTGTAGGACTGTGCTTATGCAAACGAAGATGCTGCCCCTGGCATTTGTCATGCCTACAACGAATATGATATTCACGAGATACAAATTTAATGAGAAGATGCAGGGTATAAATGAGACTTTTGATCACTTTGTAACTGAGTTAAAATTGCTGTAAAGGAGTTAAAATTGCTAGTGAAGGACTGTGCT